>NW_020664522.1:3738195-4122457 GCF_002925995.2 Terrapene triunguis | reverse complement strand
TTTTTTTTTTTTTTTTTTTTTTTTTTAATGTCTCTTATTACAAGCACATTTTGCAAAGGAATCCAAGCTGGGATGTTGGGATGTTGGCCTCCTTTCTGCGTTGATTAATGCTAAACATTTTCTTATGAAAAAGTCACTGTGTTAAAAGCTTTAGCTAGAGCTATGGAAAATACACAAAGACCGCGCAAAAATCCTTTTCATAACCTTCTCAGTGCACTCAGTACTGATGGGCAATACATTCACTATTGCAGGCAATGGCCTCTCAAATACAGGCTGACAAATGGTTGGTGATTATGTGATATTAATAGATCGTCTTTTAATGACCCATCCAGGTGGCCCTTACAGGGATTTGAACTGCTGTAGACTTGGGATGCTCAGAACACATTTTCCAGGCCAGTTGTAACCTGCATTAACCTAGTGTGGGTCTTTGTTTCCCTCTTGTCTAATCCTGCCAAGAAGGGTAGTTTTTCAGTCCTATTTTGAGGTTTGAAGAGAACCACCATGCAGTCATATGACAGGATTTAAAGAAATTGTTCTGTGTGTCACATCAGAAGGGTAACAATTTCTTCCAATACCATACTAGTTCTCTAAAAGATTGCTCACAGGATTACTCTAATCATTCATCTATCGCATGGAACTAACTTAAAGGCTTTAATGATTACTCTGTGTACCCAGGTTCTGGGAAATTATTAATTGGAGTCTTATTCCATTTGACTTCTTCAGAGCTTATATTCCAGGTAGCAATAACTTTACTGAAGCTTCTGCATTTCATGGTAAAGAGGCTATTGGTTGGGTTTAATCACTAAGGAAATAAAGGCTGGTTCCAAATAGTTAGGGTTACTGACATTTTAAAACCGTAGTAATTAAGCTATCTGGATTGTTTGGCAAGCTAGGCTCAAGCAAACAATATCTACTTGAATATGGCCAAATGTAAATTCATGCATCTGGGAACAAAGCATATAGGCTGTACATACAGGATGGGGGGCTTTGAAAAGGACTTGGGAGTCACGATGGATAATTAACTGACAGTGAGCTCCCAGTGCAACATTAGGACC
Source organism: Terrapene triunguis (assembly GCF_002925995.2). NCBI lineage: Eukaryota > Metazoa > Chordata > Testudines > Emydidae > Terrapene > Terrapene triunguis. Next base: position 4,121,402 of record NW_020664522.1, on the reverse strand, counting down.
AAAAGGGTTAATGAAATCCTTAGATGTATGAACAAGGGAACATCAAGTAAGAGGAGGGGGTTACATTACCCCTGTAACTGGCACTGAAGTGGCCACTGCTGGAATAATGTGTTCAGTTCCACAATTCAGGAAGTATGTTGATAAATTAGAGAAAGTTCAGAGAAGAGTCACGAGAACCTTTAAAGGATTAAGAAAGCATACACTCGAGTAGCTCAATCTGTTTAGCTTAACAAAGAGAAGGTTAAGGAGTGATTTGATCACAGTCTGTAAATATCTACTTGGGGAATTAAATTTGATAGAGGACTTCTCAGTCTAGCAGACTAAGGTATAAGATGATTCAATGGCTGCAAATTGAAGTTAAACAAAAAAGGAATGGAAATAAGGTGTAAATTTTTAACAGTGAGGGACCATAGGAACAATTTACCAAGGGTAATGGTGAATCCTCCATCTCTAGACATTTTAAAATCAAGATTTAGAAAAAAAAAAAAAAAAAAAAAGATATACTACAGTGAAATCCTATGGTGCAGTTTAGAGGAGGTCAGGCTAGATGAATATCACAATAGTCCCTCGTGGCTTTATAATCTATCAAAATGTGTTCTGTTGCTTTAAGAGTGAATTGTGCTCTCTCATTACAGGAAAAAGTCTCATGGTCATTCATCGTGTGTTGTTCTCCTGGCAAACTAGTTTTAAGATCACCCACCATGATTATTGCCCTAAAGGGAAGAACTAGTAGGATCAACCAGATCATAATCCACAAAACGTAATGTTTAATATCACCCACATTCAACTCATTGACCAGGTGCTACTGCAATCTAGGGCACTTCAGGATCACAAGGACTAAGCAGATGAAGAGCAAGATATTGACCTTGAACAACTGAGTGAAGTTTATATAGATTTACAGAATGCCTATTTGAATAGCTAAGTATTGTAGCCCAGTGGGCTAGTTTGCCTTTATAATATTCAAGGCTTTGCATTATATTCAGCAGTAATGCAAGAAACCCTACAGGCCTGTGTCCTGTAAGATATTGGCTACAGCAAGTTAGCATAAGGCTTGACACCTATGAACTTTGAACAGATAAACGGCCCAATGGAAAACCCAAGTATATGGGGAGCTGAAATAGAGTTTAAGGGGCAGTTCTAACCACAGGTACATAATTCAACCACAGAAGTGTCCCAGCAATGAACTGATGTACAAAACAGGTACATGAGATACATCTAAGGCTAGCCTGCTTGCTTATATATCTTTTCTTATAAGTTTCTTATGGGTTTGATTATTTGTTTTATTATAATAGGTTTATATTAGAGTATATTTTGGCAGTAACACAAGGGACCTGCAGGCAACATCCTGTATGTTGAACTAAGGCAAAGTTAGCACACATATGTTTGGGACCTTTCACCTAGTTAGATGGTGATGAGTTAAAGCATAAGATCCGTGTATGGTTGTGACCTTTAACAAAGAGGATGTGTTAAAGCAGGTTGGCATAGGGGCTTTCCTAAGTTCATACTCTTTTAAGCTTAACAGGTACACCACAACTCGAAGCCACCCAGTGGAGGACAGAAATAACAAATGTGATACCTAACCACAAAAGGCCATGGTAATGAACTGATGCATATGATAATAAGTTGAGATCATTGATATACTAACCTACAGGAAAAAGACACTCCAACATTAGTAAAGTGAGGAAATACAAATAAGGAAAAGGGGGGAAAATCCCCTACTGAATATGCATCAAACATAGTGGCATCAGCGTAACATGTTATAAAAGTGGCATCCCAGCCTAGGGGGTGGTAAGAGAGAGAGATGTAGTCCTTGGGAGGTGCCAGAATGATGGCCACTGGTGATAATGGGGAAGGTGATGGTGATGAGGAAGACGATGGCAATCATTTCAGGTTGTTCTACAAGGGACGGTGGGAGTATATGGATGTGCAGATGTACATTCTGTAGGATCTCTATCTTATTAAGTTGGGGTGTTTGTGATTGTGCTAAATGTATTAATAAACTATATTTGTAAATCGAAAAGAGTTCTTATAGTGTGCGAGTGTTGCAACTGTGCACATTGGGGTTCCCAACTATATAATAATTTGAATAATACTGGGCCTGATCTTGGAACACGTACCTGTCTACCCGGACAGTGATAACTGGGGATTCTTAAGTATTCAATAATACATAATCTAAAGATCAGGCAACAGTACTGAACAAAATTTAAAACTTCATGTCATCTTCAACGTTCAAATGTAACGTGTTTCTTTTTTGGTAGCAGTCACTGCTATAGGATCACCATCTGATGACTGGTTCTTGGTATTTCTTAGTAAGAAACACTTACCTCACTGTTGTTGGTGTATCTCCAGAATGCAGCCTGTATCAGTGCACAGAAAACAATGGCAAAACAGAAGAATCCCTGAGGATAGAGAGAAAGCACTGTTACTTGCAGCATTTCCTCTTAGGGGCTGAAAACATTTATGTGAAAACACAGTAGGAGAATAGTTAATTATATTGGCTTTGGCAGGTTTAATGCAAGTCACAGTTAAAAGTTAACTTCTTTTAAACAACCTTCAAAATCTCAAATCAATCACTTAAAGGAAGCCAGCTTCACAATAGTTTTAAAATTCCCTGGCAGGGACCATAACTACACAGTGGCCTTTTAAGGATGTTCAGCAGAAGAGCATGTTGTGTACTATAGAGTTGCTAACCTATTGCTTCAGGTTCTACAAAGAAAAATGTGAAATTAAAAAATTAGATTTAAAATGTGGTTCTATTCTGAAGTGAGACTATGTGAAAAACTGCACTTTCCTACTCAAGAGATCCAAACTCCCTGTGTGTTCAGAGCCTGTCCGCTCAGTAGAGAGAGAAAAATATTACCATTTTTTTGCCTCAATAACACCACAGAGCCAACAGCTATGAGAGAGTGAGCTGGATTCTACTCTGGCTTGTGCTTCAGAGTTGTTAACTAAGTTCCAACTGCAAAGCCAAGCTGATTCTTACTGACTCCAGTGGGGGTTGTGCAGGTGTAGGACTGCACAGGTGTAATCAAGGTCAGAAACTGACCCTGAATAGTATGGCTAGTGATAATAATGAAGAAGCCAGAAAGAATGCAGGCTGACTTTCCTATTCTTGATGAAGTTTCCAGGACTGGCTGTTAGAAAAGCCATCTCTTTAGTTGCAGAAAACAAAACAAACACTTTATCTGGAGATTGAGTGAAAGGGGGGATGCCTGTCATGAGGAGGAGACCAGTAGATCCTGCTTACCTAAAAGAAACATGACAGTAAAATGTTTAAAGGCCCATGGATCCTGAAGTTGAATCCAGAATTTTATTGAAAACTAACATTTTGTGAAAAATTGTCAATATTTTAAATATTTCTACTCTTTTTTGGAAATTTTTCTATGGCTTCATTAAATGGATGTTTTAATTGAAATGTTATAAAAGTATGGAAATTGTATGGTGGGCCATGAATGCTCACAAAATTGGGGGTTGGGGTGTGGGAGGGGGTGAGGGCTCCGGCTGGGGGCGCAGGCTCTGGGGTGGGGCCCAGAAATGAGGAGTTCAGGATACGGGAGGGTACTCTGGGCTGGGACCGAGGGGTTCAGAGGGCAGGAAGGGGGTCAGGGGTGCAGGCTCCAGGTGGCGCTTACCTCAAGCAGCTCCCAGAAGCAGCGGCATGTCCCCCCTCTGGCTCCTACGCAGAGGTGCAGCCAGGTGGCTCTGCACCCTGCCCGGTCCACAGGTACCACCCCTGCAGCTCCCATTGGCCATGGTTTCTGGCCAATAGGAGCTGCGGGGGCAGTGCTTGGGACGGGGGCAGTATGCAGAACCCCCTGGCTGCCCCTACGCATAGGAGCTGGAAGGGGGACATGCCGCTGCTTCCGGGAACCGCGCGGAGTGGGACAAGTCCCTGACCCCGCTCCCCGGCTGGAGCGCCAGAGCAGGGCAAGCCCCGGACCCCGCTCCCTGATGGGTGCTCGAGGGCCAAATTAAAATGTCTGTAGGGCCGGATGTGGCCCCCAGGCCGTAGTTTGCCCACCCCTGCTTTAAACCATGATTTGAGGACATCAGTAACTCAGCCAGAGGTTATGGGTCTATTACAAGAGTGGGTGGGTGAGATTTTTGTGGCCTGAAATGTGCAGGAGGTCAGACTAGAGATGATCATGATGGTCCCTTCTGACCTTAGAGTTTATGAGTCTATGAGAAAAAGGTTGAAAATGCACACTATTACTGACAATATTTCAGGCTCTCCAGGGCAACTATCTGACACCATGGATTGTGAGGTCACAGTGTCCAATAAGCAGCTGAAATATTATAACGCACCACACTTCCACAGCCTAAAACTATAAGGCAAGTAGACAGAAATGCTGCCAGGTGTCAATACAAAGAACTATACAATGTGATAGCTTGGAGGAGGCTGAGCTATAGCAGTTAAACTTCCCTATGGACTAGCCACCACTAGTTCTTGATTTCTTTGTAGGCTTTAACAGAGGAGCTAAGAGAACCTGCACCGGGAGCATGACCCACGCGTGTCCCTTTGCTAGTGGAAACAAAGCTGGGAATCGCAGCAGCAACTGAACTATCTGTTTTGCTGTTTGACAGCTGCTGCAAGGAACTGCAACAATGTGCAGAATCTCTGGGTAGAGCCCAGGAGGAGTGATGTCATGGCTCTGAGACAGAGCCAAAGACAACACTACCCCTCTATTCTCTCCTTTCTGAAGGGACAATTCTCCACCACTCCCCACAACTGGATCATAGCAATAAAACTGACTGTACAGTGGTGAAATTTTAACCCTTGAAAGCACAAGAGAACTGGAGTCAGGAATGAAATCTAGAGGAGAGGTGAAGCATACCAGGCTGTTCAAGACCTGTTCCGATTATTACTCACTAGTCAAATTTTTCACATTTTTTTCCACAATGAAAAAAGGAGGTTTAAAAAACAAACAAAAAACCCACCAATACTTCTCATGAAAGATTATCAGCATTATTGAAGTTACCTGTTTTTGATGACATTTTCCAAGGTATTTTAACTCAAATTTTTACTCAGTCAATATGAAAATATGGTTCTCAGAAAAATGAAAAAAGTGATTATGAAAAAGGTTTCATGAAAAATTTCAATAAAGATACTGAAAAAAATTCATAACCTCCCCTGCCAAAATTGGTTCATTTTGAATGCTGCCAAATGGAAAGAATTTCAAAACATTTTCTACTTTCCCCCCCAACCAATTCCACGCCTCATAAAAGTCTCTCAAATGTCTCAGATTATCTAGTTTAAGACCCTTCTCCACATCTCCCACCATGTCTGCCTACTCCTTTGCCTGTCAGTGTCTGCTCTACCAGTATTTATTTTATGTAGTTTGTTGCCAGTACTGAAATTTGCTCCCTGTTGGGAGATCTCCCTCCATCCATTCTATGTTATACAATTATATGACTCCTAGAAGTACTCATAAATGAATTACAGGCTGCTTGTTCATTTCCTAGCCAGAGGGTTTGAGGGTTTATAATTATAAAAGAAGATATTCTTAAAAACAAGAAGTTGTATTTAAATACAAACAGCCAAGGTTGCCTCTTCTTAACACCCCCCAGATTCTAAGAAGACTGCTATGAGCTTGTTGCAAGATGATGCAGTACATTTTCTTTTATGAGATGTAACACATTCAGCCCCATCAAATGCTGTCACTGAGCTAATAATCAATTACTCCTTTATGAATTACCTTGTTTTCATTCTTGCTGCAAGGAACAATTTGTCTTCTGTAGACTTGGCAGGATCCATAGAAATGTCTTCCCATCCCCTGACTGGCCTATCTTTTTATCTACCTTTCTCACGTTCACCTCTCAAATAAAAAACCTTGCTAGACTTCAGCTTCCCTTCTTATTCAGTGCAGTCAAACTCAGATCTTATGCTGCATTCAATTAATGCTGCATACAATTAATGGCCCTATCCTCAGCTGTGGTGGGGCTGCTTTGCACCACTCAACTAATGCAAAACACCAGCAGAACTGGCAGATCCAGCCATGGGAGGGTCACTCTGGATTAAGGAGAATCCTCCGGTGGCAGAGACTGTTTAACAGCTCCTACAACCCACTCCTGTAGCCAGAATAGCGGCTGCCCTATGCCCTAGCAATCCCCAAGAGCTGTAACAGCCTCTTGGGGATATGGGAAGCTAAAGTAAATTAGACATGAAGGCTGCTCTTATGCCAGGTGACTGGTCCCAACACAGTGGCCCAAGATCGGGGAGTGGTTAGGCTGGCTTCAAACTATCCTTGCACTCTTCCTCCTGAGCTGTGCTTGAACACTCCTTGATCAGAGTCAATATATTTTATGGTACAGTTACATTAACTGGACTTTTATTTCATCACTTGTTTAATCTGTACAAAAGAAAAAAAATTACTCCCCCAGTTTTCCATTGACAGGAAGCAGTATTCTGGCTTTTGTCTTTCTCCATATCTACTAAGAAGCCGACGAGTCTGTCTGCATGAGAAATCAATTTAGTGCTCTCTGACTGAATGCAGCAAGAATTCTGTGTAGTGCTGGCTCTACCTGTGTCAGTTTCTTCGGGAGGCAGGTCAGCTTTAAATCAGTCCAGGTAGATTAGTGCATAATTGATGCAAGTACAGGCTCAGCCTAGGAAGCGGATGACTGCTAAAGCAAGGCATCGAAGTGCACTGCTGTACTATTATGAATCCCTAACACACTTGCCTACAATTATACATCTGGGAGCAGTAAAGTAAACAGCTTATGCTAAATGCCTGCCATAGTGGTACGTCACTCTGAACTACACCGAAAAGCTGAGCTGGATCAGACAGGGACTGAGGATTCTTCTTCTTGATCACTGGGCTGGAACCAGTCTTTGGAATAGTTTACCGGTCCTGAAAACATTCTGTTCTGGCCTAGCAGTGTTTCTAGCCCTAGAACGTTCAGTTATTGGATTTTCAAGACACACAGTTCTGATTGCATATTACTTTCTTTCTCTATTTTTCTTTCCCTTCCTCTGCACTTCTGACAAAACTGTAATACCCAGTATCTCAAGAACTGCTGGAGTCGGAGATTTTTACTTCATACTAGCCGTTCTAGAGAGACTGCTATTTCCTTTCCTCCTCCATTTCAATTTTGACATGGCTTCGGACACTACTAGAATGACAGGACGTTTAGATTCAGTGATATGGAGTGTGCCATTGGAAAGCAATGATTCAAGCTTTGCCAAGGATACCATATCAGTTCTTATCCCTCACAGTTGATGAGACAGACCATAAAGCTCTCACCGGCCCCTCAGTCGAAGAAGATTTTTTAGACACTAATGCAGTACCTCAGACCACCATTTCCAGTTCCCTGGTATCACAGCAGTCTCTGGATATTAACCTAATTACATATGCAGCTCCTAGTTGAAGATCTGACCACCACCCTGTGCTGTAGGGTTCACTCACGCTATTTAAATGTCAGTGGGTATCATACTAGGGCCTGTCTACACTGGGGATATTTGTAGTGTAAATACAACAGGGAACCCTCTGGTATAGATGTGCTGCACCAGTATAAAATGAGGCTTCCCTTCAATGTGACTTACCCTGGTTTGAAACCAGGGTAAGCCACACTACTGCAAGCCCTGTCTCATTACTTGTATTACACCTCAACCTATGTGTCTACACTGCAATAAAACACCTACAACTGGCCCATGTTGGCTGAATTCAGGCTGGGGCTGTGGGGCTATAAAACTACAGTGTAGATGTTCAGGCTAGAGCTGGAGCCCTCCCCCCCTCTCAGGGTCCCAGAGCCCAAACATCTACACTGCCGTTTTGTAGCCCCAAAGCCCATCCCCTGCGAGCCTGACACAGGTGTTTTATGGCAGTGTAGACATACCCCAAGAGGCCCCACAACCAAGACTGGGGCCCCCATCAGCTAAGCACTGTACCCACCCATTCTGTAGAGGTTTTAGAATCTAAATAGAAATGACAGCCAAAACGCAGGAGGGGAAACTGAAGCACAGGTAGGTAAAGTGACTTGTTTATGGGTCACACAGTATCAGAGACAGGAACAGAACTCTGGTCTCGTGGCTCTCAGTCCAGCATGCTATCCAATGGACCACATGTTGGTAGTCTATCAAAGCAATTCATCTACAATGGGCGTGTGTAGAGAGGCCCCTATCACTTTTCTTTGACTTTCACAGATATAAGAACACCAATATTATAGCTTCCTCCTCTATCTGTTGGATTACATAATTAAATCCTCTTAACAAGATCCATTTTATACAGAGAGGCTTCTTTACATCAATAATTAACAAAGAAGAAAAGTCCAGTACATCAATAAACAAAAAAGCTACAGAAAAGGGACTTTAGACTTTTTCTATGAAACACATTGTAACATAGGTGTATGCTGCAGCGCTCTGAGACCAGGTTTGGGAGCCAGAGTCTCCTGAGTTCTAATCCTAGTCCTTACAACTCCTCTACTGATACAGGTAAATCATTTAATCTATTTGCTTTAATTGCCTACTGGTATATTTGGGATCACTGTAGGTATTGTGAGGATTAGTTACTGAAAAGCACTTGCATGGATAAACAAAAACACACACACACACACACACACAGAATTAACCTGTGGGACTCACTGCCACAAGATATAAAGGCCAATAGTTGAGCAACATTCAAACCAGGATAGGACATTTATATGAACAACAACAACATCTCCTGCTACATTATACATATAGAATAAAAATGTATAAAGGACACAAACCCTGAGGGTGTTAGCTAGCTAAAATTTGTGGGGATTAGCAAGGAATTTCTCCTTTGGACAGATAATTCCACGGTTGACTATTAAGGGATTTCTTGCACCTTTTTCTGAAAACTCTTCTGCTAGCTACTGTCATTGAGGCTTTCTTCAGCAAGAGGACCTCAAGGCTTAGCTGCTAGTAATGAGCTCCCAAGCTCTTGCAGATTTAGCAGGACTCACAGCTCATCTTCTGAGAGTTTGGCATTGGCTAGGCTGGTAACCCTCTTTGTCTACAAAAACTATTGTGATTTCTAATTCATGCACTCATACCTGTGGCTACTGTTCCCTCATCCTCCCTACTGTGCTTGCTTCTGTTAGTTGCTGCTTATTGTCTAAATCCTAGATTGTGTGCTTTCTGGGGCAGAGACTGTGTTATTAGATTGTACATTAGGGTCTTAACCCTTGTCTGGGTACAAACATAATAAAAATAACAAATAACGTAACTAATGTATGAAATCTGAAGAAGTTGATTGAACATGACATTCCCCTCCCTTCTGTCATGCAGCTGGCTCTGGACTCAGACTCTGACAATTAAAACACAGGACAAGTTTAAGTTCACCACAGAATGAACAGCAGTAAACTGGTTTGCAGAGCGGTGGCTGCGTAAGAGGCTGGTGAGAAGGGTGTAGGGTGACCAGACAGCAAATGTGAAAAATAGGGACGGGGGTGGGGGGTAATAGGAGCCTATATAAGAAAAAGACCCAAAAATCGGGACTGTCCCTATAAAATCGGGACATCTGGTCACCCTAGAAGGGTGGCAGTACAATCTGACCTGACCTGTCTGATAATGTTCTTCCTACTAAAACTATGGGGGACAACTAGAGAGAAAGACAGACAAAATGGTGGTGAGAATGTGTATGAAAATACTGCAGCTCATAACAAGATTGCAGGCAGCTTCTCTCTTATTTTAAGAACTTGACACCCTCTAGTGGTGCAGCAGGGAAGAGAGGATTAGTACATAGTTTGTTCAGTTGGAAGGAAACCTGTAGGACTGCTGGAGTTTTTCTTCCTTAGAATGACGCATTTCTAGTTTCTTGTTTGGGTCAACAAGAAGCTTAGACCTTATCTCTCCCCCCTCCTCTGCCCCAGACACACTCACAATGGATCTAGGTAAAAAGAGGCACCCTGACGCTGGGCTGTTCTGTCTTCCAGGGAGAGAACGGGTAGTGCAAAGGACTCCACCCACACTGCAGGGCTTATAGCAGCAGACACACACACAATGACTCCAGTATACTGGTGACTCCCAGCCTTTGCAGTTCACATTCAGGCTTCCCTTGAGTTCACAGACTATATTACTACAACATCAGAAAAAGTACCCCCCACCCGCCCCTGTATTCTACTAGGCACTTATTCCACTGCTTTCCTCTCCCCTGTCCTAGATGCACACACACCGCTCTTGCCTCCAGCACTGCAGGACTGTCTGATGCCAAGGCAACTCCATGCGTGAGGTTTAAAACAAACAACAAGGGAGGGTCTAAGAATCTGCTGCTGAAACGCATACAGCTTTCATCACCAGGGCAAAAACTGCCTTCTGGTCTCCCTCCCTTCTCCTTGTGCAGAAGTGTTATTTGTTAATATGCTTGGTGCTTTACAAGACAGAAGATGAATGCCTTGAAGAGCTTAATGCCTGAAAGATGAAAGGCAGACAGGAGATGCACTAGGAATCCCAAACGAAGCAAAACAGATGGTTTAAATGTGTTGCCTGATGGGGGTTGTTTTGCTAGAGGAGGTTGGCAGGAATGCCCCAAACGATATGACTATGTGGTTGACACATTTTGAGGAGAAAATATCCATTTCATGCATATACCAGCTGATGAACTCCAATTAGTTTTCCTTAAAAGTATGAGTTAGGTAGAAAGCTAGCCTCAACAGCATGCTAAAACTGATAATGCAGTCAAAACTGGGCTGGTGCCACCAAATGTTCTAAGCTCACAATCATCATGACGTTTACAAAATACTTCATTAAATTGGAGTTAAGATTGCTGTCGCAGGGCAGAACACGGGACTTCAAAATCTGACCCAAATATCAGAAAAAACAAAGAAATGCTTCATTAAGGACACCCTACAGAAGAATGTTGGCATTACAAAAGTAAACCAAAAATAATTGTCCTCATCTTGGCAGATAAGCACCTCCCCTTGACCCCAATCAGAGGCATATATACATAGCACCTCGAAAAATCAGGTCACATATGGATAAAATCATCACCTGGAATCACTTTGCGAGGTTAGACACAGCCATGCCTTGAAAAGCAGCAGGCAACCCACTGTGTGCATGATGTGTGTTCTAGGGCACAAGGCAAAACAACTAATCAACACTACAAATACCACATTTAATGGTCGATAAGCCAAGGGTGGGGAGCAAGCTGGATACAGACAAAGCCTCTTCCCTGTATCTCCACATCATGGTGTTATCACCCAATTTGGAAAAGCTGTTCCCTGCCCACCCATGCCCCTCTAACCAAACACTTACCATTGCCATGAGGCACACCGATTCTCTCACTGTGGCAACAGTACTCAGCAGGGCTGCGAGGACCAGAATCATGCTCAGACAGATCCCGCTGTAGAAGGCTGGAGGAAAGGCACACACTGGAGTTTTAAGAAGACATGAAGCCCTAGCTGCCTTTCTTTCCCTTAAGCAGGGTTGGGCCCCCTTTGATAAGCAAGAGCTTCCCTTTCATGAGGAACTTCTGGATTTTTGCTCCTCAAGCCATTAGGCTGGGAAGTCTGAGAACATCACAGAGCTAAAAATCTTGGCAGGCAGTGCCAGTCCCCTCTCACAGCAAAAGCACAATAACATTCCCCATCCTGCCCCCAAACCTGCTGAAATCTTAAGGGGGGGGTGACATAATTTTGTGTCAGGACAGAGATTTAAGATGTAGAAACTGAAGACATTCTGCTCTGCTGAATCTGAAAAGAAAGGACTGTGTTAAAGGGTGTACACAAGAACGGCCATACTGGGTCAGACCCAATGGTCCATCTAGTCCAGTATCCTGTCTTCCAGCAGTGGCCAATCCCAGGTACTTCAGAGGGAATGAACAGAACAGACAATCGAGTGATCCATCTCCCGTTGTCCACTCCCAGCTTCTGGAAGTCAGAGGCTAGGGACACCCAGAGCATGAGGTTGCATCCCTGACCATCTTGGGTAATGGAAGTAATCTTGGTAAACTGAGTTAATCTCTTTATTAAAAGTTTCTAATACTAAAATGACAAGCAAAAACAGGAAAATGCCCTCTCCCTGGGCTTGTCTGTATGAACACTTAGTTTGCGGCAATCTGGGGTGTAAATCTACCCAGCACTAGCCTGGCATTGGCCACTGTCAGAAGACAGGATACTGGGCTAGATGGATCTTTGTTCTGACTCAGTATGGCCGTTCTTATGCTGTGCACTAAAAGCTTTGATCTACGCCGCTTTGAAATGAGATAGATCATAGTGCACTAGGAAACTTTTAGTGCACAGCAACAGTGTCCACATGGACACTTAGTGCACAGCAGATTAGTATGGGGTAGATTTATACCCCAGTTTGCCATGAACTAAGTGTTCGTATAGATAAGCCCTGTGTGTGCAGAGAAGAATAATCAGAGTTAAAATACTGTAGTATGAAGGGGTCTGCATGCTCATATTGGATGTAGCTGTAATATAGATCATGGAAGACCCTTGCTCTGCAGGGTACGGTACAGACACTAAATAAGGGTCAGTCTCTGCCCCAAAGACCTTACAATCTAAGGCCCTGGTCCCACAAACACTTGCCTATATGCTTAATTTTATGCATGAGTCATTCCATTGATTTCAATGTGACTATTTTTGTGCGTGAAGCTAAGCACATGCTTAAGTGCATTGCTAGATCAGTCTCTAAAAATGGACAAGATACAAAGGGATTGGGTTGCAGGAGAATGCAACAGACTTTAAACTTATCCAGTGTTCATCTTTATATGGCTTACTTGTCCCACCACACTAAGTTTATAAACCTTTGTGCAGTGTCCCCCCAACCCTTTGCTCCCATAGTTCCAGCAGAACCACGTGCCCTGGAAACATGCCAGGCCACCTTGTTATTTTTGCCAGAAGATCACAAGTTCCCTTTACAATTGTCTCTGCGCTCAGATAAAGATCCTACTGAATCACAGACTACTGAACAGGAGCATGAGTTCCAGTACCCACTATCAGGAGCTTATGCATTGCTAATCTTGTGCAACAGTCGCCTTCTATTTCCTGGCCAGAGCAGAGTTCTAGCTGATACCCAATGGGAGAGTTCAGGGAATACACTGATGCTGAAAGCTGTTCAATCCAGAGCCCACTTCTAATAATGCATTGCACTAGTACTCTAAGGGTATGTCTATACTACCCGCCGGATCGGCGGGCAGCGATCGATCCATCGGGGGTCGATTTATCGCGTCTAGTCTAGACGCGATAAATCGACCCCCGAGTGCTCTCCCGTCGACGCCTGTATTCCACCGCCACGAGAGGCGCAGGCATATTCGACGGGAGAGCGTCAGCAGACGACTCACCGCAGTGAAAACACCACGGTGAGTAGCTCTAAGTACATCGACTTCAGCTACGTTATTTATGTAGCTGAAGTTGCGTAACTTAGATCCTTCCCCATCCCCGTGTAGACCCGGCCTAAGTCTGGAAGTGAAGGGGCTTTAGACCCACCAATTATAATATTTAACTGGAGCCTGGAAGCAAGAATACACAAGAGGGTTTGACTTGCTTAAGCCCAAACGTTAAAACCCTGGGAGTGTGATATAGATAGGCACCATCCCAGTAGCCATAATAAAATACAGGGAACAAAAAAAAAAAAAAAAAAAAAAAAAAAAAAAAAAAAAAAAAAAAAAGATGAACCTCAAATATTGTTGAATGAGAAAATCCTGATATCTATCCCCAAAACAAAAAACAGAGGCAATCCAGAGCATTTTAATGCCTAGGGTGTTCTTACCTCCCCACTCCGGTCTTTCTTACTGTCCTTTTCCCATTTAATTTGTTTAAGTTTTTCTTTTTGCTAGCTTAGGTGCATTGATCCTTCCCTATGACCCTTTCACCTATCAATGTCTGACATAAAGCTGGTCACAGGCAGCAACTCCTGCTTGTGACAGACAATAGTTGCTGTTCCAGGAAGAGAGGGTTTTTGTTTTTTTGGGTTTTTTGCATTTCTCTCTCTCTCTCTCTCTCTCACATCTATCGTTTCTATGTTCTGCCTCCTTTCCTCCACTTTTCTGTTGTAGTCTCTTCTCTGATTTTCCTCTTTGTCTCCCACTCCTTTCCTCCTTTAAGAAGTCGCCACATGCTGTAAATGGAATGAAGACCTGGTTCCAGGTTGGGGCTGCGTGGCTGGGACGGTTTTTACATGATAATCACACCATTCCAATCGTGCCAGTGTAAATTCAGCTAAGGTTGCAGGTAAAGAGACACTGAGCTCTTCCATATTTTTGTTGACCTCCATTCTGTGAGACCATCTGCAGTAGTTTATGCCTACTCTCTTCATGGGATGTAAATAGAGAGAGTGAGGGCACAGCTGGCTGTCACCTGAAATTGAATCGTGGTTGGTTTATGAGCCAAATTCTGCTCTCATTAAAACAGATGTAAAACTGGGGACTAGCTCCACTGACATGAGTACAGGTACAGTACTTTGGATTCACCCTGTGGTAAATGAGATCAGAATGCAGCCCTAAGTATTTTTTTCAGTTTATCCATAGGTAGGCCAATTAACCAAAGCATCAATGAACATTCATGAATCACAACACTTTTTTTCCTTGAACTCTTCCCAGTCTGTCCTCTTAATCCCCCTCTCTGTTCCCCCAATTCTTTGTCTGTATTTCTTTGCCCTGTTTGTTCCCCAAGGTCCTGATTCAGCAAGGTGCTTAAACACATATGTAATGTTCAGCATGTTACTAGCCCCATTCACTTCAATGGGACTACCCATGTGCTGAAAGTTAGGTACGTACCTTGCTGAATTCAGGGCCTGACCCCCTCCATCTTTTTCCTCTTGCCTTCCTTACTGTCTGTTCACTTATGTCTCCCTTCTATCCCACACAAATATAAATGTCCAAACTTTTAAAGGACCCCATAGATTGTATCTTATAATGTGCTCCTTTCTGTGGTCCTACCCAGCCTCTCACTTCCATTGTGAGCTATTCTGAAGCGCCTCCCATACCTTTGGGCCTACTTATAGAATATTTATCACCCTCCATGCTTTGTCTGTAGTAGATGAAGCATGGGGGACAACAGTGGACTCAGCAGTGCTGAAGCATGATGAACAAGCGTTCCCCCACCAAAGGGCCAAGCAGGTGTTTCTCATACAGTTGGACTAAAAAATGCGACACTTACCTACGTTGTGGAAGATTCTATAGGGGTTAGCCTCAGAGGAGACACCACTGATTATGCTGAAGTGAGCCCCATAGCGGGTGATAATGGTCAGTATGGTGACTGCCAGCCCCAGCAGCTGAAAAACAGAGATTTTACTGAGGAAGGAAAGTAGCAAGTGCAGAATTCACAGAACAACTACTGCAGATCTTATGAAATACTATCAGGCATACTCAGATACTTCAATTCATGCCCGAAGAAAAACAACCTGTTCCCTGAGAGAGTTAGTTTACAGTATATACCTGAAAGTCACACGTGAAGGGAACCCCTGGGCCTTTTAATAAACTCTTTGGACAGTACTGTATAATTACTGCATATGAAACCACTCACTCTATCCGTTGGACTCTGCTAGCAGAGGAAATTGTAATCATTGGGAAAAACCAGAGGAATCGTGTTTTCACAGACATCCCTTTCAATGGATTGACATTGCACCAATTCCTGTAGTATTTAGATACCAAATTCTGACATGTGTGCACAAGGGGGATGTTATTAGCTTCAAGAATGGTCCTGGGTCAGATTGTGTTCTCTGCTCCTGCTCTCAAGCAATCTGTAGTGTCTTTTGGGGAGTGGAGAGTAGCTTAGGTGTATTGTCATCTCTGCTAAGGAAAAGCTAGTGTCAATAGATGAGTCTTGCACTGTGCTTTAAGGGTTTGTCTGCACTAGCCTTTTTCCTCTAAAATTTCCCAGTGTTGCTATCATTTCAGCTCCATCAAGGATAGTGCTACTGTAGATAAGACACTGAGTGACCACCAACGTTTTAACCACTGTGTTATCTAACCTGCTCAGAGCCTGTTAGATGGTGGCTGTCTGACCTAGGCTAGTGCTCCCACCATTGCTACCAAGAGTAGAGCTGAAATAGTCATAGCAACAGTGGGGAAATTTAAAATAAAACAAAACCCTAGCGTAGCAAAGCTGAAAGAGGCAAGACAGGAGTTCATCCTGATCTCTTGAGGCAGGGTCCTCTGGATTCAGGCTTCCCTCCGAATGCCTCTTCTCCAGGTTCAATTAACTTTGTTCTGGGAGGCATCAACAACTGCATTACATGCATACAAAACCTTTAGAATCTGCAATATTTTCCAAATTCACAAGGAGAAGAATCCTCCACTCACAAAGGGACATCCTGGAAACTCAAACTCTACAGTGGAGAATCAGAAGTAATCATGTATGTGTTAAACATTACACTTAACTATTCTAAGTGTAACCCTATTACCTTTTCAGATGATGACCAATAGATTTTGCCCAAGAGGTATAGTTTGGTAGATTAAATATACTGTGATCCTAAGAACCCCTCAATGCCAACTGGCAAAGGGTTCACTCTTCTGTAACAGCAACTCTTAGCAGTCCTGACATACTCATTACACTTAGCACACCACTTTCTAGTATATATCCATAAAGAATATAACATAAGGTCTCTAATAAAAGCTTATGTCATTCTGATCCTCAATCATTGTGAGATGTCTGTACAGGTGATAAAGAGTTAAGTATAAGTACTGAAAATATGTTTTAAAATCTGTGTTCAAGGCAGAGCTGATAAACAGGTTTTGGAGACACAAACAACAGTAGCTGGTCCCATAAGAGACCACCTTGTCTAATATTCTGGGACCAACATGGCTACTACAACATTGCAAAAAGACACCAGAAACTAAACTGAACCATAGAGGATCATCCTGACTCTGGGGAGGAAACAATGGATTTTGGGGGGGGGGGGGATATTAGTAGAAGGCAAAAGGCAGTACACTTTGCATTCATGAAAGAGAGATCCCAGCCACGTTGCTTGGAGATGCTGGGAGATTGCTTTAGGTGAGATAAACTACTTTAGACAAGGGTTTAGTGTGTTAAGTTTAGACTCTAGGGCTTGGTCTACATTTACCCCCCAATTCGAACTAAGGTACGCAACTTCAGCTACGTGAATAACGTAGCTGAAGTTCGAAGTACCTTAGTTCGAACTTACCTCAGTCGACACGCGGCAGGCAGGCTCCCCCGTCGACTCCGCGGTACTCCTCTCGTCTAGCTGGAGTACCGCAGTCGACGGCGATCACTTCCTGGTCCGACTTATCGCGTCCAGACAAGACGCGATAAGTCGAACCCAGAACTTCGATTTCCAGCCGCCGAACTAGCGGCTGGGTATAGACGTACCCTAAGAAGTGTGTTATACTTTTTGTTTAATATGTAACCATTTCTGTTTCCATTATTACACTTACTCCATATCTTTTAAATCTTAATCTTTGATAATAAACTCATGACTGTTTTCACTATAAATCTAGCTCAGTGCTGTGATTTTACATAAGAGTTGATCCTCAGCTGAATCGAACAAGCTAGTGTGCACACTGTCCCCTTGGCTAGCAAACCTGGTATTTCTGTGAGTGTTCACCGGTTAAGGTCTGGACACTGCGGGAGTACTCCAAGGACTCAGGGGTTGAAGTGTACTTATTACTAACCTGCACAGAGAGAGCAAGGCCTGCAGAGGCCTGGAAGGCAGTGTTTGGGTTGATAGAAGCTGATGATTTCAAGGAGCTGAACTACAGCAGGCACAGACTGATCCACACTTAGGGCAGGTAGCAGTGAGGTGCGTCACAACCTTTGGTGCCACTAGGAAGTGCCACATATACAGTAACAGTTTTTCCCAATTTCAATACAATAGAACTTAAAACACTTATGATCTTTTAGGCTGTTTACAACTGAGAATCTGTTATACATACACAGTAAAAGGTTTGGTCCAGCTTCAATCAGCTCAGATTTCCTGCAGAAATACCAATCTAAACAAATCCTCATGACCTCACAATTGTCTGTATCCATATGTAAAGAATACAAATGAACTAAACTTGAGCTAAGCACATCCCCCTTCAACAGGTTTCAGTGCAATTCTACCTTGAATAAGTCACATACTTCGTAGGCACAATGACAGCCCCTCTCTGAAGGGAGAACAATGTATTGCAACTAGAGCTGGTCAACTAAGTTTTGAATTTACATTTTTTTCGATGAAATATTTACCAAGCTTTTTCCCCCCAGTCTTTTCAACCAACTATAGAAACTAACTTGTTTCACTTCAATATTCACTTGTTTTCCTCTCTCTCTCTCTCTTTTTTTTTTAAGGGGAGTTAATCGTAATGCAGTTGTCCCAGAATTCCTTGGAAGAGTTCACCAAATTTCATCACATTTGCTTCTCCACAGCCACTCAACCAGAACTATAGAATTACTTCTGGTTTGCAGTACAGATTCAGAAGATTCCAACAGTTACATTCCATCCAATATCTGTCTCAGTAGACAGGCTTCTGTCTGACTACAAAGATGCTCTAGCTTATCCAACACATTTTAAACCACCCACATCTCAAGAAATTGTTCATCCAAGTGCAATAAAAAATTGTTTTTAAAAAGAAAGAAGCATAAGAAGATATCCCTGTCCTCATCTTAAAACGACCATGTCTGATGGCAGCAACAAATTTCTTACTTAAAGGCTAGTTCAGAATTGTGAAATAGTTGCATTACAGTGACACTTGAGAAACCAAAAGCTTATCGGTGACAGAAGGCAATGCTGGGGAGTAGCGATAACAGTTCAGGATGCAGTAATTCATACAGTTTGCTTCTTTCACCATAGACTTTTTCAGTGCT
Organism: Terrapene triunguis; assembly: GCF_002925995.2. Classification (NCBI taxonomy): domain Eukaryota; kingdom Metazoa; phylum Chordata; order Testudines; family Emydidae; genus Terrapene; species Terrapene triunguis. The sequence goes on along the minus strand of NW_020664522.1, from coordinate 4,102,697 downwards.
AAAATTGAAATGAGAGAAACAACTTTTACAGTTCCTTTTTAAGAAAGAATTTTAAGGTGGTCAGTTTACTTATCCCAAGTTCTGTACAGGTTCCCACTTCTGGTTGTTACCATGACAAAGAGGCTGGTCACTAGCAGCTGGCATTTGGTGGTCCTGACCCAGTGTCTCCGTCCCATGTTATCCTCTTCTCACTCAACAGTGGCAGTCAGTCCCTGGAGAACAGTGCTTCAGCTAAGCAGAAGCTGGCAGTAGTGCATCTTGGGAAGTGTAGTCCTACTACAAGCTGACACACCTCTCCCAAAATGGATTATTATTAATAGCACTTTTCATCCAAGGCTCTCCGTGTTTATAATGGTTTTATTATTAGGTATGAATATGAGCTTGAAATGAATCTTTTTTAAAGAATTTCATGAGATTTTTAAAGTCAAATTTGTTGAAATACTTATCAAAATGGTGATTGAAATTTGTCATTTTACTGACATCCTGTGCTTTGGTAAATTAAAATTTTCAATAGCTATTTTTATAATGTTTTTGATAAAAAGAAGTCACCAGGAAAAGAAAATTTTTGAAAAAATAAATAAATAAAGTTTCACAAAAAGCTTTGGAGTTTTTGAAAAAAAAAAAATCCATTGATTGATGAAAATCATTTTGTATGAAAAATGTCAGCCTGCCCTGGATAACAAGATATTACTTCCCTCACCCCAAAACCACAATCCTCTCTGAGTCAAGAATCTATTAACATCCAGATTTCTGGATGAGAGAGAAAAACATTTAAGAACAATTCTATTTGGAGAAGTGATTGTGTAAAAGTGGTACCGTCTCATGCAAAAGATCTGTTGTCTGTGTATATAGAGTAATATCTGGTTATCTTAGTGTCTAATGCAAGTGACTACTTTCTTTTACTCCCATGAGTACTGCAGACCCATATGCAGCTATGAGAGAGCGATCCTTGTTGTGCATTGTCTATAAAACTGTTTACCAAATTCCAATCAGTTGCACCTGTGCAAACTCTCAGAAGGCAATGGATGTTGCAGAGTTGTCACTGGAAACAAAATATGAAAAAAACAGAATTACCCAAGTATGTCTGAGGGTCAGGGCCGACGAGACGGGGGGGAAGCCGGTACAAATTACCGGGGCCTGGCGGTCCGGAAGGGGTCCCGGGTCCCGGCTTCCCCTCATCTCGTCGGCCCCGTTTAGCCGGTCCGCCCTTGCTGGGGGGCCCGAACCCGCTCTCGGCGGCCCTGCTGAGGGTAGAATTTCAACTACAGAACCTTTATTGCTGCCGATGATATGGGAAAAGGAAAGAATCCAGGTTAACTCTCAGACCTGTAGTTGTGTTTGCAGGGCTGGCAGAAATAAAACAACATCTTTCCAATTGAAAACAGAGCATACTTGATATGGAAATTAGAGACAAACATGGACTCCCTCCTATACACTTCCATCTTCACAGAGTTACCTCTCAGAGTATTGCTGCTCTTCAAACAGTAAATCCAAGTTTATATTTTCCCTAAGCAAATCACAATGAGCCGTAAGGACAATCTAGATGCAGTGTGACACCAGAAGAGGATGGAATCAAAGCATTCAGAATGAAATTCACTCATGTGCAGAGGGTCTTTTCTAATTAACAGACACTCACATTAATCCTTAGTTTCAGGGCCAGACTGATGGAAGAGAAGGGAAGGTAACAAATATAAAAATCAATGTCTTCCTTTTCTACTTATTAGTTTTACAGGTAACACAATATCTACTTCGGTTGGTAAGGCTGAAAGGGACAGAGAGGCGGAAACAAAATAGGGAAAGAATAGAAACCACATGATACAAAGAGAAAGAACATCAAAGTGAAAACAGATTGCACAATGATTGCACGGGAAAACAACGTGATGTTACATCATCTCAAGTGCAACAGTATTTAGTAAAGTGAAAGCTTTCTTGTGGGTTTGCAACCAGGAAATCTTGCAAGATTTGAATTAAATTTACCCCCACTGTTTGTGAGAAGGTGATCTTTGGAAAAAGAAAATAAATTGGAGGAAATATGGGCACTCCCAATATCAGAAGACATTCCTATCACAGCGGTAGCAAGAGGAAGGACAGTCCAATGGTTAGGCCACTAAACTGAGACGTGGGAGATTGAGTTAAATTCTCTGCTTTGGGCAAGTCACTTAATTTCTCTGTGCCTCATTCCCTATCTATGGGGATGACACTTCCTCACCAGCAGCGGGGTGAGAATAAATCATTAAAGATTCCCTGGTGCTCAGATACTATGCTAGTGGAAACCAGATAAGTAGAACTATACAAGTTTTTGGTTTCCTGGCAATTCTGGTTTCGGGTTGAACTGCAAACAAAGTTTGTTTGAAATTTTTGGTGAATCAAAGAGCGAAAAAATTGTTTCTGTTTGAATGAAATATTTTGTTTTGACCAAAAATGTTTCCTTTTGATTATGACCATTTAAAAACATTTTTAAAATAAAATTAATTTTGAAACAATGTTGTTTTGAACTGAAAAACCAAAACAGTTCATTTCAAATATTTTGAAATAAAACATTGATCCCCCCCCCCTTTTAAAATTTTCTCTTCTCCTTTCCCCCCCACCAACACAGTTTGACGAAGTTGACATCAAATTGTGAAACGTTTTGGTATCACCAAATCTGCATTTTTTTGCTAATGAGTTTTGGCTGGAAAATTTTGCCCAGATCTACATATAATAACTTACAAGATGGAAAAGATTAAGGCAAGATGTGGGTGGTACCCAAATTTAATTTTTTACTGCTATTGATTCCTTTTAGTATTGTAGGGCCAAAAGAGAGACAGTTTTATTCCAATTCCTTCTTGTACATTTTTAAGAGAAATGGCTACTATGATACAACCACTGCAAAGCCACTGAAGGCAGTTAAACAGATGTCATTGAGGGCATAACTGGAAGACTTAGTTGCACACAGGTGTAATCTAGCCAGCAGAAGCTTGATTGCAGGTGACAATGAATAAGAAGGATAGCACCCAGTCTGACTGCCACATCCCCAATTGAATTTACAGGCACGGCAGCTAAAGATTAACACATCATGAATTATTTAATACAGAGTAATATGCAGAGACAATAAGGAACCACACAACCCCATCTTTACACAGTGACTTTTCAAACCAACTGCACTTTAAATACTAATGAACGTTAGTATTCTTTTAAAAAAGGAAGACCCTCTGCTTTTCCTATCTATCCTTTATTTTACTGCTGTAACCAAAATTCCATAATACATATTAAGTACAGAAAGAGAAAACCAGCAGCAAATTCACATTGCCCACTAGAGGTCCTCACAGGCTAGGAGAATGGGTTGACATTCTGAAGTAACCACGGTTTCAAGTTCACTTCTTGACGCAGAACGTGCTTGCTTTCCTCCATTATCCGCAGACACTGCTTCTATCTACAAGGTGTTTCTGAGGCCCTGTCTATCCTATGTCAATTTCTCAAAGCTTTCCCACCATTGCTAACACTGGTTCAGCTCTACTGGTGTTATTAACACTGGGAGCCCTAGCATAGAAAGAGGTTTGCTGGCTGCCACCACAGTTCTATGCAGCATTTCAATTACAAGATGACAAGGTGGTAAAAATGCTAGAAACCAATGAAGCTTTGTCTACATTAGGGCTGCCGTGGGGCCACTTCAGCTGAATAGTTGGTAGCGCTGGTAGGAATTTTTCCTCAAATACGCTAGTGTAGACAAGGCCTTTGTATTGCAGATGGATAGGTGAGAAGAGGTATTAGATTGCTTTTCTGTTATACTAGATCACTAAGAAACAGCATTTTATGGCAACAGCTCTTTGTTCGGCAAGGGGATTCCCCACAATAGCTTGTTTTTGGGAAAGTCTGCCCAGCAATAGCTTTTGGGGGCTGCCCTGTCCTAAGAAACCTTTTCTTTTGGGGAAAGAGGTAGAGGGTCTCCTCCAATAGCATCTATACTCCTGCAATAGCATCTTCACGTAGCTGAAGTTCCCCCCCCCCAGTGTAGACCAGGCAGGGCCAAATATACCTACACCATCCCTGACAGGAGTTTGTCTAACCTGTTTTTAAAACCCTCCAATTACAGGGATTCTACAACCTCCACTGAAAGCTTATTCCAGTGCTTATCTATCTTTACAGCTAGGAAGTTTCTCCTAATAACTAATCTAAATCTACCTTGCTGCAGATTAAGCCCATTACTTCTTGTCCTACCTTCTGTGGACATGGAGAACAATTGATTGCCATCCTCTTGATAAAAGCCACTAACTTATTTGAAGACTCCTTATCTGTGGCTTACCCAGCCAGCAGCTCTCGTTGTCGCTCTGTGGAAGTCCTGCAGGTGGCAGCAGGTTAGGAAGGTATCAGCAAAAAGAACAAGGAGTACTTGTGGCACCTTAGAGACTAACACATTTATTTGGGCATAAGCTTTCGTGGGCTAAACGAAAGCTTATGCCCAAATAAATGTGTTAGTCTCTAAGGTGCCACAAGTACTCCTTGTTCTTTTTCCAGGTCAGGAAGCAACACTGCACCTGCATGCTCTCAGAGTCTTTAACAAATGAGCCTGAGATGCTTACCTGCCAAAAGACACATGTCAAAGTTAAAAAATACAGACAGTCGGGCACAGGCTGCTTCTAGACCAGGGATTTTAATATATTATATAAAAATAATCCATTTCAACTGGTGGTGTCCTTTTAGAGGAGAGGAAAAAAGTCACATTCCTGTATGAAAAGCTTACCTTCTATTGTCACAGACCCCCTACAATTACTGCAGCTGGAAGAGATTAGAGGAAAAAACACTGTTATCTGCTATTTTCAATGTTTACTTTCTGCATTTGAGAGCATTCTGTAGATAGTTAGTTTCACCATTTCCTCTGCGTAGACAATTGACTCCAAATCCTGTATGCATTCTGCATAGACAAATCCTGGATCTCCACTCTAGTGGGGCTCCTGTACAAGACAGTTTGCATGTATTTGCCCTTATTTACGTCCCCTGTCCACTAGATTTTCGCACAAGACAGCAAGGGAGAGAGATACTTTCTTACAGAACAGAAAAAATTGGTTGTTTCCCCTGGATTCTGGCTTGCAGAAGGGAAGCCAAAAGCAGAGTCTTCCTTTTCCACCGGAGGTAAAGGAAAATAGGAGGCAGAAGGCTCTGCTTCTTTGGAGAGCAGGGGAAAATCAGCAGGGGAACAGATCTTCCTGTAGACCGGAAGCAGAGAGGGGAATCCCAGTTGGACATTTTTTCTTGTCCCATCAGGTGCCCAGGTTGCTCTGCCTATTGGTGGGAAAGGTTCAGAGATCCAAGAACTCTGCTGTCGAGTACTGCTATCAAGTACTCCTGCTTCATAGTCTCACCAGATAAATTCTCATTGCACCAGTTAATAAAGCAGAAGCTGAGCTCCTCTAAGCCTAGGAAAGGGAAAAGGAACTTTCCCTTTGCCTTTAACAGAAGAGGAGCAGCAGCACTCCTACTTTCCCCCCTTAATTAACCTCTGTTCAGTATATCTACCTTGCAAGGTGATGACAAGTCACAAGCCACTGTGAGGTCACTGGCTCAGCATTTCTAGCTTGCTGGATTCATGTCAAGGGAGAGGCCAGCTTGTGTGCTCATTCCATCAGCAACTGTGGCTTGCTGGGAGGATACCAAAGCACAAGATGTTGTGATGTTAATGGCTCATCTCATCTAACTTGCTAAACTGAAGCCAAGGGACAGCCACTGTGAGGTCACTGACTCATCAGCAAGCTAGAGGTGATGTCAAGGTACAGGCCTTTGGGATGCTGCTGATTCAACAAAGTTCTAGCTTGCAGATCCTGCATGAAGGACCAGAGCTGAGAGCTCCCCGACTCAGCCCCCTCCAGTTTACTGGGCCTCGTGGGGTTTGTTACCTCCCTAGGAACTCAGAAGCCCTGGGGTTCAAGGCTCAAGTTCTATACTGGGAAGCAAAGGTTATTGAGCAAGGACCGGAAATAGCTGGAACTCACTAGCCCCCAAGGAAGCCAGCCTGGAGCACACAAGATAACAAGGAAGAGATGATCAACTGCCTGGTAAGCTAACAACTCTGAGGAAGATTGCCTGCAGAGGGGCTCTTTTTGGAACAAATATGAGTTTTGTTTATTTTAAGTCATAAGGAAAAGAGTATGGTACTTTTGTTTCTCCAGCCCTGTGGAGAGAGTATGAGAGAAATCTGCTTTGAACCCTAGAGAAAAATGAAGACTATGAAACTATGAAATGAGCACTTTTCTTTCTCTGATTCTGGAAACGGAAGCTTAGGGCTTGTCTACACTACCGCGGTAGTTCGACGGCTGGCAATCGAACTTCCGGGTTCGATTTATCGCGTCTGGTCTGGACGCGATAATTCGAACCAGGAAGTGCTCGCCGTCGACTGCGGTACTCCACCTCAGCGAGAGGAGTACCGCGGAGTCGACGGGGGAGCCTGCCTGCCGTGTGTGGACCGCGTCTGAACCGCGGTAAATTCGAACTAAGGTATGTCGACTTCAGCTACGTTATTCACGTAGCTGAAGTTGCGTACCTTAGATCGAATTGGGGGGTTAGTGTAGACCAGGCCTTAGAGTTGTTGATTTAAAATATATAAATTCTAAAGAGAAAATCCTTTTTGTTTAATTTTCCCCTCTGGCTTGCTGGGGTTCTTGTTTTGGTTGAAGTATTTTTCAGAATGAGATGGTTTGATTTTTCATGATGAAATTACTTTCTTTTGAAATTTTTTTATTTTGCATTATATGTTATAAGATCACACAAAATAAAAAAGTTGAGATGTTTCAATTGAACCCAAACTATTTTTTTTTGTTTAGTTTTCCTTGGAAGAATTTCAAAATCTTCAGTTTTCATTCTAAATTTGAACTGAAGCCAAAAGTTTGAAATCTTTTGTGAAATAGAACTTCTGTCCTCCCACAGCATTAAAGGGATGGGGAGGGCTAATTATGCCAGGTTTAGAAACTAATAAAAACTGTTACCATCAACTGGCTGATTTGTGGCCTATATGAGTTTAGTTGGGGGTTTCAGTTCAGCTCCTGTAAAAGGGATTTAGGGGATTGAGATGAGATATGAAGCTATTCATTGCTACCAGATCAATTCCAGCAAAACAGAAGGCATGAATACTTGAACATATAACTTCCTAGCTTGACTACAGTAAACAGTACTTTAACTTCTATTCAAAATGCTGTGTTCAGTTTTAACCATGCACAGTCATAATCTGTCCTTAGAGTTTTGATTAAAAAGTCTGGAGCTGCCCATTTTAGAAAGACAGTAACAAGCACCGTAAGGAACTTCAGCTGAATATCTAGCTAAAGATATACCATACAGACATATGCACACACCTATTATACATTACACTGAATAAATTATTGTTCATGTTATCCATCTTGTATACCCTATCACCAAACGTGATACGGTTCAACTGTGTGATGAAATCACAATGAGAATCCCAAGACAGAGAGTACTAGAGCAGTGGTTTTCAAACTTTTTTCCTGGCGACCCAGCTGAAGAAAATTGTTGATGCCCATGACCCAGTGGAGCTAGGGATGAGGGGTCTGGAGTGTGGGAGGGGGCTCTGGGCTGGTGCAGGGAGTTGGGGTGCGGGAGAGGGTCAGGGCTCTGGGCTGGGGGTGGGGGTGGGGACGAGGGGTTTGGGGTACAGGAGGGGGTCAGGGCTCTGGGCTGGGGGTGCAGGCTCTGGGCTGGGGTTGGAGATGACGAGTTTGGGATGCAGAAGGGGGGTCCAGGTTTATGGGGGGGCTCAGGGCTGGGGCAGGGGATTGGGGTGTGGGGTTGGGGCATGGGGTTAGCTCTGGCGGCTCCCGGTCAGTGGTGCAGCCGGGGTGCAGAGGCAGGCTTCCCGCCTGTCCTGGCACCATGGACCGCGCTGTGCCCCGGAAGTAGGCGGCAGCAGGTCCGACTCCTAGTTGGAGGCACGCAAGCGGCTCCACATGGCTCTCACCCGCAGGCACAGCCCCCCCAGCTCCCATTGGCCATTGCAGGCCAATGGGAGTGCGGAGTTGGTGCTCGGGGCAGGGGCAGCACACAGATCACCATGCCACCCCCCCCAGGAGCCGGACCTGTTGCTGGCCGTTTCCGGGGCACAGTGTGGTGTCGGAACAGGTAGGAACTAGCCTGCCTTAGCCGGGCAGCACCACCGACGGGACTTTTAACAGCCTGGTCAGCAGTGCTGACCAGAGCCGCCGTGACCCAGTGCCTTACATTCCGTGACCCAGTTGTGGGTCGTGACCCATAATTTGAAAACCACTGTACTAGAGAAGGCTTGAAATAATGTGTGACTATTTTGTTCACCATATCAGTATGTTTCTGTAACCTTAGCTTATTTTAGGTATGTTTGGGTCTGAAATGAGTGATGTCCTTTATAACCAGAGGTAATTAAGAATTCAAGCATTCAATTGATTAAGGTATGATGGTTTCCCATGACACATTGCACAGCAGGTGTGAAGAGCGAGCGTGGTACTGAATTTGTGCACAGTGATTTAACACATTTCTAACCTAGTCTCTCTCATCACCTGACCTAGCTCACATGGGAATAGCCTCCTGAAAATGCTACAGCATGTCTGCTCAGCCACAGAGACTGCCACAGACACCCCAGACCTGTCCTCCACTCCTGTCAGCGGCTTAAAGGTCTCAGTCCTTATCTTTAAGATGCTCCATGGCCTTGGACCAAAGGTATCTAAAAGATCAACTAAAGCTCTGGGATAAAGACCATGATCAACATCTTTGCTCCTGTGGCACAATGGAATTTTCTACCATAAGGTAAAACTCACGTGCAGGACAGAGCTTTCTCAGGGGCTGGCTCAAGACTGTGGAATGAACTCCCCCAGGAACTAAGGACCATCATCAACCCTGCCACCTTCCACTCTGTAGCCTATAAGACTAACCTGCTTGCTTGTATATATTTATATGTATATATATCTTTTCTTATAGTTTAAGTATTTAATGTATTGTAATAGGTTTATAGATTTATATTAAAAGTAAGTTTGGCTGTAATGCAAGATCTACCTACAGGCCAAAACCCTGTATCTTAAGCTAATGTGAAGTTAACACCTTTTGAGACCCTCACCCAGAAAAGTAAAATTAAACAAAACACCCACGCAGATGTCTAGAGACCTTTACCTGAACCAATCGCCTTAAAGGGTGGAAACAGGGGGGTTTCCCACAGACTTAACAAGTACACCACAAAAAACTGATGTGCGTACATACCTGTCATCAATACGCACATACATACCAGCCTATGAGGTAAGTGTACCCTAACATTTCTGTGGGTGAGGAATAAAATTTGGGCATAAGAGGAAGGAGGTCCGGCATTTGCCCTATAAAAGAGGTAACCCACCTCAATAGAGGCTCTTGCTCCGTTCTCTATTATCTCCATTTTCTCATTCTTACTTTACTCCATCTCTATCTCCCACTATCTCCATTCTCACTTTACTCTATTCTCATTTACTTCCTCCACTCTATCTATCTACGATGACTGCTACTATTTGTACGCTATACTTGTCCTTCTTAAACTTTAAGTTTCAAGGAAACTAGGCTAAGCTTGGTTTCCCTAAGTTTTATTCTTAGTTTGATTATTAGGTTTTGATTTAAGTTTAAGTCAGTCAAGTAAACCCTAGTCAGCTTGGATAGCTCTTAGCATTTTCTAAGCACTGCATCCCTCACTCAAAAATTGAAAAACCTGAACCACAAGGCTGTTCCTGTGTCTCTTACCACCAGGTTATGAAAAAAGGGTGTGAGTATATTAACCAAAGCTTTGTTACATATAATACTATATTATCATATGTATCTTTTAAATAGCAGTAATGCAATGGTAACTTTGTAACTCTGGATATTTTACCATTTACTTACTATTATTAATTTTAATATAAAGTCTTTAAGACTATATCTGTCTCAGTGTAAGCTTCCTGTCATACCCCCGAGGGTCCTTTATAAATTCTGTGGAGCCTGATTCAGAACAAGACCTTTTATCTTCTGATCAAACAGATTGGCGAGCCTAAACCCATACTAATTAATCTTAATAATAATTATTATTAAATAAAATTAAATTAATAAATTAAATTCCCATATTATCCAAATTAATATTATCAGTACACCCTAAATCAGGCTACAACTCCAAATGCCAAGTGCACTTCCTTTGACTTGCCTTCGCTAAGAAACATAGCAACGTGTGTGTGTATTATAAAATATCAAAAAACGAAACACCTGACACACTTCTCCCCCTGGGGAGAGGATGAGAGAACACACACAAGACAGATGTTAGCCACATTGCTTAATGCACAATTGGAAGATGCTTAGATATTACAGTAATGAACGTGGTGTAAGAACCTACATAGAATAGATTGAAAACTCTTTCCCGCTGCTCCCACATCATCATACATCTGTTTGTCTCCCTTTCACCTAGGTTTGTGTTCATCTAGGAGTGTACAACTTACTGAAAGGCCCCCTGAGAGGCCACTAAATCACTTCTATGTTCCTGCCTTTGATGCATTCCTTGTCTCTTCAGAGAAGATGCTCCATCTCCTTTCATCTCCACTCATTAAAACAATCACATGAACACTCCTCACAGGGTTCCTCAGAGCACTCTACAGTGACGGAGCTTCAAACATCTCCATTTATTTAATCTATAATTTGGGTTTTTTTGCAAATGGTGATTCTAGTGTAGATTGCCTCTTGTCCCTCTCTTTTGCTTCAGATGTGATTTTTCTCCCACAGCAAATAGGGCATGTGGGGATTAAATTATTGAACAGAAATATTTCCATATTTTGTCTACATCATTTTGTATTGTTCTTTCATGGGCTATTCCTTGATCCTACAAGAGGCACCAGAACTTAGCAAAAACATTTGTACTGTATGCATGTGTATTATTTAAAAAAAAAATGAAGGCTATTAAAAGAGTGGCTACTACAAATCAAATATTTTGAATCAGACTTCCAGATGTAGACACCTTAATAAGATTGCCAGATCTATATAAGGAGATGTAAAAACTGGCATTTATGTGCCTATCAGTTCAAGCCTTTAAGAAGGAATCTAGGTGTGCTAGTAGGTACCAATAATTGAACTCTTACACCAGTGATTCTGCTATATAAGAACCATAGGTAGCTGTTTTTCAAGTTCGGCATGAACCCCATGTTTGCTATCTTGATCAGTTGTTCCACTAACTTTAAAGGTGACCTCCAAAGTGTGCATATATATTTATATATAAATAAAATCAAAAATGATTAGGCTACTTCCCTTTTTCCTCCCCATCTTCTCTAGAAAGGCTTTTGTCCACGAAGCTTTTTCTACTGGTTGTTTTTAAATTACAAATTTGTGTCTATTCTGGATGAGACTTTAGTGACCAGAGAACTAGTGAAATTGTAACACCGCAAACGACTGGGCCCGGATTCAGGAAAACATTTAAGCACATGCAGAAATCCCATTGAAGTCAATAGGATTTAAGCATATGAGCTGGACTTAACTGGAACAATTGATAAGGGAAGGGATTTTTACTCAGACTTTTACAACACTTATTTAACTCCAACACCGCATGCAGATTCCAGGGGAAAGAGTTCTGTTAAAGATCCAGAACTTCTACACCTTGAATTAAGTATTAGAGCCCACAACATATATTTTTAGACCTCCACAATACAACCTCTTCTGCAAAACCAGCAAAGAAAACAGATGATTAGTTGTTTCTACTTTAAACCTAAACCAACACTAAAATAAATTTTCCAGGCATTCTTTATACATCACAAAAAAGGCAAAACAGGGGCAAAATCCATTTTTCAAGAAATCTTTTTGTATATCATCTTTAAAAAGAACAGAATGAATTGTAATGATCAGAGCTGCAATTTTGGTCAGGACATTAGTGTAAACAGCACAAGTCTTGTAATAAGTGCCATGGATTTTTTATTGCCACAGTGGAAAGGAACGTGATTTTACATCTGAGATGGCACCTTCCTGAGCACAATATAATTTAGCAACCTAGAACCAGATTACAAGGAAAATGTGTCTCTTGTTTCAATGCTGCTTCCTGTAGTATCTAGGATGAAGACCTCCAAAGAAAACCAAGTATGAACTTGCTCAATTTATAGCTGATGGGATCACAGCAAGGAGGTGATATGCTTAGCCTCAGTGGCATAGCGATATTTCATCAGCTGCCTACAACCCAATCATGTAGTCTGTGCACGGAAAACAACTCTTAGCTCAAAGGCAAAAGCACTCCAACAGTTAGAGTTCACATTGGGGGTATTAGGCTCTCTGGGATGTCTGTACAGAAAAGCTGTGCATGGGCTAGCCTCCCACAGCTAGTTTGAATCCAGCTAGCACGGGTAACAGCAGCAGTGAAGACAGAGCAGCATGAGCTTCAGGGCAGACAAGAAGCCGAATACATACCCAGGATTCTTGCTGGGCTTGTACTACCTGCTCTGAAGCCTGAGCTGTGCTGTCTTCACTGCTATTGTTCCCTGTGCTAAATGGATTCAAGCTAGCTTGGGTACTCCAGCCCATGCACAACATTTGCTGTGCAGATGTACCCTCCAAAGTGTGCACAGAAAAAGTTACAATTATTTCCTCAAATGCATCTGAAACATCTACTGCTACTTAACTTGGTTTTCAGTTTTGGGATACTCCTGGTGCTTCGTTTGCATAATGTGCTTCATTCGCCATTTAAAAAAAAAAAAAAGATACACAACATCTTATTCAAATGCAAGCAGAGACACGGGTGAGGGTGGGGCTGCAGAAAGATGTGGCCTGCAGGTTAACTGTAAAATCTGGATGCCCCTTATGGCTTAGAGCTATGCTTTACTTACACGGTGCAATTTGTAAGAATACAAGTAGCTCCAGTTTGTAAAGCAACAGGAACTGTTCTCCCAACACATTATCAAATTTCATCTTCAGTCATTCAAGCTAAAGAGGAAACATAAAAAGTAACATCTTCCCCAGTTATCATATGTAGCCTGGATTAATAGATTTTAAGCCCAGAAGGGACCATTCAATCATCTAGACTGACCAGCTGCATAGCACAGGCCATAGAATTTCACCCACTACTCCTGTATTGAGCCCAATAATTTGCGTGACTCAGTCATCTATTCCAGAAAACATCCAGTCTTTTTGAAGACATAAAGGGATAAGACTCCACCACTTCCCTTGGTAGTTTATTACAATGGTTAAAGCACCTCAGTGTTAAAACTGTGTGACTAATTTCTAATTGGAATTTGTCTAGCTTCAGTTTACAGCCATTGGTTCTTGTTATGCCTCTCTATGCCCTTTAGTACCCGGTATTTTCACTCCCTGAAGGTTCTAACACAGTGGTTTTCAACCTCTTTTCATTTGCGGACCCCTAAACATTTTCAAAAGGAGGCGTGGAACCCTTTGGAAACCTCAGACACAGTCCGCAGACCCCCAGGCTGAAAACCACTGTACTAACACACCATGATAAGTCACCTATTGATCTCTTTGATAAACCACCAGAGGACAAGCTGAGCAACATAGCGTTTAAATGAGACTGGACCCTAGTGAGGAGTTGTTGACAGTGTCTTGGACTAGCAAAGAATGGCTGCCAATATTGCAGGAGTAGAGGTTATCCTGTCCATCCCACTGTCAAGGTAGGGTTCTTCCCTACACTATATTCTCCAGTCTGTGGTGCAATTTAGCTTTAAATGACTCAATGGATGGTGCTTCTGCCACTTCTAGTGTGTCATGGTTTACTGTACAGGCAAAGGTATAACTGGAAATTAAAAGATATTAAAGGTCAGTATACGCAGCCAACTTCATTTAAAAGGCCTGTATTGTCAGTGAGGCACACTTCCCCCAACACAGCATTAGTATCTCAAATACTAAACCTCCTTTTGTACTGGCATTTTCTAGCACCTCATCAGTCCAGGCAGCGTCCGTTCTTCACACACTTAACAGGAGACTCAAAGGTTACCAGCACACCAAAAGACAATTAGATCTTCAGTGCTGGAGACTGTTGCAGATACTTCCAACTCCAGTGCAGGTGGCCTTAGCAGGAATGCACTTCTATACAAATGGTGGTTCAACAGAAAAATGGCTGCTGCCATTGTCCTGTCCAAGGCAGCAGTGAAAGAGCAGCTGGAGGATCCTCGTAGCAATTTTAGCCTCTGGCACTTAGAATGGTACCGCTCAGACTGGTAACTAGAGATAAGGTCAAAAGGCACATGATAGAATTCTGGTTCCTTGTGGCTTGCTGAATGGCAATGCCAAGTCAGGATAGGACAGCTCATGCTCTGCAGGGAGGCTGGCCAAGAAAGAGGGCGTCACAGATAAGAACTGCATGCATACGTGTGGGGGAAGTTTGAGGCATGGTCATGTAACACATCCAACAGGCTAAGCATGAATGGCACAGCCATCACCTTCTGTAAACAAAGCTCAGTCACCCAGAGCAATGTCACCTAACATTATGAGGTAAATCCTGCCTCATGGGCACTGCTCTCAATAGGGAACAATGAGGAGCCACGCCATCCCAAGGCAAGCTCGGGAAGTGACTGGACTTCAGAGAGGCACAATCCCTCACCAAGCTCTCTGGGATGCAGGGAGAGTGAAACAGAGCTCCCTGTGGCTTCTTGGCCACTCTGTGAGCTGGTGATAGAGAGGGCCCAGAGGAGGAGATGTGCAGCTGCAGCACCTGAAGTGCATGGAGGGAACAGTCCTCATGCAGGAGAGGAAGATGGCTTGTTGAACCTTTCTCTGCATAATCAAGGCCAATGTCAAGCTGCCCCTACTATAGGCAGCAAACAGGGTGATTAAGAGATTACAGCCTCCTGTCTCCTCAGACACACAACTTCTATTCCTTTAATGATTTGCTTTTGTGGGGGCAGAGGCATCACCCCCAAATGAGGTATTTTGCTGCCAGTGGGAACAACCACTACTTATGGGGCCAACGTGAGCTTGAAACTCTTAGGCTTTCTTTCAGGAGTGAAAACAAGGAGAAAAATAATTTCATGGTCATTATGAGATGCTCTGTATGCAGAACAGCAGGCAGCCAAATAACCAGTGCATTGTTTCCTCAAAATACTTTCTCCTTGCTGTAGAAACTAGCCCCAAAATGTGACAGAATTACAGAGGGTGCTGGCTCTGGCTCAACCCGGTCAGTCTTTCACCTACTGCCTATAATATGGTTATATTCCCTTTAGAACTTGCTTGTAAATAAAAAGCACCACACTGTAAATCACCCAACTCTGACCTCACCAAAACACACACAAGCTAAATTAATTAGAGCAAGCTCTCCTTCACCCATCACAATTACCTGAGAACAAAAACACAAAGAAACCCCACAGCCAAAGTCTGCATTCTTTGGCTCATCAGAAGGATGCATTGTGAAGGCTGATTAACATGCATATAACATACACACAATCAAAGCTAAAATAAACTTTTAAACCCAGGCTGTCTCTTTTCAGGAAGGGAAGGAGGAGAGCGAAGGGGGAGGGCGTTGCGTTTGCCAAGCTTAAAATTCACGATGCGCCTCTGCAGTGAATGGAAACAAAGTTTGCCTGTAGCTGTCTTAAAAGAAACAAAACCAAAGAGAAACCACAAAACCTCCAAAAGGATTTTTTTTTAAATTTCCAAAACGTGTCTTAGAAACCCTAAACTGAGTCTCAGGCATTTTCAAATGAATTTAAAATGAGTAAGAAGGGTACTAGGGAAATGGCTAAACGCCTCACCAACTTCAGAGACCATAATCTGTGGAACAACAAACCATGTTTGTCAATCGCTCTCTCTCTCTTTTTTTGGAGTAATTAAAAAAAACACAAAACTTTTTTTTTGCTGAAATTGTAAAGGACAAATATATAATCAGAAAAAGGAGGGAGGGATAGCTCAATGGTTTGAGCCTGCTAAACCCAGGGTTGTGAGTTCAATCCTTGAGGGGGCCATTTAGAGATCTGGGGTAAAAATCTGTCTGGGGATTGGTTCTGCTTTGAGTAGGGGGTTGGACTAGACGACCTCCTAAGGTCCCTTCCAACCCTGATATTCTATGATTCTATGAAAGACAACACAAACACCTGTTACAATACATAAACATTCAAGTAACATTAAAGTTACAAATGTAATTGCTCAAAAGTCAAGAAATGCAAATGATAGACTTGAAAGCACAATTTTAACTCTGCTCCCTCAAAAGAATGCACCATGAAATATAGGCTTCAATACTACAACATTTATGCATGTGTTTAACTTTGAACATGATGACAGTCCCATTGACAGCATGCACTATATTTGTTTTCATTCCTGGACACTTAAACTAATGTCTCATCACAATGATCCAGTACATTGTTACTGATGTCATGTCAGGTTCTACAGCCCTTAGTAACTCAAATAATTCTCATGCAAGTGATTTCCGCTGAAGTGAACTGGATTACTCTGGGGAGCTTGTATTACATGAAGACTGGGGCTCCTATGTGCTACCATAATACAAATAATAACGATCAGGTCATTGCAAGTCTGGTTCCCCATGATCTCTTCCCCAGCATGTTGTCATTTGCACTCGTGCGAAATGATGTGGTGGCGTTGTGCATTCACTTTGGACAGGTGCAAATGATGACACAAAGTGAAAGCTCATGGAGAATCAGTCCCTCTACTACAGGGGTCGGCAACCTTTCAGAAGTGGTGAGCTGAGTCTTCATTTATTCACTTTAATTTAAGGTTTCGCGTGGCAGTAATACATTTTAATGTTTTTAGAAGGTCTCTCTCTATAAGTCTATACATTATATAACTAAACTATTGTCGTATGTAAAGTAAATAAGGTTTTCAAAATGTTTAAGAAGCTTAATTTAAAATTAAATTAAAATGCTGATCTTACGCCGCCGACCTGCTCAGCCCGCTGCCAGCCTGGGGTTCCATTCACCTAGGCTGGCAGCGGGCTGAGCGGGACCTGCGGCCAGGTCCCTGGCTGGCAAGGGGCCAGCACCCAGAACCCTAGCCCGGCAGCGGGCTGAGTGGGACCGGCAGCCGGGATCCCAGACTGGCAGTGGGCTGAGCGGCTCAGCCCGCTGCCGGTCTGGGATTCCGTCTGCCGGCTCCTGCCAGCCAGGGTCCTGGCTGCTGGCCCCGCTCAACCTGCTGCTGGTCTGGGGTCCTGGCCCTGCCCACATAGAGTGGGTACCTACCTTCTCCCTGGTTTTAGCCCATTCTCTTCCTCTCTCTCTCTCTCTCTCTCTGAACTGAGCTGAGGGTGGGAGTGCACTGAGCACAGGGCTAGGGGTGAAGGAGCAGGCTGGGGGTTGGGGTGTAGGGTCTGGCCATGAGCTAGAATGAGGGAGGGGGCTCAGGGTTGGGGCAGGAGGTTTGGGTGTGGAGCGCTTACCTGGGCAGCTCCCATTTGGTGTGAGGGGTGCAGGTGGGAATGCGGGGGTGGGGGGAGGGTTGCAGGAGTTTCCATTTGGTGCTCAGGGTGGGGTGGGGATGTGGGGGATGCAAGAGTCAGGGCATAGGGTGTGGGGGGGCTGGGTATGTGTGGGGAGTGCAGGAGTCAGGGCAGGGGGATAGGTGTGTGTGAGGAGGGTGCAGGAGTCAGGGCAGAGGGCTGGGGGCGTGTGAGGGGGGTTCAGGAGTCAGGGCAGAAGGCTGGGGGGATATTGGGGGTTCAGGAGTCAGGGCAGGGGGCTGGGGTTGGGGGCTGGAGTCGTGGGGATGCTCCCAGCCCCCTGCCCTGAGTGGCTCACGGCAGGGGGCTGGAGGGGATATGCCCTGATTCCACCCTCCTTCCCCAAGGCCCTGTCCCCACCTCTTCTCCGGAACAGCGAGCACGCTGTGGCTGTGGTTCCGGCTCCACTTCTCCCCCTCCCTCTCCAGGGCCATCAGCTGTTCGGCCGCAGGGAGAGAGAGGAGGAGGGGCAGGAACCCAGCACGCTGGGGGAAGAGGCGGGGGAGGAGGGAGCTTGGCTGCCGGTGGAGGCTGCCCTACAGCAGCAGCCAGCAGGATCAAGCTTCTGCCCCCTGCCCCCACAGGAGAGAGCGGTGGGCAGGGGGCAGAGAAGAGCAGGCTGGGCCGGGCAGGATTTTTAATGGCATGCTGCTACCTGCTGGGGTCCCGGCCGCCATCCCCACCCAGCCCGCTGCCGGCCTGGGTTCGGCAATGGGCTGAGCGGGGCCGGCGGCTGGGACCCCGACAGGCAGCAGCGTGCCATTAAAAATCGGCTCACATGCCGTCTTTGGCACGCGTGCCATAGGTTGCCAACCCCTGCTCTACTAGATAAGTTTCCCTTTCTATAAGGTACACAATTGTGCTAGGCACTATACAATCACAGAGTAAACAACAAGCTCCTGATTTATTTGTGATCTCCAGGTGTAGTGTAATACAAGTGATAATTATTAATTTTATCTTCCATCTGCTGTTTATTTAAGGAAAATATTTTCCCCATTTGGAGACAGAGTACATCTCTGAACAGTCTTTCCAGCTAATTATTCAAGGGAGTTGTATTATAAGAATATACTATATTTTATGATTTCTTGTTTTACTATATCTTACATTGCAGTGCAACGAATTTATTTTTCATAAAACAACTTTATAAAGAGATTTAAAACTGAAAAGTTTCAGAGCACTGGAAGTACTTTCTTAAAGGTACTGTGAACCTAACTTCACTACTATAAAAATGTGTACTGACTTTACTTGTACTCACTTAGATCCAAATCCTGCAAAGACTTACATATCTGTTTAACTTTACCTTCTGTGAGCAATAGGATTGACGTCAATGGATCTACTTGTGTGTATAGCTAAGCAAGGACGTTAAGATTTGCATGATTTGGGCCTAAGGTTGCGTGATCTTCCTTAACACTCTATTTACTGACTTCTGAATATATACATTCTTAATGTTAATTTCCCTGTGGAAACCATAAAAAATCTAGAATTATTAATTTTCATATACAAGGCTCTCTTTTGCAGAGTGCAGGAGAAAGGACCTTCCTCTTTCCTAAAGAGCTAAAGTTTTCAATACAAGCTCTGTGTTTGCATTGAAATACACTTTAAAATAAAGCTTTGCTATACTGCAAACTTTTCTATGCAGATACTAGCTATAATGCTACTTAGTCCTGTAGCTCCCTACATTAGCAAAAATTATTTACAGCATGCTAGGAGCTTTACAAACATGTAAGAGAATGGGTCCCTGCTGCAAACAGCTTGGGCTAAGGGACTGATCCTGCAAACACTTATGCACATGAGTAACTTTACAAATGCAAGTAAATCCACGGAAGTCAGTTGGACTATTGATGAGAAAGGCTAAGATTTTGTCAGGGTTATTTTTAGTAAAAGTCGCAGACAGGTCACAGGCAATAAACAAACATTCACAGAAGCTGTGACCTGTCCGTGACGTTTACTGCTGCAGCTCCATGATTTCCCCTGCCACCCTGATGGCTGGGAGCTGTGGGGTTCCCCCTCTGCCCAGGGCAGCTGGAAGCTGCAGGGTGGGGGCCATCTGCCAACGGTGGCTGAAAGCTGCAGAGTGACCATATTTCCCAAAGAGAAAACGGGACACCCCCCACAGCCACTCGCCCAAGGCGTCCTCCTTCCTCCCTGTGCGAGGCTGTCGACCATCCTCGGAACCCTGAGGAGGGCCCCCTCAGGAGTCTGTTACCTCTTGCTGGAACCTTGCAGGGGGGGCCCTGTCCCCGCAACCCTGCCAGGGCCCCGCTGGCTGCTGGCTGGAGTCCCCGCACTTCCTGGGGCCGAAGCAGAGAATGTCACGGAGATCTCTGGAAGTCACAGATTATGTGACTTCCATCAACTCTGTGACATAAACGTAGCCTTAACTTATATAAGTAAGTTACTCATATGCATTAGCATTTGCAAGATTGGGCTGTAAGTGGGGGCTGTTCACTTGGCCCACAGTACCCAATCTCTTAAACACATGTGATATTTCTTTCATTGGTTCTTTAAGATGCATGGAATGGCCGTAAGTGGCCACTGAGTTTGGGTGCTGAACCTGACACAGCTTGCCTCTGATTGTCAGAAATGCTGAGCATTGGCAGTTACAACTGACAGATTGCTGGTGCTTAGCAATTCCAAAGCTCAAGCACAGGGTGTGTCAGACTCAGCATCCAAATTCTGTGGCCACTTTTGAAGCATTTGGCCTAGATGTCCATAATGCCTATGAATACCCCTTTGTAGGATGTATTAGTGAATAGTTAACAGAGGATGTGAAAGAAAATATGGGGTTTTTTTACAGCTAGGTTCTGGAGTCCTGGTGTACGACTAGAGTTCTTAAGTGCTACTGCAATACAAATCATAAATAATAATGAAGAACAAAATAAAATTATTATTTTGACTACGGTAGTATCTAGGAGCCCCGTGTGTGGACTAGGCACTCCACACTACTAGCAACTGCACAAACACAGAACAAAGATGGTCTCTGACCTGTAGATCCTACAACATACATTGCATAATATCTTTCATATGTAATGTATCCCAGCATGTTGTAAATAAAGAAATACATGTAAGGGACACAAGTGGGAAAGAGGGCACCAGAATGACAGTATGTGAAAACTGTGGCCTGATTCACCACTGCCTTGCACTTTGTGTTTTTGTTTACCCCTCTGCCAAATGGGTGTAAAATGCTGCTACTGTGATTTGGCAGCATTGCGCACCCACTTTACACAGGTGTGAATGAAGACATAAGGTGTGAGGCAGTGGCAAATCAGGACCTTAAGTCAACTTTAGAATGTGCCTCCCTAAGATTTTCAGGCTAGTGTGTAAGGGTAAAGAAAGACACATTTCAATATCTGGCTCCTTTACAATTCTCCTTAACCCCCTCCCCCACCACCAAACCTTCCTTCTCCCCCTCAAAAAAAACTTCACAGCAAATATTTATAGAAGTATATCCCACAGACATCATGCTCCAGGGAGCACATACAAAATCTACTATAACACGATCTTGAGTACCTTTCTACAGTAAATAAAAGGCCTACCCAAAACAATAGAACCCAGTATTGAATTCCATCACTCCAACTCTGGCAAACAGCTGGGAAACAAGACAAGCACTGCGCCATGCTAGGAAGGTCAACAACAAGAGTGAATTTGGACCAGTGAGGAAAGCAATGTTCATAGTTTTACATGGACGGTGTTCAGATACTACAGTGATGGATAGCAGAACAAACCCCTAAAATGGATGAGCATTGTCCCAATGAAACCATCTCCCATGTGCCTAAATCTAGGCACCATTAATTCAAGCATCCCAACTCAGTTGCTATGATGGCATATGGAAAAAGCTCTATGAGACAGCTAGGAACCAGACAGACAGCATAGAATCGTAGAATATCAGGGTTGGAAGGGACCTCAGGAGGTCATCTAATCCAACCCCCTGCTCAAAGCAGGACCAATCCCCAATTAGATCATCCCAGCCAGGGCTTTGTCAAGCCTGACCTTAAAAACCTTAAAAAGCATCTAAGCAATTCCCATAGAAGTCAATCTAAGAGCTCCCATAAACTTCAGTGGGCTTTCTATTGTGCTCAGAAGGCCTTATCGGTCAAAGTCAGCACCTGAATTGCCACTGGAAACCATTGCAGTTGTCAAACAGGTGCAACATGTTCCCTGCGTCTAACACTGGGAAACAGGCAGCAGAATTTTGCACCAGCTTTCACTTGTTCTGAGTGGTCTTTAAGCGTAGTCCCATCTAGACCACATTCCAGTAATCCAATCTGGAAGGTAAAGGCAAAGATTAACACGGCCAGGTGCAGATCTGAAAAAAGTCTGAAGTAGTTAGCCTCATATACATGTTAAAAGCACATTGCCACCTGTAGTTCTATAAGCAAATGAGGTACCAAGAGGACCCCCAAATTGTGAATCTCTTGGACTAAGGGGCACACTCCAGTAATGGGAACAGAACCATCCCTGATCTCTCTTCTGGATCCTCCTCCCAAAGAACGAGCATCCTCTATGTTTTCTGAACTAAATATGAATCATAGTGCTAGTGTTTCTAATCATTCACAGGTAAATGACGGAAGACCTAATTTCAAACTTTGCTTTTTTAACATGGACCTTAATGTGGGCCCTCTCCACACAGGGCAGCCAAATAGAGTATAAAAGTCAAAGCTATAAACTGGTTTTGTTGCAATTGCATTGAATCAGGTTTCCATGGCCTGTGAGATGGAAGTGTAGTGCTCACATCTCTATCAAGCAAAACATTCTGGTGACATCACAAAGAGGGAAGCGGACACTATATATGACTATTGTGAAATGGAATAAAGTTACTTATCTAGTTCTATTAATGAGCATACACTAATTATTTAAAATTCCTTATTCTCAACCAGTGGAAGCTAGGATTGGGGAAAAAATGTTTTTATTTAGGTACTATGTTTTAAACCAGAACAGAAGAGTTTCTCCATAAAAGTCACTTACTGTATTAAAGAGTATTAGCATACTAATTTTAACACTTTTTGAATTCTTCCCCTTTAAGCTCATATTCTTTAGACATTGCAGGAAATAATGATCTTTCTGAAATTTGCCAAGCTGTCAATGTTGGAGCTTGGATTGAGGCTACTGGGTTTTACTTAAGTAACTTCAGTACAAAAATATTAAAATATTAAGACTGTTTTGAGAGAAAGCATACATATATGGGAAAAGAAGGAAGGGAGAGAGATGGGAGAGGGGAGTCATTGCCTTCTGCCCTGAAGGCTTTCCCCTTCGTCCAAAACTATCATAATTCCACTACGTGAAGAACAGGACTAATCATATCACACTTCTCAGCCACTGCTATTTGCTTTCCCCTTCATTTCAGGGCCCAATTCAAAATCACTTACCCCTTCCATCCTCTTGCTCCAACATAGCTCATGAAGCTTCTTTTATATATAATGCTTTTCCTTTGATGTATGACTCAAGCATCTTAATTTATCCTCAGCCCTGTGAGGTAGGGAAGTTTCTATTCTCTCTCTCTCTCTTTTTTTTTTTTTTAAAGGGGGAACAGAAGCACAGAGAGATTAAGTGATTTGCTCAAGATCTCAGTCTGTGGAAGAGCTGGAGACAGAACCATGATCTCCGCTCTTCCAAGTTCCCTAAACATAACATTATTTTCTCTGTTATAGACTACTTGTCTAGTCTTCTATCCCTCTACACAATCTTGACACTGATAGTGCAAGGACGTTCTTGTCAGAAGCTCCAATGAACCTAGAAATGATTTTCTTTAGCTCTATTTTATCAGCTCCACCTTTTAATTTCAGCTCTCTGAAATCATATTTCCCCTCCTGCCCTTATCCTCCAATCACTTACACACATGCTTAACTTGAAGTCAAAAGGGGCTACTGCCAGGTCTAATGTTAAACAGGAGCATAGGTCTTTGCACTGCCAGGGACTTCATTTTTCTCTCCCTGCATGGTTTATTTCTGAAACTATCATGCAATTCTGCAAAATGTATCTTGTGGGAGATGCAGTTTATTATATAGCATATGAGTTCAATATACAATTTGTTTATATAACTGCCATATCATCAATTTCTTAAGTTATGTATAGAAAATAAGTTCTATTGTATCATTTTAATGCTGCAAAACATTTTGAGGGATACATTTTGTTATAACTACGGTATGATAGCTTATTATAGCTATACCATTACATAGGTTATGAATGTATTATGAATACAAAAGGTTTTATTGTATCATTTAAATCTGTCTGCCAAGCGTGTTGGGAAAATATAGTTGATTCTATAGAAACACTTACTAAACAGACACAGCTAGCACATGCGGTGATCAAGGCTGAGTGCCAAACAGTATTGCCAGTTCTCACAATTTTATTCCAAGTCTAGCAATATTTGGATTTTGCAAGAGCTAGTCTTAGAGAATGAGAGTCTCAGTGGTCATTAAAAATGATTTCTAGCCTTCACGGTTGCAGAGAAAAGCTTGAAAACATAAAGTGCATACACCTGAAAAGCTCAGAAACCAGATGCAAAAGACAAAAAGAAATAAAGAAGTATTTAAAATAATTTCTCATGATTTTCACTGTTAATATTATGATTATCTGAGGGCTGACGCATGATTTCCCAGTGCTTGGGGTTGGCAATACAGTCTAACTTCCATGACCACCTCTTCTTTTCCTCATACCTTTTTCAAATTTCTTCTGAGCTGACATTTTCCACGCTTGGTCTCAGGCCAAAGATGATGTTTGGGTGGAAAGTTTGTACAGGACAGTTAATCAGGTAACATGTTATAGTGTTGGTTATTCTACAAACATGGGTATACAAAATAATCTTATATTGTAGCATTTAAATTTACACAGCTCATGGGGAGGGGCAGGGGGTTTATTATGAGACTGCTGCAAAACAGAATGTGTTGTAAAAACAATATTGCTGTGTATAGAAAATAAAGCTGTGGTGCGTTGTGTGCATATTTGTGGCTCAGCAGCGCATGTGTCTGGCAGGGACGGTGAGAGATTAAGTGCTTCGCAGTCCTGAGGCTCACAGTGCAGGTGGAGGCTGGTGGAGAGTAAGGGAACGGGTCCCTTCATGGGCGAGGTGGAGTTGAGGGTGAGGGAAGGTCTTCCCCTGTCTCTCGCTCTGGGGCAACAGTGTGGGAGAGAGATACACTCCACTCAGTGCAAGCGTGCAGGGGCAGAAGGAAAGGAAGGTCTCCCTCTATGTCTGCTGCTCACAGGTGCAAGAGCTGGAGCTTTCCTAGGCCCCAAGCTGGCTGCATTGGGATGCAAATAAGGCGGAGCGCGTGCTCCTCTCCGGGGGGAGGGATTGTTTATGGAACCTCCGCCGGGAGCCACGCGCCGGGCGTACGAAGCTGCCAAGCGAATTCCCCATTGGGTGGGAGGAGGCTCGGGAGCAGCGAGGGGGGGCTGTTGTGTGTGTGGCGCGCGGCGCGTCGCGTGCTGTTCCCGGGGGCTCGCGAGCGGCGGCAGCAGCAGCGCGTGTTGATAAGGGGCAGCGCTGGGAGGAACCTGCTGCAGAGGCGCATTGACAGCGCGCAAGGGAGCAGGGCTGGAAAGAAGGGGAGGGGGTGGGTTACTGAAGCAGCAGCAGCCGGGGTTGTGGCTGAGCGGGGCAGCGCCCGGCTCCACGCGCTGGGCACGCTCCCACTGTTTGCAATTAAGGAGGAGGGGAAAATATTTGGCAGGGTTTTTTTTCTCCCCCCCCAAAAAAACTATTTTTGCAAGTTTTTTTTCCCTTGCAAACTTTCCCCCACTTGCAGCCCTGCCCCGGTCACCTGCCCCCCGGAGGCTGAGGTAGAGTAAATGCCCCAAGATGAACGGTGGGCCAATAGCAGCTGCCATGCAACAGCCACCCCCGCCTTGCCCAAGTTTTCCCTTGCACGGATGCGGCGCCGGTTCCTTGGGGATGAAGTTCCAGCCGATGCCAGGTGCAGTCTCCTCCTCGGTGCAGCAGCAGCTGGTGGCCGCTAAGGGCCCGGCTCAGAACCCCAGCTCGTCCGTGGCGCGCTGCAAAGGCTCCAAGCGGCGCTCCGGCTCGCCCGAGCTGCTGCGGTGCAAGAGGCGCCTGGCTTTCCCGGGGCTGGCCGGGCAGCCGCAGCCGGCGGGGGGAGCAGCGGCCGTGGCCCGGCGCAACGAGCGTGAGAGGAACCGGGTGAAGCTGGTGAACCTGGGCTTCCAGACCCTGCGCCAGCACGTGCCCAACGGCGCCGCCAGCAAGAAGATGAGCAAGGTGGAGACGCTGCGCTCGGCCGTGGAGTACATCCGAGCCCTGCAGCAGCTGCTGGACGAGCACGACGCCGTCAGCGCCGCCTTCCACGACGGCCTCCTGCCTCCCGCGCGGGCCGCCCCCGGCGGTGGCTGCTCCTACTCCTCCGCGTCGCCCTCCTTCGCCTCCTCTTCCTCCTCCGGCGGCCGGGAGGGCAGCTCCGTGCCGGGGTCCCCGCACTCGGCTTATTCCTCGGATGAGAGCGGCTACGAGGGGGCGCTGAGCCCCGAGGAGCGGGACCTGCTGGACTTCACTAGCTGGATCGGGAGCTACTGACCTCCGCCGCGTCCCCTACCCTCAGGTAAAGCGGCCGGTGTGTGTCCTGCCATGTACCCCCGCCTCTCTGTCCCCCCAAGCATTGCAATAGGTGCAGCCCTACGCGGTTGCAAGAATCAGTTGCCCTACACTGGCCAGAGTTACACTGGCTGAATGATCTAATTTAGCTATTGGGTTGCATTGCCAAAAATAAAAAAAAAGTTTCCTCACAACAGTGAATGAACTTGGCCTTTCAGCCATCTCCGTTAACACGAAGACAGGGAAAACGTTGGAGTCAAGTTTAATCAAATGCGGTCCTTGGATTCGACTGCATAAAAAACTTTCCCCCAACTTTTAGGTCCCAGGTGAGTCACCACTGGGAATAGCTGCAACCTGAGTAAGACATGTGGTTGGTTTTGAAAATGGGGGTGGAGTAGAGAATAAAAACTTTCAGATTTGGGTGGCAAAAACCCACAATAAATGAGGAAACTAAATTTATAGCAGTCATTTTCGGAGGGAAGGGGGGAGTGGAGAGGCTACATGGGCATGTGGGGCAAGTTCTACTTGTACTTTATAAAGACAATAAATCACTGGCACATCGCTTTGTGGAAGAGATTTAAACTGCACCGATATTGATTAGTGTAGACATGTGGCCAGAGAGGAAGCTATGCATCTCTCCCAGGAGTTGGGCAGAGTCTGTTAGTCACATGCTGCAGTGCTAATGGCCCTTTTCTCTTTTTCTTTGTAGCAGCCTTGAAAGCAGAGATGTGCAGGACCTCAGTACCTCATTGTCCTTGATGCCTATTATGATGCAGCAGAAGAGCAAAACGGACTCTTCTTACTACAACATGTTTTCTACCTTCAAAGAGCCCTGTTGCCAAGGTCTTTAAGGGACTGGGCTTTGGAACCTACCTAGCAGGGTTCTTACTTGGAACAAAAGACTGTGGCTCTTAATTTTTTTTTAAAGTGCAATTATGTAAATAGGTTATAGGGACCAATATCTTTAACTGCTGTTGTACAGGAGTTTATGGTGCCCTCCAAGGCTTTAATTGCCAATGAAATGGTTTGGTATACTCATGTTTCAAGTGATAGATTGAAATCTACCAGGCTTCCAACTTTTAACACATATGTGCTTTTTTTATTTGAGAGGGGTGAAAAATTAACACTTGATGCTTCCTTTTTCTGAAGGGGGAGGGAATTTTTGTAATGACAAAGATTCTATTTTATATGTAACTTGAACTGCCTATGGGAACGCTATCAATATGAAGACTTATTTTTGTACAAGAAACTTTAGAAAAGGGGAAAGGGAGGAGGAGTTGTTGTAGTAAATCCAATCCCCTTGTTTCTTAACACTGCCAGCTAGAATGTTTTGAGAACTTATACAATTTAGATAATATTTTTCCAACACTTTACTAAGGACTGTAAAAATTATGTTTTGTCTTAAATGTGGTGTCCAAGTCTTGTCTGGTGTGAAGGTTCACTTATTTGAAAACTGAAGTTCAATGTTTTGAAGGCATTTTGTATGCACTTGCAAAGGTTTCTTAAGTTGTACATATGCAGTTTTTAAAGAGTATTTTATGTAAATTGACTTTATAAATAAAATCTATTTATAAATGGCTTCTCTAGTTATAGGATGCACACTTCAACCATGTCTACTTACAAATACTTCCCATTTTGCATATGGAAGACATGGGAAGAACGGTTGATCATGAGAACACTTGTATGGTAGCAAATAATTATATGGGGCCAGATTGCGCATGCAGAAGGGGAATGAGGGTAAAACAAGGAAACTGCTTCTCCGCTATTTTTCCCACACTATGGCCAGACATATTCACAGTCCTTATGCTTAGCTGAGTGTAAGAATGTTGCATGTGACTAGTACTGCTAGGAGAACTAGCTACCCAAAAATGCATGGAAAGGAAGTGAGATCATGAAGGGGCCAGCATGCTCCACTGAGTGGAGTGATGCAAAGGGGGTTCTCCCTAGGATGCCTTCCATCTCCCCAAGATGTTGTGGTGCAGCTCTGCCCAGCCTTCATTGTGGTGTTTGGCCTAAAGGCACAATACAGCTCTAAGCAACTACTGGAGACAATGGTTTTCTAAGGTCTCCATTTGTCCTGGCCCTGGTTAGATTCTGATATCCTTACTCAAGTTGATTCGTACCTTTGAAATCACTGCCCAGGGTGGGTGGGGGTATCCAAATCTGGCCAATGTTAACTGAAGTTATATAAAAGGATGAGTATACCATTTATTTAATACTCTTATTCAGAGGTAATAAAAACCATTATTTAAGAGTTTCAAATGAGTAAGTATTGCAGGTTCTTATAACCTCATTTAAGAGGTTTATTACTTCTGGGTTTATGCTGAAGGCATGTTTCAGTGGAAGCATGCTACAGCTCCCTTCAGCTGTTGGGGAAGATTACTATGAATCACAATGGCAAAATAAGAAGCAAAGGAAGACTATGAATGGGAAAACAAAGGACCTTATTTTCCAAATATGTTGGTAGCTAATTTAATTCAGTGAAGTGTAGCAAAATGGAACAGGATATGCTGAGTGAACATAGAACAAACTACAAAAAAGTAAACTAACTTACTTTCCAAAGGCCATGTGTATAGATCCCCCTTACTCCATTGGAGTAAGTAGTGCATACGTCTTGTGATTCAAGGAAAAAGCAATGGGAGGATACAATTCCACCTCTCCCCTATTTTATTTCAAAGCACTAACTAGGATACCCTTGGATGATACACTGTATGATACAAAGTATGTGTGCTTTTACCCTCAGTCCTAATAGATGAAAGCCCAGTGAGGTTAAGGGTTAGACTTTCAGAAGGCCAGAGCACCCACAACTCCCTTTGAAGTTAACAGATCAGGGCATTTTAGCATCTTTTATAAACAAAACAGCAAACAGGTCCTAATGTAAAATTTTCAAAAGCATTTTAGTCTCTTAGGAGCCTAAGTTCCATGGAAATATAATGGGACTTGTATCCATAAAGCACTTTTGAAATTTTTCCCCTGTGACTTGTCAGCACCACACAGCACACCAGTGCTAGAATTGAGAAGAGAGCTTTGCCTGGCACACCAATCCCATAACTAGACCTGGGGGTTGTGAATCAATTTTAGGGCAGAGGGTTTACAACTTCCATCCCTTTTCCTCCCTTTCATTTAAAAAGAATTTTATTTCTAGTTCTTATAGTTACCGCAAAAATATGAGCCAAGCATAAATTGATGCAGGGATGCCTGTAAACAGCCTGAAACAATAGCTCCAAGACAGGTTTAGGGGGATCACAGACACCCTGCTCTCCTCATATTACTTAAATGGGAGGTGAGTCCCAGCTAGATCCTTGGCTGGGGTCCCAGCATGGAAAAGGTGGATAACAACTGGTCTAGACAACTTTAATACTGTTTAAAGAAGGAAAATATGCAGCCATTAAAGTGATTGATACCAAAAAGCTATATTTGAATTGTTAATTTAGTATTAAGTCATTTATTGCTTCTAGAACACTAGATCACTGAGATATTGCTGCAGCTATATTTAAAGCTGTATCAGCTGTAATGATAGCAACATTTATTAACTATAACTGGTGAGATGCTAAAATGATGAAATATTTAAGCGGTCTATAGCTGTTCAATGGCCTGGATTATGAATGGAGCCTATGGTCAACTTCCCATGCAATTTTATACCATCAGCCAATATTTTAATAACTACTAAGTGGAGAAAGCAATTTTCTGGGTAAGCTATGATTGAATCTACTCAAGAACCATCCCATGTAATTTTCAAGATGATCCAACAGAATCATCTTGAAGATAATATTGAACATAAATAAAAAGCAGAAGGAAGAGCCAGAATTTGAATTTGAGAAGGGTCCCTCTATGTTTGGCTACTATAAAGAAACCCCAGATAAAGCTACTTGAACAAACTAAATAGTTCTAAGTCTTTCTACTGATGAGGAAAATATATTGGAAGATATATTGATGCTGGCTTATAGAAAGTTTTAGGGAATTGAGAAAAGATTTCTCTTCCCAGCCTCAGAGTATGTGAATCATTAGAAGAGGATATAGTTTACTTCCCAGTGTAGCAAGCTGAGAAAACAGCATTAGAAGAAAGAACAGAAAGATCAGATACTGCTTTTGAAAGAACTATGGGTAGTACAAAGATTTTAAAGAATGCTTTTATTTATAAGCTTTTTGAAGAAATAAGATGGAAAGAATGTGCCAAATTAAAAAAAAAAACTAAATTAAGCCACCTCTAAGCCTTCTTCCTGCCAGCCATTTTAATCTCAAATGAGACCTAAAGGTACTTTTTAGTTTAAATTCACAAACCATACAGGAAATATTATAAAAGCACCAAAGTACTAAGATGACTTCACTCTAGTGTTAACAGCTTTATACTTTCATGTAAAAGTCCCGTACATTGTATCTGCCGTCTTTTATGTAGGCACTGAAAAGACATGGATCATCAGTTAATGTCTCATAGGAGAGGGAACAAAATATATTTCTTGTTCTCTGATGTGGGGGCAAAAAAACAGTGTATGGGATTTATATGTAAACTGGACAACGGAAGGGACTTTGTTAGCTATGTACAACCACACTTGATTCTACATTTCAGTCTCTGCTGCCAACTAGAAAGTCTTTGAAACTCTGCCTACCCAGAGTGTTCTAGACTTTAAAGATCACCACAAGTCCTGAAAGTTCCATATGTTAAGTGAAAGGTGCCAGAATGAGAAAACTGGAGACCCATGGCAAAGGCAGCAGCAGCACAAAATCTCCCACCCTCACCAGTCTGGAGGTCTCATCTCTGTTGGTGAAGGGGTAATTCAGTCTCCATGTTAGTTCAATATTTGGCTTTTCTCTTGAAACTGCCATCAAGGGTGCCAGTTAGTGCCAACTGTGCAGTGCTTGTGTGTATTGTGTCCATTGTAAATAGAATTGTGATCATTAAAATATTTGAAACAGCAATGGCCCAGACAGCACTCAGATGGAACCAACTTTTGGTCACTATGGATCTGGGCTGGACTTGAACTGACAATGTAGAGATGAGACTGGATATTCCCATCAGCAAAGCCATGAGCCTTCCAACCTCTTGTGTTTTGTAAGACTGTAAGCTTTTTGGGGTGGGACAGTCATTTTGTTCTGTGTTTGTACAACATCTAGCATAGTGGGCTCCTGGGTCATGACTAGGCTCCTATACAAATAATAATAATTCTTTGCAATCCAGTTGCTCAGAATCTCAATCCTTTGTCTCAATACTTGAGTCTCTTGGTTAGGGCTTCTATGAATTTTGAAATGTAAGTGCCTAAAACTAGACTCCTAAATAACCACCACGAGCACCCTCAAATCTCATGGACTGCAATGGGAATTGTGGGCATTGTGCCTCTCTGACTAGCAGGTCACTGTTATTTAAGTTTCTAAATAGGAATATAGATGCTAAACTTCAGGCACCCAATGCTCAGAACCAAGGGAATACAGCACCAGGGTAAAGGATTGATTTTTAGGCAATCAGATTCAAGCAAGAGAATTGAACAGAAGAGTCCAGGAAGGCTTAGTCCTTGTCTACACACAAAAATATGGTGCTGCTTCAATTGTACAGGCATTGTTAAAGTAGTACAACCCCAATAGTCTAGACTCAGTTTTACCAGTACAGCTTATTCCCGTACAGGAAGGGAAATAACCAGTATAAGGCACCTTTGTACCAATACAAATGTGTCCACATTAAGGGTTGTACTGGTATAACTACACTGGTAAAAAACAATTCACATCCTTAACCAACATAGTTATACCAAATGAAAACTGTGTGCAGACCAGGAATTAGCAATTGGGAATGGGATATCAAAACAATCAATTTTATATTCTGCTGCTCTGGTCTCAATATTGTTCCTTCTGTTCAGTGTGAGTTATAGAGTAGTAATTTTTACAGAAGTGCCGTCTAGTCTTCTCCACCCCGACACTACATCAAAGTTGTTCAAAGTTCCCATCCTCCCACCACTCTATAGCATTTCACATGTCTCAGTCATTTCTAATGAGGAATGAGGCAGGAACATATTGTCAGACCCAGCTTGTGCTTCCTGGTCTGAGAAAACATCTATTTTTCCACCCATATTCTTCTCCTTTGGCATTTTGAGTTGCTCAGCGTGAGGCTTTGTTCTTGCTCCCCAAAGCAAATTAATCCTAATAAATGTTAAAAATACCTTCACAACAGACTGTACTTCATTGTAATTCTGGAGTTCTGCTACAACATATCATGGGCAACTTGCTATCAGGCTCCATTGCCTGCCTCCCTCCCTCCAAAAAGCCTTTTAGAGGAGAAAAATCCATAAATACTATTTCTATGTCTAGTGAAAAGTAATGACTTTGTAAGAAAAGGATGTATAGGCTACTCCAAAGATTTACCATCCAAAGAACATTTCAGACAATCACGTGGTTTTACCCCACAACAGATACACACAAAGTGCAATCCCCTGCAGAACCTCAGATTTTTAAAGTGGAATGGAGTGCCACAGGAGACCAAGATTCTGACAACAGCTTTCAGTATAGAGCTTTCCTGGAAAAACTTTGGAAAAATCGTCCAGAAAGGTTCCAGAATAGGAGGGATTTATAGTATTCCTCATGTCCCGATCAGATTGCAAAGTAGTAAATATTTGGTTTTCAAATGAGTCTGTTGCAGAGAATGATTAACTGTTGGTTTCAATTTACAATGGCTTCCATTTATATAACACCTCATAAAGATCTCCTTACAGACCAGGCACAGCACAGGAAGCAGCAACACAAGATCCCACACACCACTTTGCCTCTACCTCTACTCCAGCCTCAAAGAAACGGCCTCTAGGAGATTAATGGTGTGTCTGCTGAGGACTTTCAGTTATGGTGGTGGTTTGTGGGACATGGACACCAGTATGCTAGGAACAGACCGGAGGCCATTAATTCTTTTCACATAGGCTGCTGAATAGCTGGATGATAACAATTTTCAATCACTACTTATCTGGGCTGGATTTAAGCAGGGAGACTAGAAATATATTTTGTTACTAATCCTCTGGGCTATCCACTCCCTGGAACTGTCAAGATTAAGTAAAATTGGATTTGATTTTGAGCACTCTCCCAATGGTTTTGTTGGTATCAGCAGAGACTGGGGATTTGTTTTTCTTCCTAGCAACCTATAATATTCTAGCTGTGGTACCAAAGGAAATTTTAGTAGTGGGTATGTTAATTATACGTAGAAATGCAAATTACATTACAACAGAAATGAGTGTGACCACAAACTATGTTCTCTATGGGAAAAATGATTCTTAACAGTCTAGTATACAACAAGGTGACAAAGAAATTAACTAGTTGAAAAGCTTCTGGAGATGCTGTCCGAAGGCTCATTTTAGACTGCCTATAATACCTACAGTACAGCTGTGGATAAAGAGTTCCCTGCAGGGTATGTTCAGACTGAATTCAGCAGCCCCTTAGCTCAATTCAGTTTGAATATTTCATTGGGAATTTTTATTACTTTATGAGAAACTGATACCACCCCTTTAGTTGGGTTTAAGGATGTGGTCTATTTATACCCCCTCCCTCCAAGTGACCAGCAGTCCTTTTATATATATATAAACAGATTTAAAAAATTTCTTCCAACTTACTTGTCATAGGAAAAGGCTCAAGCCTTACTTGAGAGAGAAAGGTGAGAACTCTGTCATGGCAACAATATAACCAGCACTACATCTTCTCTTAGGGAGAGGCAGGGAGTCTGCTTTACCCCTTTATTATGGCTGACAAGCGGCAGAGCTACAAGGAAAGCACCTGTGTTCCACCCTTAGCTAACATAAGGGCTATAGGAAAGGGTCACTAGAGGCTGGTGTATCTGTCTCAGTCTATATGGATGTTGGATGGAAAGTCTTCTCTGGTCTTGAGAAGTTAGAGCAACCCACCAGACTACGCTGTGCTATGTAAGTCCTGTAGATGTGGATCTTCATGAATAAAATTTACTCAGCCTTCACTTGAGAGCTGCTTGATAACCTCATGTCTCTGTTCCCACTCCTCTTCCACCTGGCGCATCACCATTGTCACAGAATACATAAATAAATATAGCTATTAGTGAAGTGGAGCAATTGGGGAACCTAGTACAGCTGTAGCAGGCAACAGGGATGTTCAAGGAAGCCACAGACAGCTGGTGGGAAACACCAGCAAAGTGAGGTGGACATTTTAGATCCAATTTTATTAAAGAAAAAAAGCACAAAAGGAAGATGATTTTTAATTTGTAACGGGGGCGAAGCAGATTGGGTTAGAGATGGCTTTATAGGGGAAAAAAGAAGATTTTATGAACTGACTTTGCGCAAGGTCAACTAGCAAACCCACAACAGCGCTGAGAGTAGAACCTAGGTCTTTCAAGTCCCTATGCTGTACATGATGCACGGGACCATAGCTGCCAGGGCCGGCTCTAGCTTTTTTGCTGCCCCAAGCAGCACAAAAAAGCGCCGCCCCCCGAGCCCCCTCGTCTAGCGCCAAGCCGCCCCCCCACCGAGCGCCGCCGGAACCCCCCCCAGGGCCGAGCCCCCCGCTGCCCCCCCCACCGAGCGCCGCGCCGCCGGAGCCCACCCCTGCCCCCTGCCGAGCGCCACCGGAACTCCCCCCAGAGTGCCGCCCGCCCCGCAGAGCGCCGCGCCACTGGAGCGCCCCCCGCGGAATGCCACGCCGCGCTCACCCCGCCGCCCCTTACCAGGTGCCGCCCCAAGCATGTGCTTGGGTGCCTGGTGCCTGGAGCCGGCCCTGATAGCTGCTACCACAAGCCTGCACTGCAACCTATTCAGGTCCTGGTCCTAGAGCCCAATTCAGGCTGCTGACCCTTTGATCCTTCAGTATGCCGTCACATGATCAGAAAGGCCCATTCCTACAGATTGGAATGTAGGATTGTAGGATTGGGGTCTATGATTGTATATTAAAGTATATCTCTACCTGTGTGACCAAGAGTTAAAGAGAAAAAAAATTAAATGTTCTAATTTATTTTCCTGTGTGGATGTGTTTTTTTACTTTTTGCATTTCACTCAGCTTAGACAGTCAAACGAGACAGGTCATTTTCACTTTGATTTATAAACATTTTCTCTTTCTAGTTTTCCTGATGTCACTTATTGTCATTGCTTTTGTGTTGCAAGCACTCCCTTGCAGTATTGAGGTAACAAAAAAAAAAAGTTTTAAATTGAAATGAAAAAAAATCATGAAAAGATTTCTAATTAGAGATCTTGAATTTTGAAAGTTTGATGCAATTTTAATTTAGGAATTTCAAAATTTGGAAAAAAGTGACTAAGCTTTCTAAACAATTTTTTTCTTACTAGAGTACAGGATGAAATTATTTGAAATTTTGACAAAAATTCAAAAATTGAAAAAAGGCCATAAAAATAATTTGAAAAAAAATCTTCATTATTTACTCCCACACATATACACTTTTTTTTTGAGTGATTCTGTTTGAAATGGGTTTTGTAAAATAATGTTAAAAACACCTACGTTTTGGGACTAAGTTACATGAGAGTTAGGTTGTGAAAAAGAGCGTCAAGGATGACACTTTTGAGGCTGAAAACATGGGAAATGGGGAAAAGGGTGGAATTGTCAAAGGTATTATAGAAGGGGGGCAGTGGACAAAGATTAGGAAGATAGATAAGCACCCCAGTTCTGGAAAAACTGAGGCCTCCTCTACACTTAAATGTTAACTGGGCATAGCGACAGCTCTCAGAAGTGTGAAAAATTTAATAAACTATAGTTAAACTGACCTAACCTCCAGTGTAGACATGGCTAGGTTGATGGAAGAATTCTTCCATCAACCTAGCTACTGCTGCTTGGGGAGGTGGATTACCTACATGGACAGAAAAAAAACCTCCATTGTTGTAGGAAGTGTTCACTCCAACAGGTACAGGAAAAGAAGGTTGGAGCCACCAAAGTAGACACTAAAGGATCATTCAGCAAGGCAGGAGGAGATGGAGGAGTGCAGAAAGTCACTGGAGTTAAAAGAGGAATGAAAGTGGAGGAAAAAGTGGTTGTAAACCCTTTGAACTAGCTAGAAGGATGTCCTAGTGACCTTGACCAGTGCTGTTTCAGTAGTTTGGAACGGGGAGGGCAGAAACCAGGGGAACAAGTAGAGGGTTGGAAGAAAAGAACCCTAAACCCTGATGCTCCAATTACTTACACACTTGTTTAAGGATACATGTATTTATAGGATTAGAGCCCAGACAACAGGAGTACATAAGCATGTATAAAGCAACAGAGAGTCCTGTGGCACCTTTAAGACTAAGAGATGTATTGGAGCCTAAGCTTTCATGGGTGAATACCCACTTCGTCAGATGCATTCAACCACGAAAGCTTATGCTCCAATACATCTGTTAGTCTTAAAGGTGCCACAGGACTCTCTGTTGCTTTTTACAAATCCAGACTAACACAGCTACCCCTCTGATACATAAGCATGTATGTGTCCAAAGTGCTGAAAGAAGAGACACTCTGGTTCTCATGATGCAAGAACTACTTTACAAGAACATTGTCTGTGATTTAATTATAGAAAAGCCGCGACCTTCTGTGCATCTACCTCAACATTCTTGCATCCTCATTTCTTTCTCCTCCTCATTCTCTTTTCCCTCAGGGACTGAGCTTCAGCTATTTAAAAGCTATAAGTATAATAATTATTCAATCATAGGACACAGTAAATTGTACTTTCTTTTTAACTTTGGCTTTCTCTAGAAACAAACCCACAGTATGTATGGTTATTATAGCCCCCAGGTGAGTTTTTTTCCTTCAAAGTCACTGCCACAAGCTGGCCAGTTCATAGGTGAAATGTTAACACTCATACAACACAAAACAGTATCAACCTTTTTAAAAAAACAATAAAAGGAATTAATTTGGCAAGAGACTGTTGTCTAATCACTTTTGTATTGTTTAAAAGAGATAACATCTGCTGAAAGGGGTTTCACGTTAGCACATGTACACACACACACACACACACACACACACACATACAGTTCCCTAAAGATTTTATGAAGGACTTAAATTCCCTTTGGCAAAATGATTTATAACAGAAGCAGGTGCTGCCCATAGATTAATAACATACATCAAAGAAGTATTTGTAGATGCAATCCTGCCTGCTTTATCCTAAGCAACACATTAAATGTAAAAAATTCATTTAGTCTACTAGCCGCTCTCTCCTGTCATGGGCCTATTGGTTTCAATGGAATTACATACATGCTTAAAGTGAAGTTGTAGCCATGTGGGTCCCAGGATATTAGAAAGTCAAGATGGGTGAGGTAAATATCTTTTATTGGACTAATATCTATTGGTAAGAAAGCTTGTCTCTCGCTCATTTTGTCTCTCTATGCTTAAAGTGAGACGTGCTTCAGTAGCTTGCTGAATTGGGGTGATGGATCCTCCCAGGGACACTAGGTTGGTTTCTGCAGAGGGTTTCAATGTATCTTGTCCTGGGGAAGATGTTGTTTTGCACCATTGTAAAGCCTACACCATAATATGGTAACATGTGCCTTGTAAGTATTTGAAATCATAAATAATTTAAAACAGAAGAAATCACTCCAGCATTGTAAATTAATGGTCCCAAACATTTTACACTGATGTTACTGCAGTGTGTTGGACCATTAGAGTAGAATGCTGGAATATTTTATGCCCATTCACTCCTTGGTCTCGCTACAGAGCTAGCAAGCAAGGATACTAATTGGTGCCAACAGTGATGGTGGTTTTTGAGATGTGGGTGCCCATTTGCTGGGAACTGGACTAAAACCACAAAATTCATTTCACATATATACACTACTGAAAAGCCATTGCTGATGATAACGTGAAGTCACTATTGATTGGGGTCAAACATATTGATCTGTTGGTGAAAAAATGTATGGGCCAAGTTCAGATCTGGTGTAAGCTGAATTTGGCTCCGCCTCTTGTACTGAAAAATGCTAGTGGGTTCCAGCAGGTGAGTCTTGGATCTAAAGCCTGATCCAGAGCTTAGAAGATTCTCATTGTCATTGACTTCAGTGGCCTTTGGATCAGACCCATTGCCTGCAAAACAGTCTGTCCTATTGCTTTTGTCCCCTACATGTATCTTTCCCTCTTGACTGGCAGCACGCTTCCATGAGGTACCCTGTTTTCCATTCTGTCTCTCTACCCTCTATCTGCCCCCTTTTGCATGCACAACACCTGCCTCCATTCCTGGCTTCCCTTATACACAGCCTGACAGGGCTCATATAATATATATATTTTTACAACAATGAATCCTTTATAGGAATATATCTAAAAACAACAACAACCAGACAGGAGCTGTTGATTTTCTGTGCCCTAAAGAAAAGCCCTTGTGATCACAATGAAGTCCCAGGCCTTTTCTGAAGGACTCCACAATAGCAGCGCTGGCTCATATGTGCAAAGGGGATCTCTTTTATTGGCTCTCCCTCTGAGATCCCATTTTTTGCCACTGATGCCTTCCATCTCCTCCTCCCCCACACCTTTAAATTTATTTCACATCATATATCACCCTTCGCCCCCCACCCCCAACACATCCCCCTTTCTCTTTCTTTCTTTTCCTTTCACAAATCAAGAGAGAGAGGGGAAGGGAGGGGGGAAAAGCAGGGAGGA
This sequence comes from Terrapene triunguis, assembly GCF_002925995.2. NCBI lineage: Eukaryota > Metazoa > Chordata > Testudines > Emydidae > Terrapene > Terrapene triunguis. The sequence continues at coordinate 4,064,250 of NW_020664522.1, read as the reverse complement.
GGGGAGAGACTCTTTGGAGGAGGAGGAGAAGAGTTTGAAAGAGTTCAGAGCAAGCTGAGGAACAATAGAAGCAGGTCAGCATATTCATTGTGCCAGGCTCTTATCCATCTAAATGAAGGGAAAATCCTGACTTGTGTCCCAGCTGGGAGAAGTTTTGTTGTGTTTTGTTTTTTGTTGTCATCACCACCCCCCACCCCCAGTTCTCTTTTTCAAGATGGATCAAAGTGCCCCCCCAGTCACTCCCCTACCCTTTCTTACAGCTCCCCTTCCCCCTTCAGCATAGCACAATGCAGCCTTTTGTGGAAGCCATTGTTGTGGCCTTTTGCACCTCATTATCCTCATTGTGGGTTCCCCATTATTCCGCCCCGCCTCTGGTAAATAAACTCTATAGTGAAAGGCAGGGAGAATGGGAAGGGGAGGGGAGAGGCGGGGATGCTGGGAGGAGAAGGGTGGGGGATTTGCCTTTTTTTTGCCCCCACCTGTCATTTAGGCAAACAACAATAGAAAGCGAGGAACAAATACACATGAGAAGGGAGGAGAGGGAGGGAAGTACAGGGAGGACCAGTCCAGGACATAATAACAAAGCTCTGTGTGTGTGTGTTTGCAAACATGCCCTGTGCTGTGGCTACCTGCAATGTCAGCGACAGGCAGTGGAGCACTTTCCAGTGGCCCTAGAGCAGCCATTTCCTGGCAAGGGGTCAGGACCAACTTGGGAACCATAATAAATTCAAAGCACTCACCATAGAACAGAACTTAATTCGGCAGCACATATACTAAAATTGGAATGATACAGAGAAGATTAGCATGGCCCCTGCACAAGGATGACACACAAAATTCGTGAAGTATTCCCTATTTGGTGGGAGGGATAGCTCAGTGGGTTGAGCATTGCCCTGCTAAACCCGGGGTTGTGAGCTCAATCTTGAGGGGGCCATTTAGGGATCAGGGCAAAAATCTGTCAGGGACAGTACTTGATCCTGCTGTGAAGGCAGGGGATTGGACTCAACTCAAGTATCAGGGGGTAGCCGTGTTAGTCTGTATCTACAAAAACAACAAGGAGTCTGGTGGCACCTTAAAGACTAACAGATTTATTTGGGCATAAGCTTTCATGGGTAAAAACCTCACTTGCATCCGCAGAAGTGAGGACTCAACTCAATGACCTTTCAAGGTCTCTTCCAGTGCTATGAGATAGGTATATCTCCATATTTAAAAAACAAACAAAACAAAACTGTCCCACATCTCAATTTAGGCACGTTAGCCCAGATTTTCAACAGCTCCCATTTAGGCCACCTAGAAAAGTGGCCACATTTTCAAATGTACTCAGTACTTGCAGGTCCCCATGGGAACAGTGGAAGATGTAGGCTGCTGATGTGTTTTGCAAATTTGGCCCCAAAACAAAGCCCAACTTTGTTTATTGTAAACACTGGCAGAAGCCTTCTCCTTAGGGTGACAGTCATGTAGGTGCAAAACCAATGCTTGTTAACTAGGTTGTCACAAACATTTATGGACCATGACTAGAGTCTCCTATAGCCTAAAGTAGCAAAGCATTCAGCAGCTGTTTGAGCAGGTGATTGCAGACTGGATGGACATTTGCTGGGCTGTCTACAGCAGCAAGACACGTAGAGTTGTCACTGTAATGTCCTTGTGCCTCTTTGTTCCCTTCCATTTTCTCTCTCTGTTCCTTGTGCTTCTTTGTCCCCTTCCATTTTCTCTCTCTGTTCATTGATTCCCTCTAATTCCTGTCTGTCTCTCTTTCTGGTCTCTATTTACTTCTTTTGCAGATCCCCGTCACCTGCAGTAGAACCCTGGGCCATATTTCTACCTCACAGTGCTTTGCCCATGGCCAGTGCTGCTCTAAGAAAAATGACAATGGATCCTACTTCATTTCCCATGCAGCAGGTGCTGTGGGAGAGGCGTTCCATGGAGGAACACAGCAATTCTTTACTACCCATCAGTGCCAGCACAAGAGCTTTAGCTGCCTCTGAAACATGCTGTCCTCCCAGGGCTCTGCCGTTACTCCGGCAATAAACAGTCACTAACCGCTTTGCTGCCCTAGGCAACCCCCTATCCATAGGCGACTGGTGCTAATTGCTTGCAGATATTCATTTGGATAGAAGGTAGGTCAACTCAAATACCAAGTTCAGTTACACAGCTATAAACACAATAACAAAATTTACCTACTTTGGAATTGCCCTCACCGGTTGTGTTTTTTTTTATCCCAAATAGGGTCTGAACTACAGTCATGAAGGACACAATCCCTATATATAGTTTTAAGAAAGCATTTTGGGATCCTTACAGATGACAGGTGTTATTTAAATATAATATTATTTATACTGGGGGTACAGAGACACATATGAGTTTCTTCTTATTTCAGTGACATTATTAACCTGACTATTTATAAAACTGAATTCATATCTAAAAATGAGGGCTTTACATGAAATAAATGTTACAAGTTCAAGACCTCATCCAAGACCTCATGACTCTTCTCCAGGGTACTTAAAAAACACCAAAATCTCCAACAGAAGAATAGTGACATAGGCATTTTGTGCTGTTTTTTCTTAATGGCACATAAACAAAAACATTGGTCCAGTTCCTCACTTGGTGTACATTGGCATACCTCCAATACTGCTCTTTTTGATTTATGCTAGCTGAGGAGCTGGACCAGTTTTTTTCCAGAAATATATCTGTCCATTATTATTATTATTTATATAGAAAATATTCCTCTCCTGAAGGAGTTTATAATCCCATTTTGGGTGCCCAAGGGTTACAGAATCAGAACCGAATTTAGGCACTTATAATCAAAATTGAATTTAGACCCACAAAATTCCCTCCCTTCAGACAGTCCTGGTTACACAATAACCCTGGCTCTCTTTCTAAGAGGAGTGAAATAGCAGGATTTTGAAATACCTTGTTGGTTCATGTTTGCATATAAATGCTGATTTTATCTTTTCTGTACACAAAGTAAACACAAAACTGTTTTACGATAATGTTACAGGTGAAACATGCCTCCAGAATGGCAAAACAATCTTTACTTAAGCTGATTCCGTGCCCAAGAACTGTGCCTTAGTCCTTTATATACAGTGGTTGCCCTGCTCAGGGAACCCCAACTCCTCCCATCCCTATTAATTCATTTCAACATACAAATATCAAAAGGCAGGAACAATATCCAAGGGTACACAGAAAGCAGTGCTGAAAAGATGACCTCTTTATAAGGCAATCTGATCTGGTCAAGACAGGTTCCAGTCTAAGAAGGATTTACCTGATTCTTATACCAAGCATGTATAAAAACTAGTTTCAAAGCATGTAAAAGACCCTGTGTTGGCCCCCGATCTAGCAAAGTGCTGGGCACCACCCCCTTCCATTGGCTTCCATGGGAATAGAGGGCACTCAGTATATTTCAGGAAGCAGTCAGTACCTCACAGGATCAGGCCATTTGATCACACCAATGTGCACTGGCTCCAAAGCCCATTGAATCAATGGGCGTCTTTCTTTCTACTGATTTCAGTGAGAGCTGGATCAGTCCCTAAGTGAACACACACACACACACACACACACACACACACACACTAATCCACACTGGAACCCACTTAAACAAATACCAGGCAGAGAAACACAAGCTTGTTGCAAGAATATAGGATTCATTCCACTGAGGGAAAGCAAACTATACCCCTTATATACATTTACAGTATTGACTACTGGAAAAATATTGGAAAATCAATCTAAACCAGGAGATTTTAATAATTAATTTAGATTTTTTCCTAATAATGGATGCCACAGCAGCTTCCTCTTAAAAGGATAAAGTGGTTGGCAATGGCAAAATAATAGCTTGTTGCTGTAATCCATTTACTACTGGGCAGAACTGCCATGAAATAATCCCCATTACAAATGGCCTTAACTGATTGAAAGGGTATGGAGATTGAACCACCCTTCTGCTCTAGAGCTGGTGTCTACAAATTGTAGGGACCTGATCCAAAATCCTTTGAAGCCCACATTTCCATAGATTTCAAAGAGCTTTGAATCAAGCCCATAATGAGGCATTCTGAATGGTGGTCCAAAGGCACCTTGCTTTATTGCTGCCTGGTGCTGTACCCATTCTGTGGATAAATGGAGGACTTCAGTCTCCATGGGTGTCAATCCCACACCTCTCACAAGCACTAAATTCCCTTAGTAAAAGAGGGAAAATGTGTTCCAGAACTGCATTGCCATGTCTTTCCCTCTGGCGGTCATATTAAACTCAAATCCCATTACGTTGACAGCAAAGCTGTAAGACCAGGAAGTGTAACACAATCATCTATGTGTAACAATTTGAAAAGCAACGCTTCAGGATATTAGCTCTTTTAAATTAAACCTCTCTTCTCATTGCATTGTGCAAAACATTTAGCAAAAGGACCAAGATCTGCTCAAGAGGACTGTTAGTGCACAGGACTCTGAGAGTCTAGTACCTTGAGTTTAGGGAAAGAAGGATCATGGGAAAAGGTTGCCAAGTGAGGTGGGATTAAAAGCCATAGGCCAGAGCCTTGGACTAGTCTGGCTGATTATTCAAGCTGCGTTAAATAGCTGGAAAGCTCCCCTAAGCAGGCAGCTAAGGATTCCCCTTGACTAGGGAAATCCCTGAATGGTGTAAAGCTGGTGTGGCCGACTTTATGCGACCCTTTCCTGCTCCATGGCCAAGGGAACACTGAGGTTAATGGGACTTATATCCATGCTTAAGTGCTTTGCTGAATAGTGAGTGATGGCTGAAGTGGGCCTGGAAGGGGGATATTAAGGAGTGGGGAAGGTTGGGGGACGGGGCAGGAGGAGGTGGAAAGCTTGATAGTGGATTTTTTAAGAGTGTTCTTGAGACAAAGTAGAGTGTTGCACATGATACAAAGTCAAACACAATGGACCAAATCAATCCCTTGTGCAACTCCGCTGATGCTTATATAGGTTGCATAAGGGATGAATTAGACCCATTATATTAAAAACACTACATCTGATTCTCCCCTTCCTTTGGGCCAGATTCCCAGTTAATGTAAATTGGTGTCGTTCCATGACTTCATTGAATTCCCATTTGCACCAGCTAGGGTTCTGGCCTTTACACTGGTGTTACGCCAGTGTAACTATTGACGACAGTGGAGTCACTTCTGATTTACAGAGGGGTAAGTGAAAGGAATGTCAGGATTCATATATAATTCAGTGGACCTGAACAAGCTGAGAACCAATGAACCTGAGAAATGTGCACTGGTGTAACTACATTAATCTCGCTACCCTGGTGCAAAATACAAACCTCTGATGTAGATGAGTCACCCCAATGTAAAGAATGGTTTCCTTCTGTAACATACCAAATTACATTACATCTAGGGTAAACTCTGTTTTATATTGGTTCACCTATTTGCCTCTGGGGTTTGCAGTGGTGTAATAACACTGTGGTAGCTACCCCAGTGCAGATTTCTCAAGTGCAGATAGGGCCGTAATGTCCTCAGAAATCTCAGGGCTGGGCCAGAATATGGGAAAAGTGGATTAAATCCTCAGGAAAGAGATAAAATACACATGCTTGTATTCCAGTTTCCACATTGACCCACTAGCCCACCCAGACACATCACCTGACCTCACTTGGGTGGCTTTTACTGCCCTCATTGTTCCTATAAAAACTCAAGTGGATTTCATTCAACACACTAAATGGAAACTCTTTTAATTGCCTTAATCCTGAAAGACAAAAAACAAAACAAAATCACCACCACCACAACCCAATATCCCACACAGCCATAGCCCCAGATTTAAAATCCACATGTTCTCCGTATGTATATAATGGATTTCCAAATGCAAGATAAGGCTGCTTCTATTTGCCTATCCATCTATCCTTTGCATTGAAGGCAATCATGTATATGGCATCAGAAGTGAAAAAAAGAAAAGAAAAGAAAAGAAAAGAAAAGAAAAGAAAATGCCATATGAAAAATATACTACTCAGCATCTCAGAGTTTCCAGCAGAGCGCAGATGCGGTAGCCACGTGTCTCTTTGTCAGCTAAGGTTCAGAGTTGCTTCTGATTGGGTCCTGGCTCGCATCCCAGAACCCTCGCTCTGTTCCCTCAGGCTCCCTGGTGCTTCTGAGTTACCTCCAGCCCCTTTGGTCAGTGATTAATGGTGACCATCAATCAACCATTCCTGAAACAAATGCAATAGGCAGTTTGCGATAAACCTTTAAAAGCCCTGCTCCCCCTGCCTTTCCCCTTTTAAAACCTCATGCTGAGATTATCGCATGAAATAAACCAGGATTCATTCAGGGTGTCTGGAGAACAGGTCTCCTGTTCTTTTCATATTGAAATGGGGAGGTATCAATAGCTCCTTTGAAGTTGGTTCCACAGGGCAAAAATATTGTCTTTGGATAACGTGGAAGAGAACCAGTAACGGCACAGTTTGAGTTACAGGGAATTGTGTTCTCATAAGGAACCTTATTAACCTGCTTAAAGGTCCCTGCATAGAACAGGGAATTTATTATAACTGAAAATAGCATGTGTAAATTCTTCATAGGACTATTAAAGTGTTCAGTGTTTCATTGAACTATGATGATTATTTGTGTTACAGTAGAACCTGGGGACCCCAATTGTGCTAGGCACTGTACAAACAGAGTAATGGATGGTTCTTGCCCTGAAGAGCTTATGAGGATCATGATGATGACTTATTAATTGTATTGCAATCCTGCCTAGAGGTCTTAACCAAGATTGGGCCCCCACTGTACTAATAACCATGAAATATCAGGGAGAGAGAAAGAAGATCCATCTCAGAATTTCTTTCACTGGTTTTGAATCTGTTTGAGCATAAGGATAATGGAGCAGAGATGGCTGAGTAGAAATCATTGGGTCATTATTCATTTAGGGTCTACCGAGATTCTAGATTAGAATTCACACTGGTGTAGTTATTTGGGCTATGTTGCACTAGCACCAGTGGTGAAAGTAACTTAAATTTCTTATCGGTACAGTCATATCACAACCCACCTCCACTCCTACACACTTAATTTCATGGATCTCTTTGAATGACTTTGATACAGAATTTAAAGCTACCCCAATACTGTCTCTAGAATAAAATTTCAATATTGGAATAAAAGCCTGAACTCACTGTCACATTTCTCTCCTCTCCTCCAATGTAAGGGAGCCCCAATGGAGAGAAGACTGCATAGGTGGGAGGGGGAGAAAATATATGTATAACCAGACTCAGAGGAAATGCAGCAGGCAGAGGGAAGGAGAGGGAGCCTCAGCCAACCCCACCGAGCTCCACAGGTGCAAGACAAAAGTCCCCGCAGGCTCTGACGCTGATTTGCACCGGTCCTCCCCGCCCCAGCCCTTTCCGATTGCGGCCACAAGCCAAAGCCACCAGCTCCCCTGCCCCGCGCAGCTGCAGGACAGAGCCGGGCTAGCTGCAGGAGGATGCCCAGGAAATGCTCCCTGGCCCAGGGCAGCAGCCTGTCCCTTACTGTCCCAGCTCTGATTCCAGCTCGAAGTAATGGGCCAGCAGCCAGGGTGTCTTTGTTGGAGCCGTCGATCCAGCAATTCGGCACCGCGCCCCCCGCCCTGCCCGTGGTGGAGGAGCTGGAGGGAGGATGAGGAGGGCATGGTGACTTTGTTCCAGCATGCTGGGACTCCAGCTGGCAGCTCCCTCCTCCTCCAGCCAGGCTGCGGAAGGCTGCTAGGCTTGGCGCTTCACCCCTGCCTTGCACTCAGCAGCGGCTGCAGCTCCTCTCCAGTTTGCGGCAGGGAGGAGGGGGACTGGCTGATGGAGAAGCCCAGCGCTGCCAGGAAAACTTCCAGCCTCAGCAGCTGCTGCTCTGCCAGGCTGCAGGAGTGAGCCATGCACAGGAGCTGCCCGGGAGGGAGGGAAGGGGACGAGGGTTCGGGGGCAGCAGCAACACACATAGCAATGGGGGGGGGGGTGGCGGTTCCAGCTCTAAGGGGAACCCTCAGCAAAGCCGCCCCAGCCCCCCTCCAGTGGCTCTGTCCTGGCCCTGGAAGGTGTGAGCAGGGGCATCCAGGGGAGGGACTGGAGCAACCTTATAGAAACTCCCACATTGGCCCATACAGCTGCTCTCCCTGTTGTCATGCCATGTCTTGAGATGAATGTGCTGCACGTTGGCCCTTTCCAAGTCACAATTTCACATATGGCATATGATTCCACTGAGTATAAGGAGGTCCCACATATGAAATGAATAGCAAGTCCGCTACATGACGAGTGATAAGTGCGGTCCATTTCACTGTAATGATGTTGTTCATCACACTGAATCCCCTTTCGCAGTCAGCGTTGTTTGCAGCAAAGGTGTCCACTGCAGGAATGAGTTTTTTAAGTTTTCCAGGAACGTTTTTTCCTCCAGAAGCCTTGAATTCCACAAATCCCAAGTGTGTTTCCTGTTGATTGATTCTCAGTTGATCAGCCAATGCTCTTATTTCCTTTTCTCAAAGTGAGAATTCTCTGGATTCTCTTGCCATTTTTCAGGATTCAAAACCTACAAATTGTTAATTAAGTTCTTATAATCAGAAGCTCTTTCTTCGCGTGTGCTTTGATCGGCTTTGTTTGAGGCAGTTGTGAATAGTTTTGTCCTCGTGTTGTCAACGACTGCTTGAAGGAATTGAGACGAGTTGATTCTGCGGGGTTTTCCAGCACCGTTGAGTTTGCTATTTTTGAACATCATGGATTGTTCAGCCTTCTAACTTGTTCAGAGGGAACTCCGGGGTCTGTTTTTAGATTTTCGATTCTCTTGATGTATATTTTCATTAGGTTGTCTGCTTTTGGAATGGTCATGTCTCGTTCTTGTAACATCTCAGACAAGTTCTTCAGTTCTGTCAGCACATCCAGCATTAAAGAAAGGTTTCTGATAAAATTTGCAGAACACAGCTTTGAGTGTAGTTATTGAAATTTAAGACATTTGCATCAGACTCTCGACCGGTCTTGTGAGGCCGTCTCAAAGTCTTTTGCCAAACTGCATTGATGGCTCTCCATGTTGACGCCACCCACCTGAAATTGAACACTTTGCCGATTTTTTGAAGTACAATGTGTAATTCATTGGCATGAGTACTCAGTTCACGAGAGTTTTTTGGTGATTGACTGTACAAGGAATATAATGCATCCAAAAAAGACTTAAAATCATTTCTACCTTGGGTGACTTCTGAAGCTTCATCATCATCAAGCTCCAGTCTATGGTGAAGGCAATGCCATAATATCACGTTAGGAAAGTCCATTTGTAGTAGTTTTCCAACACCAGCTTTGAATCCTAACATCACATTTGTGCCATCACTACAAAAGCTGATCAACACTTCCAATAATAGTTCTTTAGTGAACCCACAATGCAGCAAGCATTTTAAAATTTCCCCTTTAATGGTTGCTGCTCTTGTGCTTTGCAGCTCAATCGAGTCCAAAGGAAATGTAAGTGGCCTCATAATTCCATCTGTACTGGCTTTCAAAAAAATGATGAGAGTCGAGTTTCCAGAGAGAGTAGTCAATTCATTGACAGGTACAGTAATTTTTGATTTATTTTTGATGATTTTGTTGACAATTCTCTTTTTCATTTCAGTGGATATATGATTGATTGTTGCATAGTAGAACAGTTTGTGTAGACATAAACACCCCATTTTAATTCTGTTGATTTGCTGTAGGTCAATGAGGCTCTCGTGGTCACTTAGTGGTTGATTTGTTTTGGCAATGTAGTAGGCTGTTCGGAATACATGTGCAGTAGTTTCAAATGCTGCTTTTTCACTTTTAGCATTCAGATTAAGAAGAGTTTCTTTTTTAGCTCTGGCTTGAATTTTTTCAGCCTCCGTGTGAGCTGCAGATTTCTTATGTTCATTTATTTTTTTGCGATGGGAGGACAGCTCTGTCTCTTTATTCTTTCCGTAGAAGGATATTTCACAAGAGGCCCAGTTTAGAGAGATGTTAACCCCTCTTGCAGAATGCAGCTTCAAATTGGAAATGTCATGACATACTGTGCACCCAAGTTTATCGCCTGAAGCAAAAAACCAGTAGCTTTTATTTTTGAACTCCTCAAATTGCATTTTTGACCACACAGCAGGCGATGGTTGAGTCTCACTTTTCTTACCCAGGAATTCAGTAGTTTCATTTGTGTCCTCTCTTTGTGGCTGCTGCGGCTCACCACATGACAAAGGTGTAAAAGTGTCAGCATTTTTTCCCTGTGGATGACTTTCAGCTTCTTCGTTTGTTGCTCTTCTTTTTGACTGACAATCCCACATTTCCCCACTTTTATGTTTAAACATACCCGTTAGGGTCTGTTGAATGTGTATCTTCTTAGGTGGCATTTTTTTCCACTTACTATCCTAATGTAAATTGTGTGTCTGACAAGACAGACTTGACCAATAAGAAGCAAGCGCAGTTACCATGATGGCAGTATGGCACTCAAAAGCTAACGTTCGGAACAACCACGTGAACGGCTTCCACATGACGAGAAGTAAAAACTGAAAATGGAAGGGGAGCATTTTGTTGCCCTCTTCACTACTGAAGTAAAATGCTTCTTGCTCAATGTCTTTTACCAGTGAGTCAGACAACCATTGGTCATAGGGGGCATACTAAGCAACAGGAAACTAGTTAATCAGTTCATTAACATAATTTGGAAACTTACATTTAACAAAAAAATTGCTGCATAGAAAAAATGCACTCAGCAACGTTTGGAGACAAATATATTGCTCTTCAATGACCCCTTATAGTATATTGTGAGAGAGAGACACACACTGGGAAAAATTTTTAAATCACTCTTCCCCCTCCTCCCCCCAGCTGAACTTTTATTTGGCCTCTGACAACAATGCCTGGTTACAAACAGACCTCTTAGAAGTTAGAGCCCTTGCTGAATAGTCCCTTTTCTATACCAGCTTGTTTCCACTGTCACAAAACACAAAAAACAGTAGCCATATTTCTTAATTGGGTGTTTGTTCCTGAACCTTGCTCATTGAGGTATTCGCTAGGAATTTGTGTATTAGCCTTTGAGAAACTGCTCCTCGCGGTAATCGCTTCCTGGGATTGGCTTCAGCAGTAGGGAAGGGATGGCTGGGGTATGGCTCGGGGTTGCTAATAAGGCTTCTCTCTCCCCCCAACCAAGTTACTAATTAACAGAGTTGTAATGGGAGCCCCAGCATTGGACTGTCTCAGTGCTGTGAGCCCTAGGGAAAGGACGAGACTGGTAGGGGTTTGAACATTGAAACGCCAAGGAAAGTAGTGCTGAAAAGCGGACACTACACTAAGCCAGAAAAGCAAAAGTGCTTATTAAATCAGTGACTGCTCTTGTTAAGGAGGCATGAGAAAATCTGTCCCGAGTCTTGGATGGAATTTGTTTAAAGACTTGAGCTTGAAAAACGGACATACGTAAAAACAAAATCTTCTTGCTTGACAGATCTATATATCTATTTATCTCTCTGATCCATATGTGTTCTAAATGTATATATATGTATGGATCTCTCAAAAAAGATACTTCAAATTTAAGTGAAAAGCTAAGCAGAGATGAAAGTAAGCCAGTGCTGAATGCTTCCGCCACTTTCTTACCGGTATGCCGCCACACTTCTTACGAGTACACTGTACCGGCCCATACTGGCTGACTTTCACCTCTGACTAGCACAAGCTTCAATTTGCACTGGTCCAGCACGTCTATGTGAGGGGCTTGCCTTGCTGTACCCACACTGATGTAGTTACACAGGTGCAAATTTCCCTAATCTAGCCAACACCTCAGTTCAGTCCAGTCTCTCGCCGGGACTAAAACTGGGCTACCAGGTTAAAGATGGGTGGATAAAAATCTCATGAGTTTTTGTTAGGTATTTTATCCCCTGGTTAGAACAGGGACTCTGGTTGGACCAATGGTGAGGATTACCTATGAGTTAGTTCATAACATTTTTTGTCAAGCATGGTTCTTTTATTAATAACTTCCTGTCCTCATTCATTAGGGAATCATAAGTGTAAAATGGCTGTTGCTGTCCCTGGTTTCAACCACTGGTCCACGTACGCTGCAAGAACACCAGTGCTGGGAGACCTCGTTACTATACAGTTATCTCCCCACACAGTAAAAATAGGGTTCCATAATGGGACCTATTGGTCTTTGGTATGGTCCAAGGCTTTGGCGTAGTTTGGGGACACAGTTATAACACTGTTAGGCCTCATCTGTATTACAAGACGGGGCTGTTTCAAATGTGCCAGGAATTATGCCAAACTGTAACTTGGTTCCCGAACATGGTGGTTCTTGTAGTTCAGGCAGGCTCATAGTATCAACAAGGTTCACAATGGAAGGGGAGTATAGAAAGTGCAGGGACCATCTTTTTGTTCTGCTTTGGTACAATGCTTAGCATAGTGGGGTCCTGGTGCACAAATGGCACTCCTAGGCACTACTGCAATACAAATAATAGTTAATAATATAGGTTCTCCCAGTGGTCTTTTCCCTAGGGCCTATACTGTAAAGAGGGAAAGAACTGCTAAAATAAATACCACAAGATTTATTCCCAGCCAGGTTTTCCCTATTAGGGCAATCCTAACCAGAGAATACAGAGCATGGTCCAGTGGGTAGGGCACTGGAGTGGGCCCCAGTAGATGTGCATTCTAGATTTAGTTCTGCCACTGACTGCTGTGTGACTGTGGGCAAATCACTTCACCTCTTGTCCGTCTGTTTCCCCTCCCATGCTTTGTCTGTCCTGTCTATTTGGATTGTAACTAGAGCTAGTTAGGAAGTTTTTGATGAAAATTTATTTGGCTGGAAAATGCTAATTCGTCAAAACAAAACAATTTTGTGGGAAAGACTCAGTTTAGACAAAGCTTTTCAACTTAAAGATTTTTTGAAAGGAGTTTTGAAATTGTCAAAATATTTCTTTTCAACATTTTTAAAACGAAAAAATCTGGTTTTCTGATTTGAAATGACTTTTGGTTTTGAAATGTAAGCTTAGGATAATACAAAAATGTTTTGTTTAAAAAAAAAAGGTCAAATCTGAAATAAAATGTTTTAGCTGACCCTACCCAAATGATTTTTCAAATTTTTGGTTCATGGAAATTCTCAAGATTTTGACTTTTTGTCCCAATTTGGGACGGGAATTTTTTGTCGTTGTCGGTATTTTGAAAAATTTCATGGGATGGGAAACCATATTCTTCCTAGCCCTAATTGTAAGCAGTTTGGGGCATGGTCTCTCTCTCACTGTTGGTGTGTACAACACCTAGCAGAATGGGGTGGGTACCTCTAGGCACTACCACAATGCAAATAATAAACATTAATAAGGATAAACCCTGGAAGATTCTTATTCTTTTCTTCCCCATTATCCTTATGCTCCCTGGATACAAAGCCAACAGCCCATAGACAAGGCCCTTCATTTTCAGTTTTTATTTTGTTTAAAATTTCCCAGGAATTTATCGATGTTTATTACAAAAATTAAAATATGGGTGAAAATTGGCAGAAAAGAAAACAGTTTTCTGGGTAAATTCCAGGTTTAATACTCGGGGATGGGAGGACAGAGAAGAGCAACAAATAGAGAAAAGTAATAGTATTGAAAGTAAAAGCAGTTTAATGCTGTGGTTTATTTCACGAACTGTACATTAACAGTATGTACATATTCATGCACATGTGCATGGGTGTGTACCTTTCAGTACATTGCCTTACTTTAACAGGCAGCCTTGCATTTACATTTAGGCTAATTTAATATTAACATAAACACCTCTACCTATGTAATATTTTGGATTTTTTAAAACATAATCAGTATTTTCAAGTACTTGAGTGGTCCAAAATTCTGATGAAAATCAGTAAAAACCAAGTAATAGCTTTGTAAAACTCAGGAAATTTTTGGTAAAAACAGAAAACAAAGGGCCTTACTTATGCAGCAGTTTTATATCATGGTTCAAAAAAATTCTCTGACTACACTGGTCAGGGAAAGCATGCTAGAATGTGTGAGCAACAATTGTATTTAAACAAGGCTTGTTGCTATTAAACTCAGTTTTTGCCTAACACATTTTCAACTGTTAAGTGAATAGGGCCAAAGTTTACATCTCTGCTAAACAAAATTCTTTCTTTCTTTCTTTCTTTCTTGTGTTTGGCTTCAGCCCATTGTCATTTTTTGAATTTCTCCTTTAAACAGGCAGGCAACCTGATTGGTTTTGCCTGATTGTCAGAGCAGTTCAAGTATCCAATCCTAGCACCAGAGGAGCTTGTGAAACTGCAAATATTTTCAATACAGATCAAGCCACGGGATTGTTTTAATGGGAGTGACGCCTTTGCTGTTACTGGCTGGAGAGATTTTGCTGCATAGGTAGAACAGCAGTTTTACACTCTGCCCTCTATAAATGTCTTTTTTCTCCCTGCCCCCTATCATTTGCTTATAATCACTGAAATGCTTTGTCTCATATAAGAAATGAAGTTTTATGTGCTTGCTTTGTGTGCCCATGGAGTTCTTTTCAGTCTTGTACCTCATTCGTCAGTATGCAAATTATCAAACGAAATCCAATTAATATCCAAATCAATTAAAATCACCGCCCCAGTGCCTGAACACGCCATCGTTTCTGAACTGTGTCTTTATCAGTCTCAAATATTTCTCTCTTATTTGAATGCCTTGTGTTTACCCTGGGCGTTCAGAGCATTTTGAACTGTGCCATAAATGTGTTCACAGTCACTATTGCATACATTGAGGTGTGTATTGCTGTGTGTGTGTTTGTGTTTTAAAATTAACAAAGGGCCAGATCCTCTGCTGCTGTGAATTGTAATAGCTCCACTGCCTCTGATGGAGCTATGCTAGTTCAGACCAGTAGAGAATCTGTCCATAATTTTAGTCTCTCTCATTTTCTTTTCCCCTAATAATTCTATTAAATCAACCTCACATCTTTGCTATAATAGTCGAAGACTGGGTTCCACTCAGTTCTCTGACAAATCTTGATCCTGACTTGAAATAGTCAGTGCATCTCAGTTCAGGCAAAGGATCTTCATTCTGGTCTGGAACAATCCCTTCTATTCTCTGGGTCATACACCAGAATTTCTGTGCCCATCTGAACTTGATTCTGGATACACTCCTCAGAAGAGAAAACAGAATCCAGAGATTATTAATTGCTTCTCTTTGATGAGTGCTCTGAACAACTCTGCAAAATTCCCAGTCTTTTTAATCTCTCCTCATATGGAAGCTGTTCCATACCCCTAATCATTTTTGTTGCCCTTCATTGTACTTTTCCCAATTCTAATATATCTTTTTTGAGATGGGGCAACCAGAACTGCATGCAATATTCAAGGTGTGGATGCACCATGGATTTATATAGTTGCATTATGATATTTTCTGTCTTATTATCTATCCCTTTCCTAATGGTTCCTAACATTCTGTTCGCTTTTTTGACTGCTGCTGCACATTGAGTGGATGTTTTCAGAGAACTATCCATAATGACTCCAAGATCTCGGTCTTGAGTGGTAACAGCTGACTAAGACCCCCATCATTTTTTATGGATAGTTGGGATTATGTTTTCCAATGTGCATTACTTTGCATTTATCAGCACTGAATTTCATCAGCCATTTTGTTGCCCAGTCACCCAGTTTAGTGAGATCCCTTTGTAATTCTTCACTGTCAGTTTTGCCAGCTTTGCACAATGAAGACACAGGCTAAATCATGTGAGTGCCATTAGTCCTCCAACATCTTCCCACAATTCCCCCCATATGCCCAGAAGTACAGATAAGTTGTTCCAAAATTCACTGGTCAAGAATCATGGAGCCACTCAAAGAACCATGGGACATGCTCTGAGAAGTACTACAATACACACAGGGAAGTGCAGCTCCAGTGAGGATACGATACCTCAGCTAGGGCTTTATAGTACGGCTACTTGCACCTGGGTGTCAATCACCCAGGTTAACTCTGCAGTGAAGACGTACCGAAAATGACATGCCCAAAGACACACAGCAGGTCTGTGGCAGAGGTAGGACTAGAATCCAGGTCTCCTGAGTCCCAGTTCAGTGCCCTATCTGCTAGACCATACTACAGAAATCACCCTTTGACCCTTCATCCCTAGGGTAAGCCTATTTTACTACTGCACATTGGGGTGTACATACACATGCTGAGCCTTTGCATGACACAGAGACCCATTCATGGAAGGGGTGGTATACAGAGCTGAGCTTTTTCATTGTCTAGGGTTAAACAGACAATGTTTTTTATTTCTCTTTCTCAAACAACCCAAGAGTCTTTTCTGGGGCAGGGACAATTATAGGTGGGGCCTTGCAGAACCCTTCAGTACCATAGATGCACTCCACAAAGTGCTTCCTGTGAAGAGACACTTGCTCTGCATAGACACTGCCTGTCCTGTTTCCAGGATGCACACTGAAAGCCATAGTCTAGTCGATAGTCCAGCCATAATATAAGAAAGACACAGCAAACAGAACAAGCTGAAAATCATAAAACGTGAAAAAAGGAGGAGGGGTGGATAGGAAATGAGGGGAGAAGGTGGCAGAAAACAAAATTCACATTTAAGGTGAAATCTGATACCTTTCTCCTTGAACCTTTACCAGTGATTGACAGTCTGTCCCATACACAGCCACAATAGATATTACGCATGGAGGGCCAAATTCTGCTTGACTTCCTCTCGAGCTAGTCCCATTGATTTTGATTGGCTCATTCTCCTGTTCATGCAGGATAAGGAAGCTGAACTGAGCCCAAAATAGGTGATGGGGGTTGAAAAGGAGGCAAGTAGGGAGATCTGTGTGTGAGAGAGAAGGACAAAGGCCAAGTTTCCGCTCACATTTTTGCAGAATTCCCTTCAAACGTCCATCCCTCATTTTGTCAAATATACCACCATGTGGAAAAAGAGTGGCAGTTCTAATGCCTCCTCTAATGTGGTGCTTTAAACCTGCCACTAACCATGCCAGTTAAGCGGCAGGGAAAAAGAGATGAGGGACAGGAAAATCAACCCACACAGCTACCTGTGGGTACTGTATCCCACTAAGCATCTCTAGCCTGTATAGAAATCAGAAAGGTACCTGGGTTGACATCTCAGATGATGGCTTCCTGACAGAAGGTACCAGCTTGTTTTGTAAATAGCACCCATGAAAAGCATTAGATTGTGGCAGGGACCGGGTAGCCACAGGGACGGAGTGGATCTTCCTGGGGAATTCAGGGCTGGACATAGCAGGATCTATCATCCTTTGGTATGGTGCTGCCTAATTCCCTACCAGTGGCCAGAGAGCTCTGTGGGATGATACAAGGGTGAACCAAGGGCCCGACCTCTTCTGTGTTTGTAAGTGGGGGAAGTTCCTTATTTTCCCCACTTCAGCACATGTGTATACAAGACCAGGGACAATATGCAAGTCTTTGTGGGTGGCTATTTCTCTCCCAGACAACTGGCAACAGTGTGACATGCCCTCAGGTTACGCTCTGCCAGTGTTTTGGCGTGAGTGCTTACTGATGACAGAATACTGGCACCCTAAAACCTGGTTTGTGTGGTTTCGTGGGTGGAGTCAGGCAATACAGGAGATAGCTCTTGTCTGCTCATGCAATTTCAATTATGTTCAGACTCTTTCATCTTTTAATAAACTCAATTGTTATTTTCCCCACCAGCTTGCCTCCGGACACTTTAATTACACTGACTCCATGCACAACACCCCTGTGACGGAGATAATTCCATAAGCGAGGTTGCTGTGTTAGCCAATCAACCTCTTTCACGGTGATGACAAGGTTCCTGGAAGCAGCCTTCTTACGGGGTTGTGTTGAGATTTTCAAAGCCTTATAGGGTATTTGGACACTCAGTTAATGGGTCATCTAAATCCCTTAGATGTCTTTGAAAATAACCTACATTTCTATAGTGGCAACATTCAAAATGCTAGATACACCCATTTTGTGCCATACAGCAGTTGCCATACACCAGGCAGTCAGATGCCTGACCTCCAGGTGAGTGGGTGGATACCTCCAAAGTTATCAAAACTTCTTTGATGAAGCCTGCTGACTCATCTCAAAGGCACACACAAAGAAACCTACAAAGAAACTGAAAAAAAAGCTCTGCTTTGAGATAGCATAGTGGATGGGGGTGAGGGAGAGCCTAACTATTAAAAATCTCCCTTCAAATGTTATGAAATAATATTTTTGCTGCTGGAGCACGACAGGTGTGGAGACTTTGTCAGGTAGACACAGTCTTTGGTATGGCAGCCTGCCAAATCTGTTTCCTTACATAAATCTTTCCACTTCAAGGTATGCAATTAATCCCGGCTCCGGCCTCCATTCACCACAGAGCTTCTTTGTACACAAGGTGTATTAATCATCAGAAGGGACTTTTGCACCTCTGCTATCATTCCTGCATTACTGGCTGGGCACAGGTACAACGTTCTTAAAGGGCCAGCATAAAACCAGGCACCTTCCTGCAGAGGGGGTCAGTTGTGGGATTTGAGGCCAGGCAGTCAGAGGTGTGTGCATGGAGAAGATTCTCTTACAGCATTTGACTGCACTATTTCAGGTTACAGACAATTTCCTGCTTTTGTGAGAAAACCCAATACATCAGATCTTCTATTACAGCTTCCATAGAAGTAAAGCAGTTAACAAAACAATAATAATCCCCCATTCCAAGTATCCTGGGAAGATTGCAGAATAACCATTAGAAAGAATGATGCCAAGGCAAAACCAACATGCAAGTGTGTGCATGTATGCTTTATATTTAGTGTACATATATGTGTATAGCAATCCCTCCTGCCAGCTTCTAGCCTGACTAGTTGGGCTGGGAGCTAAAATGAGCAGGGGATGAGCAGGAATGGGATCCTTCCCCCTAGGCCTGCTGAGCTGCTCTGCCCCTCTTGTGTGCCCCTACTCCAAAGATTCTGTGCAGTGACATCCTCTCCGCAACCCTGCAATGACCGTTCCTTTGTCCCACACTAGTTCCACAGTCAGGAGGCTTTCTGCTGTCACCATTGTCCCGAAGAGTATAAATGCCTGTAGATGTGTGTATGGTACCTATGTGTTTGGATGTGTTTTGGATACATATGAATGTATCCACAAGATAAGGTTCCAATTTCCTTACATTTAATGGGTGTTCGGCCAATTGGAGTGACAGGAACAAGTGCCAGCATTTGGGACTGCAGTCTTCAGCCTGGGGTTTCTGATTCAGGCCCCATCTTGAATGTGAGTGTGCACATGGTGTTGGGTAGAGATCCCTAGTTTTATGCTAAATTCTTACCTCCCCACTCAGCCTTCCATGACTCATGCTATGGGTTGGCACCTAAGATGCCTTCATATCACCATTCTGCTGTGTAATAAAGAGACATTTCAGTGACTAGTTGTGGAAGAGGCCACTGCGGTCAGCTTTGATGACATACCAGGCCAGGGACTGCCTCTTACTCTGTGTTCCTGCAATGAATAGCCAAGGGGGCCCTGATCTCTGTTGAGGCTTTCAGGTCTTAGTGGAATGATAATAAATAATAATAATCTGGGGAGTCTCCCCTCTCTCTCTCTCTCTCTGCTCCATGGGCCAGTTTCTTGTCCTCACTTCTCCAGTTAGCAATTCCTGTTTCATTTTGAAAGTGGACTTTATAGGGCACCAGAACAATAGCGCCGCTCTCTCTCTTTTGTTAGCTCTCTTCCGATTGCTTTTGGAAGGAACCCAGGACCTTGAGTTTCGCTGGCTTTCTGGCTGCAGGTAAACTCTGTAAATCTTTACTGCGAAGGAAATTACTTTAACTTGGATTGGGTCTCTAGGAGGGGGTGGGGATTTGGCGGGAAAGAACATTAAAAAAATCAGAACAGCTGGCTAGCATTGCTGTGTGTGTACCCAGAGCTCCCATATCTCCAAGGCCTTGTAAAGATTACAGATGTACTTCTTCAAAGCAGCAGAGATTGGAGTGTGGGGAAATCGCGCACCCACCCTCCCTCACTAGGGCTGTGCGGAAGCACAGAGAGGCCTTTCAGATCCATCTGCTCATGAAGGGTCAAGGGCTGGGCCTTCATACATGCGATAAATAGGGTGGGAGGGAGTCATTAGCGAGGCTGGTGCTTATTAAATGCTTCAAATAAAACTGAACTTTGTTCATCTCCCAAAACACACACCATATAGCACAACGAACACTCCGTTCCAGGCTCAGAGTAAATCTGTACCGTGGCAGTTGCAGTCCCAGTAGCATGGACCTAAAGACAAGATGTGGGGACAATGCACACAGGTAGCAAGTGCATAGGGGCATGATGGTCTGCTTCCTCTTCACTTGTGGGGGAGTTAACCCAGGGTGCCATTATGGCCTGGGTCGGGTCCAGCATTGACAGCAAGGCCCAAAGAGATATTACACCTACGGAGAATTGTCATTATGTGGGAGCGTAACTCCTACCTGCTCGGTTTTGGAGGACACATTGCTGTCACCCTAGACCATGGGTTCTCAACCTTTCCCGACTACTGTACCCCTCTCAGGAGTCTGTTTTGTCTTGCGTACCCCCAAGTTTCACCTCACTTAAAAACTACTTGCTTACAAAATCAGACATAAAAATACAGAAGTGTCACAACACACTATTACTGAGAAATTGCTGACTTTGTCATTTTGACCATATAACTATAAAATAAATCAATTGGGATATAAAGATTGTACTTACATTTCAGCATGAGACTTGAGCCTGTTTTTCACTTGAGAGCCTTGTCTGAAGCCCGAGTCCCAGGAGGCAGGGCTGAAGCATGTAACTTAGCTTTGTGGAGCGCCCTGTGGTGTGGAACCCCAGGCAATTGCCCTGTTTGCCAACCCCTAATGCTGTCCCTGCATTTGCAACCTCCCCGCTAAACCTGTCCCATGACCCCCCTGGGGCTGCAACCCCCAGGTTGAGAAACATTGATCTAGATGAGTTGAGTACTGCCTGGAAGACCTCTGAGTATCCCCAGAGAGAACCACTGACCTAGACCATGTGGACATTGCGCCTGATATGCTAGAGGCCATGAAGTTATCACAAGTGCCAAGCACACTGTTACACAGCGATACACTGTGTGCCATAGCTGGCAAACACAGATACTGATCCCTTGGCCAGATTCTGATCTCAGTTGTACTGTTGTAAATACAGTGTCCTGCCACTGACTTCAGTGGAGATGTTCTGAATGTTTATTTGTAGTAAAGGAGATCACAACCTAATCAGGAGAATGCTCCGTTATGTGGAAAGCACACGGAGCCCCCATAGACACACACAGCATGCAGTGCACAATTTAGGAGCAATACAGAGCTGTCACGGATAGAGAGCTTACACTTACGGCTCAACCACACACACAATTACTCAGCCCTTAATGAAGACCTGGAGCTTTCACCTATGCTGAGCGTACAGAGGGGCATGCATCAATAATCCACACACTAACACCTCAACTTGGATAGATCCCCTTAGCAAATCCAGCTCTAAAGTGGGGTGTATATGTGAAAGGTTGGCCCTGAGTATAGTGGGGAATTTGTGGATAAATGGGATTAAATAGAAGTAAACGAAGGCCTCAGGCCCTTACGGCCTCAGCGTAAGAATTCAGAGTCTTCTTTTAAACAATCAGATTAGTACTGGTGGAGAGGGGAGGAACCATTCAGACAGCTGTGTAGGAAGGTGCTGGGAGAAGAGGGTGGAAAGAATATTGCTGAGGATGTAAAAGAGAGAAGATCTTCCTCTCCCTTAGTGTAGTTATCTGTCTGCCAGGCCTGGCTCTGGGCTAGGATGACCAGATAGCAACTGTAAAAAATTGGGACGGGGGCTAATAGGTGCCTATATAAGGCCTGGTCTACACCGGGAGGAGGGGAGTAGGATCGATATAAGATATGCAACTTCAGCTACGAGAATAGTGTAGCTGAAGTCGACGTATTTTGGATCGACTTAGAATTACTTACTTCGCGTCCTCACAGCGCGGGATCGACGGCCGCTGCTCCCCCATCCACTTTGCTTCTGCCTTTCACCAAGCTGGAGTTCAGCAGTCGACGGGAGAGCGATCGGGGATCGATTTATCGCGTCTACACTACACGTGATAAATCGATCCCCGATAGATCGATTGCTACCCGCCGATCCGGTGGGTAGTGTAGACGTACCCTTAGAAAAAGCCCCCAAAATCGGGACTGTCCCTATAAAATCGAGACATCTGGTCACCCTATTCTGGGCAGATCCCAGGGTGAGCCTTTGTTAAGAAGACGAGCCAGGAGGAAGCTGTCTGCTCACGTGTTCATCAAGCAGAGCTGGGGTTGCCAGTGAGTCTTGATGGTTGAGGCTCTCTCACACTGATGCATTGTGCCATCATTTCACTGTAGCCACTTGGGTGAGGTTTCATTGTTTGCTTTTCCACTTTCACTGCTACTCCCTTGGGAAGTTACAGACTCCGTCCATACCCGACCAGCGAGTTACGAGACAGGGTGGGCAGAGGAGAACCAGTTAGACATGTGCGGGTTGGAGACCATTAAACATTACATGTGGGAAATCCTTGTGAAAAGCAGCCCCAAGAAGTCCACAGTGGCACTAGTAAAGTGGCACAGAAATCCAGTTCCAGGTCTTTTCCTCTCCAGGAAGAGCACATGCTGGTGTTTACTTTTCAGGGAAAGTGATCAGGTAGCATGGTAATGGGTGACCTTATAAAAACAGACAAACAGGCTTAGATCCAGTTCAGATCTTCTTCTTTGTAAATGAAAAGACTGAAGGTGTCTTCACACTAGCACAGCCATAATTAGTTTGTAATAGTCACCTGAAACAGCCAGAAAGAGAAATTTGTGTGAGTGCCAACCACTAAAGATGCATAGGCTGGGACTTTCAAAGTGGCCCAAAGGAGTTAGGTGCCGCCTGTTGAAAGCCAGTGGGGTTAGATGCCTGATTCCTTTAGGCTCCTTTGAAAGTCCCAGCTATAAGTATTAGAGATGCCAGGAGAGCAATGCAAGATTAGGAACAGAAGAACATAGGATGTGTCTCACCCCAATGGTCTGTCTAGTCCAGTCTCCAACAGTGGCCAGCACCAGATGCAAGAAACTTCTAAGGGACAATTATGGAATAACCTTCTTCTTCCTAAATCCCATCAGTTTGTCGCAGGCTTATGCCTTGAAGAATGAGGGTTTGTATCCCCTTTTAAAAGCAAATGATTACCCGATATCATAAAGCAACTGTGGATGTACTCATTGTCTAATGACTAATCCATTTCTGAATGCCATTAAGCACTTGGCTTCAGTTATATTTTGCAGCACTGACTTCCATGGGTTAATTATACATTGGGTAAAAAAGTATTGTTTCTTTTACCATATTAAAATGTGTGGCTTTTCAATTTCACTGGTTGTCCCCTTCATGTATTGTAAGAAAAGGTAAAAAAGAGGGCCAGATTACCCATCTTGATCCCACTCAGCATTTTATATAACTCTGTCACGTTCCCTCTGTCTTTTCTTTGAACCAAAATAATCCTACTGTTTCACTCTCTTTTTCTGTGACTAATAAATTTTCATCAGTGATCCATCCATGGCTATTAGCCAAGATGGTCAGGGATGCAGCTACATGCTCTGGGTGTCCCTAATCCTCTGACTACCAGAAGGTGGGACTTGATGACAGGAGATGGATAACTCTGTTCATTCCCTCTGAAGCATCTGGCACTGGCCATTGTCAGAAGACAAGATACTGGGCTAGATGGACCATTGGTCTGACCCAGTATGGCTATTACATTTTCTAAACTCATGTTAATTCTACAGGTTTCTTTTTTAAATGTGGAGAAAACTACTCTGCTACTGCATGTCTGCTGAAAGCTGTCTTGGGTTTAGCGCTCTGCAGAAAATGTTAGAAAGGGAACCTATGAACATATGCATTCTGAATTTAGTACCCATAAACTCCCATTGATTTAAGTGTGAGCTGAGTGTGCTCAGGACCTCTGGAATCAGACCACTTATTTTGGAGTCTAAGTATGGATTTAGGTGCCTAAACCCATAAATAGGTAAGTATGAAACTTTTGACCAAGATACATTATCACAACTTCATCCCCATCTTGAAGACGACGAGCTGTATTAAACAACAGTTGAATGTCTCTTTTTCAGGTGATGCTCCAAAATAGGTTGTTGATCCCTATGGCTGGGTTGTGTTACATGTTTAGGGGGTTCTTAGTACTCTGCAGGAGAAACTACACCATTCAGATCTGGAACAGGATTAGGTTCAAAGTTAAGAAGTGGTTACACCTGATTTCATGGCATTAGTATCCTGAACAGAAGCCTGTCTTTCTCCCATATGCCACTTTTCACCCAGACGGCTCTGGGTCATACACCAATACAGCTGGGGCATGTGTCTTTGAGTCCCAGTCTGGTGGACAAACATACAGGACAATTGCACAAGGTCTTGCTGTTGGTAGTCATCTCTGTCTAAAATTTTGTTTTGCAGTCCAGAAACTAATCGAGCAGGTTAATGACTTTCTGTCTTTTCCCCCCTACCAAAGTAAGATATGTTGCTAATCTCTTTTTGGTATTCCATATGAGCCTCTCCAGAAAGGCTTGGTTATTTCTTGGTTGCCTGTGCCAGCTACAGATCCATACACTCTAGAGAATGCACAGAGAGGTGTTATTTTTTTTAAGGCAGGCGTAAGTGCAGTCTGCAAGCGGTTGACCACCATTCGTTTGATGGGAAACTGCATCAAGAGAGACTTTCAAAGTAACATGGGAAGGATTTGTAATCCTCAATGCAGAGGGTAAAATATGGGTCTGAGAAAGAAGAGCTGAGAAAGTTGCAGCATACAGGAGTTAAAGTTGTGAAAAAACAAAAATTAACATAATGAGGAGAAAGTTTTGTTGTGGCATGTGGATTAATTATTATGGCTATTTCACATTTATATTGCAGTTATGCCCAGGTCTGGGGCTCCATTGTGCTAGATGTTGAACAAGTGTATACAAGGACACAGTCATTGCCCTGAAGAGCTTACCAGCTAAAAACACTGTAAGCTGCCACTAGGTGAGGAGACCTTTCATTGCAGTCCCATTGATTCTCTAACAGCACTTCCCAAAGGAGTGAAATTACATTGCTTGATGCCACATCACTCTTTAGATGCACCACAGAGGCCTTCACTTTGATCACATGTAGTTTGTGGTGCTCATAGAGGAAAAAAAACGCTGAAATTCTGTGCATTGGTCACAGTCAAGGACACTAAGTACTAGCAGTGAGGACTAAATTCAGCTTGAGGCTGGGGAATTGACGCAAGCTCCAGCATTCCAGGAGACCATTTCAGATCAAATAGCTGACATCGCTGGATACCAGCTCTAGTCTTGGGGTGGGAATATAGTATTTCTGTAAGTTGAAAGAGGGGCCTCTCCTGCTGGAAGATTAAGGAGAAGCAAGCGCCCAAGTACAGGCATTCTCTTCATGAGAGAGTGGTGAGGGACAAGGAGGCATCTCATGCTTTTCAGGAATGCTCTCCTTGGAATGCTGGTGGCATCCAGATGCTTTCAGAGGGGTTCCAAAATCCTACACCCCATGTTCAAATGGAGACCTAGGAATGTGAAGCTACTCAAGGCAGTGATTTGATACCACCAGTGGCAGCTTTTGAGAAGACACAGCCTGGTAGTAGGACCAGAAGCAGGATGTCAATTTGCAATTTCACAGTGAGTGGAGAAAACAAGAAATAACAATCCTAAGACATTGCAATTAAGCAACGGACCAAAACAGAGCCACAATGGGGACTGAATTCTATGGGTGTCACTACTTAACTCACTAGCATACACCCGCCACCAGTTTGCTACCCTGCACCTTGCTGAGACACAGCAACAGATGTTAAGATCATAGGAGAAGAACCATCTTATCCACTTAACATTCATTCTGGAAGTGCAGAGAGGAGCATCTCATCCAAACCAATGGGAATTGCAACTGCAAAATAGGATGGCATCATGAATGAGGCTAGCACCACATATTAAATGGTAAAAAGTGATAATAATTTTCCGCTTTGAGACAAATACAAATGTATTCTCCCCAAAGGACCAGAATTCTTCACTCTAGCCCTGACTCTAATTCTCGAAATCAACAAGGGCAGGGAAATGTTGTGTTCTCTTTCCTCAGTAACTAGATTCAGAAAAGAGCAAATAATCCTTTTGCTTGCTGGATATTCTCAGAGATGAAGCGAGTCCTAAATCTACAGGGGGGTATGGAAAGCTGTGGACTGTGTATGAAGTCTCATTGAAAAAAAGAAAGAAAGTGGCAAAGACTTTTCTATTTCCCCCATTGATTATCTAAAGCTTTCTGGGAGAAAGAATGCCCAAGGATCCTCCCTAGAGCGGATCTCTCTAAATCCTGTTTTTGGCTAACCCTTATTGCAGTGGTGTATTATTGTGCATCCTGAAAGTAAAGATATGGGGGCCAAGTCATCATCGCATCCAAGATCAGTTTAGCAGAGGACCCAAGGGTGGGATGTGGAGGGAGAGGGAGAGGAAGCTAACGCTTAGATTGTAAACTCTCTGGCGCAGGAACCATCTTTTTGTTCTGTATTTGTACAGATCCTAGCACAGTAGAGTTCTGGCCCTTGTTGGGGCTCCTAGAGCCTATTTCAATACAAATAAATAATAATACTAATAATAGGTGACTTTTGCCACTTTTGTGATTCCCCTATTCTGGGCTGGTCCCTGGCAGGTTTCATTAGCCTCTGAGTCTTATTAAGAGTGAATTTTTCCCTTCATTTGAAATGCTCTCCCACCCCCAATCTCCCTTTTATCAGTTCCTTATTAATTTAATGCTGGCTTCTCAAACTTGATTTCCTGAGCCTCCCTCTGCATGCTCTTGAATATTAGCACAACACTGCAGTCTAGATATCGGAAGATCACTCTGGCTTCTCCCAGTGCCTCTGCTGTCCTGGTATCAGGTTGAACCTGTTCGGTAGAGGGGCCTGAGGCAGTGCGGATTCCAGCTCTCTCTTTCTGCTCCATTTAATCTGAGCACACTAACCTCTCTCCCTCTCTCTTCTCCTCCCTGCTCGCCCCTAAGCCTCGGGCTTTGAGCTGTGAAAGGCATAAAGCAGGGCATCACTTACACACCTGGAACAGGTCGCAACAAGCCTGGCAACCTTTTACATGGAATGCTTAGGACTCTGCGAGTTAAAGTCCTTTGCAAAGCCGCCTTCATCTGGTAAAGTGTGCTCAGCTAACATCTGTCCAACTGTCTCAATTGTCTGTTGGAGGGTTGTTTTTCTGTTTTGCTTTGTTGTTTTTTTGTCCACCTTGCACACGGAGAGGGAGAGATTAGTTAAACTGCCCTTTCTTTGACTTCAAAAGAAAATCATTTATGGATATGCCTCAATTATTTCCCTCTTTTGGAGCCCTATATCACATCATGGGCATTGGTTGTCTTCTTCTCCTCTCTCCCTCCCTTCCCCCAGTGGAACAAGGAGATGCGGGGAGGAGAGAGGGTATAGGCACATATTAATAGAAGTATGAATTTTGCAGTCATTACAGACTGCTCTCTGCACTTTGTGTGTGGAGCAGTATAGCCTAACCTATGGTGGTACAGCCCAGAAATGTGTTGTGTGCTGCCCACCCTGGGTAGACTGGGGTGAGAGCGGCTCAGAGAATTTCCAAACTCTGACAAAATATCCTTTCCACAAAAATTGGAAATTGTGATTAATATTAGCCCAACTCAATCATTGTCTAGAACTTCCAGCCCCCAGCTCCATGCTGTTACCAATAACCACCTCACACACCAGCTCCAACTTAGCACTGGCCTCCATTCAGACCCCACTGCCAGCCCCCTAGCAGCTAGTTCTTCTATAGCATCAGCAACCCCCACCAGCCCTATACCAGCAACTTGACCCATTGCCCATATACAGCAGCCAGCAGTCCAAGGGTTGAGAACTCCTGATATAGAGAATCAGACCAGAAGGATACCCAAGGCAGCTGAGACCATTCATGGTGCAGGTACGCACTGCTTCTCAGTCAGCAGACGGTGCAGTTTACACAAGCTGGCTCTAAAACAGGGTCTGATCCAGTGTCCACTGACGTCAGTAGAGGCTCTTCTGTTAACTTCAGTGGCCCTCGGATCAGGCTCATAATGAAGATGAGAAGAAACAGCCTGGCCCTGTGTGCAAGGTGTATTTATTTTTTGGG
Organism: Terrapene triunguis; assembly: GCF_002925995.2. Lineage (NCBI taxonomy): Eukaryota > Metazoa > Chordata > Testudines > Emydidae > Terrapene > Terrapene triunguis. The sequence goes on along the minus strand of NW_020664522.1, from coordinate 4,036,303 downwards.
ATTTTTTTATGAACCTCTTTCTAATCTCTAGAGAAAATATCTGCCACTCTGAAGGACTGCGGAAATAACCTTACCCTCTGCAAAGGCCCCAGCACAGAGCGTAGCAAAGAATAGCCAAGGAAAAACCAGGAAAACATACTGCCTCCATTTCCCTAATATAAAGTGTTTCCCTTGCTCTCTGCTTCCAGATAGGGCGTTTCTAATATAAACAAACCAGTCAGAAAACATTGAATTAGCAGAATGTGAGCCTAAAAACAAGAGGAATAATCAAGAGGTGATGGGGTGTGGAGAAGCCTCCCTCAGCAGCTCTGGCTCTAAGGAAGGGAGAACTGGGATGCACATCTCACTGCAGGGATGGTGTTGGCCTGCTGCCATCTGCCATCCAGCAGCTTCATCTCCCAGGGGATTCAGAAGGGGAGAAGCAAGCACTTGAGAAACAAGAAAGAGAGAAAACAAAGGAGCAAAATTTCCCCCAGCAGGTGGGGTGGGGTTTGAGAGCATGTGAGGGCACCTGGATGGACATGGTAACAGCTATTGGATGCCTTGGGTGCAGTTCTGTACAGTATCTCTAGGATGCAGAGCACAGAAAAGTACAGCCTAGGGATGGGAGGGGACTGTTAGGTGAGCTACAGCAGCTTTATGCCATCCTGGGAGTCCCAGGATTCTGGCAGCTCCAGGGACCAATGCAGTCTGTTCTCAGCATAAGTTAGGATAGCCAGAGACTGTTATTTAAGGCTACCTATGGGCTACTCCACAGCTCAGAGCAACCCAGAATCCCCATGGGGCATCCATTATGGGGACTTCTGTACTGCCCCTGGTCCCACTCCTGGATCACCCGCTGTGCTGCAGCTTGCAAGGAGGCCGGTGTAACCATAAGCTGTCCCTTGCACTGCCTATGCCCCTGAGGGAATTTCCCCCCAGCTGTCTACAGGGAGTTAATGGTTCCTGTATGTAAGGAACTGGGGCATAAGTGGTCTGGCTTAGCAGTCACAGCTGGGCTGGTGTCCACCAGTCAAGGAAAGCCACCAAGTGGTAGTCAGCGAGCAGGGATCAGAGCAATCGCTAGAGCTGGGATTGATAAGCAAGAGTCAGGGTCAGAGATAATATCAGGCTGGAATCAGGAGGCAAGAATCAGGGTGGGAGGCAGGCTGGGGTCAGAGATTGGGTATCAGATGCAAGGTATGGTCTGGTGTCACAACAAGCCAAAAATCTATGTGGGTGCTTAAATAACTTCCTGGGCCAGATTCCAGGGTTAAATAGTATGCACGGCCAATCAGAGGGCCGCAGGGTGGTGTCACTCTTGACCACTTGGGTGGACTTCCTACAGTGCCTAATAGCCACAGTGATCCTTGGCTAGGGTTTACATAGCCTCTTGGTGGTGATGTGGAGAATGTTAGTTAGTGCAGGCTTTAGAGATGAGGGTTCTAATCCCTTAGCTTCTTGTAGTACAATGAGCTCAGGGGCTCTAGTAGAAGGAAAAATCTCCCCTTTTCTTTCTCTGTTTGTAGGCAGACAGAATAAAGGTCCTGCTGTTCCCTCCTCTCTTTACTGCTGTAGGCATCATCACCACTGGGCAGGAGAACAGATTCAGGGCAGGATGGGGAGGGAGTTCAGACGATATTCGTGCTCTCTCACCTCTTATTCCAAGTCCAAATTTCTTTTTGGGCAACTTCACCCTGGCCCAATATTCCTTGCTACTCAAAATTCCCATTAAATTCAATGAGGCTTTTGAGTGGGCAATTACTACAAGATGGCTTCCTACGCTGACAGTCTCTGCAGCAGGGGTTACATCCACCTTCCTTAGGTGTGCTGAGAAAAGGATGGAAATACTCTGAAGGTGACTAGGATGCTTCCTGTTTACAAGATAATGACTGTAACCTGGACTATTAAAGCTTCAGTACTGAAAGCTGAGGCATTTATACCTTGGATACAGTATCACAGAGTAATGGGTGTTACAGCTAATATTATCATACCGAATTATTTATCTAATGACAACATGGTATTTGGACACAATTGGGTTTAAAACAGTAGGTCTGATCCTGACTTCAGTGTCAGTGGAGGGTCTTCAGCTTGGTCTGTTTTCTACATACAAAGAGCTATATGAAATTTCACTCTGAATGGCTTTTTGTGTTAAGGAAAAACAACCAGGCAAGAAAGAACAAATGCAAGTTCTCCAGGAGAGAGCATGGTGTGAGTCTCTCCGTATGAAAGAGCAGCCACCTTGAAATGCCTCACAGCATTGTCCACCCACAGTGCAAAAGCAGAGAGAGACATCTCTCCTCGAAAGGCGTGTACCCAGAAAAGGAGTCAAACGGCTACTTGCCCCAGAAGCACCTTATGGGATCAGGCTGAGTGTTTGTGTGCATATTTATGGTCAGCTCTGAGGGCAGGTAGCTGATCAATGTGTGACTGTACACATTGTTTGGACTGAAACCAACACATAGTTAGCCAGTCAGTGTGCTAGCTCTGGCACACAGAGGGCCGGATTAGGTCCCACCCAGATGTGCAATGAGGGGGAAGAAGAAGCTTGAAAGGATCCTCCTTTCCCTTGGGCCCTTGCACAATGGGCAGGCACAGCTGCAGGCCTTCGGGGCCCTCACCTTCCCTTTGCACTCAACCAACTGGGTAGAGATGGGAACAGATACACAGTGGCTGCACTTTTTCTGTGCTCCCTGGAGCCCTGGGAGGCATTGTGCTAGTTTCAGGAGTAATGCCTTCCAGGCATCTTACTGGAGATTGTGCCTCCATATCTCCTCCAGTGTGGGACTGTACCTTGAAGACACAACAGAACCCTGCATGGTTAATTGAACGCTACCAGAGAGTCCCCGTAGGTGACTTCTGATTGGCCAAAGCAATTCTATGTTGCTATGGTCCTGTTGAAACTCACTCCATGACATGAGTTTTGACCTTATTTAAAAATGTTATGTATTGAAAGGAGCTTTGGCTTCACGCTTCCAGTGTGAGAAAAGATTTTGTTTCTGAGTGCAGTGTCTTAGAGCACCATTGATCTCACTAAAGGAAATTCGCTCATGATGTGTAAAACACAGCATGTTTTGTGTAAGCAATACGACTTGACAAGCAGTGCATTGCTGGATGATTATACCATGCCTCAGGTGGTGTTATAAGGCATAAGGCCAACGGGGGTGACTTTACCATCTGAGACATGCAGTAATCCTCTTCAAACGTACAGCCTGGAGGGTGTTGTTGCGATTAGGAAATGAAACATATCTAAAAATAAGAAAAATAGTCAGACCCATGAAATTATACACCTAGAAGCTGCACAACATCCATAAGAGCCAGTCAGAATTCTCCAACTGTCCCTGGATTATTTTATAGCCATGTCTTCACCAGTCATGTCCCTTCATATTGCCATGTGCTCTTAAAATTAATCAATGCCTACACAAAAAGAAAGCTCAGTGAGAAGGCTTTATTGTAGTCACTCCTCTGGGGTGTAATAAGTGGAGCCAGATTCTTACTCCCAGGTAGCGCATGGGAGCTGGAATCTGGCTGTAGCTAGCTAGCTGAGAATTCCCCATAAAGTTGGTGTAGATAGTTCTTGTGCCAACTGCTTCCCATCCCCAACACAGTGCTGGGTTGGGAATGGCCATTTCAAGGGCAGAGCACTGCTATAATTTCTCTCCATTCCCAGCTGGTATGTGGCTCCTTAGGAGCTCACACTCCAAAAAACCAACAATGACCAAACTAGTAGTGCTTGCTGGCAAGGGAGCCCTGGCAAAGCAGAGATCGCAGCATGTAAGGGGTGACTTCAAATGCTCTCTCCCCTTTCCACATGCAGCCCATGGGGACTATAGAGAAAGGTCAGACCATGGCCTATAATCAAGAGGGAAAAGTAGGGGTGATGCTTTGACCAAATTGGCTTTATTAATAATACCTAGCTCCTTCATGAATAGGTCTCAAAGTGCTTTACAAAGGGAGGTCATTATCAATATCCCCATTTTATAAATTGAGAAATGGAGGCACAGAGAGGTGAAGCAATTTGGTCAAGGTCATCCAGCAGGCTGGTGGCAGAACCAGGAAGAACCCTGAGTTTACTCAGGTTTATTGAGCCCCAGTCTAGTGCTCAGCCAGGCTGGTTACAGTTAGAGCAGGCGGAATAATTCATTGAGAATCAGTTAGCCCTGATGAATTTAACCCTTTTTTCCTGACAGTGAATCACTTACTAACTGACCGTGACCTCTGAAAATTTATTTGCTATGCATAAGCATCCAGCGAATCATTTGGACAAGCAATTAGCCCCTAATAACCAAACTCTTCACTTCAGCTTCTCTAGTCACCACTTGTTATTTTATGCTGTCTGACTGGTCATCTACGTCACATGTTGTGTTGGTGTTCTCTGATGGGATGGCTGAAAATGACTTTGCAGTGTTCAACATGCTTTAGTTGTTGGGCCAAATTCTCTGCTGGTGTAAATGGGAGAAAACTCTACTGAAGTCAATAGAGCTGCATCCATTTTCTTCAGCTGAGATTTTGGCTCCTGGATCAAAGATATTACATCCACAACGATGGCTTCATTAGCACTAATATTATAAACAAATGACAAAAAATCGTTAATGGGCCTGTCACACTCAGGCAAAGTTTTAAAAGTATGAAAACCCAGCTGAATTGTATGTATTTTTCCCATAGCTTCTTCCCCATTATTACTGTGTCCTGTGATATGTGTATAAATGGCACAAAGCTAATGTGACCAGGACAGATTTCCATATAATGCCTTATGCCCCAGCAACTTATTGTGGAACACCTGAAATGTCCGAGTTTTTCATTTAATCGTTTTTTTGGGTGGGGGGGAGAAACTACAAAATGTTTGGCCAAGACATATTGCATTATTGAATAGAATTTCTTCTCTGTTTACCAGAAACAAACTGCAATGGTATGAGAGTTCAGGGTAATGAACAGTATTTGGAGTTAAACGAAAAAGGTGAATGAGTATCGATATTATTCAAAGCTGTGTTTTTTTGCTCTAAGTGAATGTTAATGAGACGCGGTCAGCATTTTGTGATAGACTCATTCAGACTTACTTGAAACAAAAAACAAACAAACCCTGAACTCCAAAAAATATACACGCATTGTTACTGTGTCAGAAGTTGGCAGTAGCAATCCCAGCAGATATTCTGGCACTGAAGTCAGTAATATCAATGGCAAAATTCCCTATGGAGCCAGGATTTTGCCAGGCATTCTTTTTAAAGTGAACTTTTTCCTGAATATTTTACAATCCTAAAAAATGCTGTCTCAAACCCGTTTGTTGATTTTGAAATTATGGCCACCTTTTATAATGCTCTCTATGGCCAGCTGGCTCCACCTCCCTGACTCATTCAGAGATGTCATCATCTAGCATTTGTGATTTCACAATCACTTTCACGGAACTGGATTGTGACTTGAATTCAAGAATCAGGCACGAGAAGGAAGCCGATTACACATTACAATTATGTAAGGTGAGCAGCAGCAGCTGTATGAATGGAAATACAGGAAATCTACATGACAGTTAAATAAGGTTTTGGTAAAATATTTACAAATATTAATGTTAGAGTGTCTCTCATTAAATGTAATTGAACTCATTGGAGAGCCAAATATCTGTATAACAAGAAATATTTCACTCATTAGCAAAGATGCTAAGAATCATGTTCATGTTATAATGAAAGTGTCTGACTGGAATACATGGCTGAAGGACTCGACAATGGGGTATAGAGACTTTCACTTTTAGGTTTCTGCTTCAAATCCAGTCCAGGAAAATGGTGACCGAAATTTGTTAATTTGCAAAAGCTGTTTGGTGGCCTTTGTGAAATGAGCTGGTTTCAATCTAGTTCCTCCTGGAACAGAAAACACCACCATAAATGGTAATAATTAGTACCCAGGCCAGTGGACTCAGGGGAGAGGCCAAGGAATGAATGGGCACAGAGAATGAATGACCGTTTAGAGGTAGCCCATCCTGGTTAGAGTTGGAGTGGATTGGTGGGGCAATAGGAGGAAATTTGCACTTCAGTGAAAATGGCTTTTGAGTAATTATAATGGACAACATTTATTTGTGACCATTCTTCTGATAATTCCCTAGTCTTCATATATGTAACCACTGGAAAATTGAAGGGGAAAGGAATGAAGTCTAATGTCCAACTTCTAACACATTTTAACATTAACTCTTCACTGCTTGAAATCCTATCTTTTTTTTTGCTAGGAATGTTACTCAAATGTTTGAGGCTTAAATAGGGCGTGAAGAAGAATTGCAGGATTGAATGGAGTCAACGAGAGGATTTTTCATGCTTCAGAGGATAACACAAAACTCCTGAGGGAAGATGGTTCTACTTTCCTTGTAAGTATTTTGGTTGTGAACATTCTGTGTGTTCTGGCAATGTTCCTTTCTCTTCCTCTGTTTGCGTATCTGGACACTACCAGGACTTCTGCAGGTCGAGGGATTGTTTACTTGCAGTGGCACACTAAACATTATACTGAGCACAATTTACTAGTATTGATGGGGGAGCAGGGGAGCAGAGAAAGGAAGGTGAAGGGACAGAGAGGAGGAAAGGAGAGGGAGAGGCAGGGCCGCCGAAAGCGGGTTTGGGCCCCAGTGAAAAATGTTTATCGGGCCCCCCAGGAAGGGCAGACAGGCTAAACAGGGCCGATGAGAGGGGGGGAAAGCCAGGCCCCGGGCCCCCTTCTGGACCGCCAGGCCCCGGTAATTTGTACTGGCTCCCCCCCCCTCTCGTCGGCCCTGGGGAGAGGTTCTGAGGTGGAAAGAAAGGTTGAGAAGAAAAGGTGGAGAGAGAGATAGAGAGAAAGCAAACAAGAAAGAAAGGAGGAGACAGGAAAAGGTGTGGACAGAAAATAGGAAAGGGGAGAAGAAGAGTGAACAGTAACTTGAAGGAGAAGGCAGAAGAGGCTGGAGGGAAAGAAAGGGGGAGTCACAGAGGGGTAGAGGACTAGGAGGTATGGAGATGAAGAGTTAAACATGACTCCTAATCGAGTTCCTTTTCACATTAATGCTGCTTTTCAAATGGAAATAGTGGGGTCAGCGGCACAGGGCTGATGCGGCTGTTGGACAATGGCGCAGTTAGCTCTGCTCAGAGCAAGTGACAAAGAGAGAGCGAGAGAGAAGAGAAGATGTTTGCTGGAAGAGCCCCCATTCTTCATCAGGAGGTTGACGACATGCTACTGTTGTTTCCCCCGGCTCCTGTTGGGAGGGGGTGGGATGAGGTCTTGCCTGAGCTCCAGTTCACTTTGCAGGCTGTAGTCGGGCTTGTCACAGAGGGCCCTTAGGGCACTAAAACTGGCTCAAAGAATGTTAACAAGATTGGGGTGTGGGGGGGTGGGGGAGCCAAAAGATTTCAACACAAATAATCTTCAAGGAGTGTTCGGTAAACAAAAAAGGACGGCAGCACGCCAGGAGCACCTGCCTCTCATTGCATTGACATTAATTGTTTGGGGAAGAAGAAAAAAAATTCCCTTTGTTCTGTGTGTGTATATTTGTGTGTGTGTGTGTGTGTGTGTGTGTGTGTGTGTGTGTGTGTGTGTGAGAGAGAGAGTCGAAGGGGGATTGGCTGCAGTGATAGAACAGCATAGTGTAGGGCAGTTCCAATTTTTACTTGGTCCTTTATTCAATGGCCAAAGCACAGTCCTCACTGCCTAGTTAGAGGTGCCAGCAAGTACAGCCTTGATACAGATACCATCCTGAATGCACTGCTATGGTTATACTGGATTCTTATGTATTATAGTAATATCTATAGGTCCCAACTAAGATCACTAGGTGCTGTTATCCTAAGTGCTGTTGCACATGTAGTAGTGGACAGTCCCAGTCTGAAGAATTACAATCTAAATAGGTAAGACAGGCAGAGGAAGCATTATTATCCCCATTTTATAGAGGGTGAACTAAGGCTCATAGATTAAGTTACTTGCTGAAATAATTCTGTGGCAGAAACAAAAATTGAACCCAGATATCCCGAGTGCCAGTCCAGTGCCTTTAAAAGGTATGGGATAATCTGGTCACAGGCAAAGTTTCTTCCTTATCCCCTTTACTTAAATATTGGATTATGTCCAAAAATATGAGGTTTTATTACCCTTTCCAAACTCTTTTCAATCCCGACTAGTATCACTCTGGATAGTCTTGTTATCTGTAAAAATGTCTAATCCTTTTTTGAACCCTGCTAAGCTCTTGGCCTCAATGATATCATGTGGCAATGAGTTCCACAGGCTACATGTGAGACTTTTCCTATAATTGTGCTGGAAATAAAATAGTTGGAGAGTCCCTACATCTCAAAAATAAGTGAAGAGGAGTTAGCCCAAGGGAGAACAAATCCAGTGACAACCACAAGGCTTATCACCTCATTCTCTAGGGTTCTATCTGACTGGGGAATGCACTTTTCAGCGACCCATGTAGAATGCAAATGGAATTTTCAGATATTGATCATTCTGCTCCAGGTTTTATCTGCCCACCTTTTTGGAGGATAGCAAGTTTCCTTCAACTCTCTGGAGCTCCACGCTGAGCAACATTAGCCATCAAGAATTTCAATAGCACATATTGGCCAGTTAGTGTTTGGATACTCATCAAAACCTGGCACAATTTCTCTCTTTATCTCCAGGGTATGTAAGAAGATCCTGCCCACAGTGGGATCAGAAACATGATAGCTTACATCTGCATTTGAACATAGCTGTTTGCCGGTTAATGTGATTCTAAAGTAATTCTCTCAGACTAAAAACAATACTCCTGGCCACCCTGGTCATGGAATCAGTTTTAACCTTGTTGACAGCATGTGTGTTTATAGACACACTTGCAGGTAGGTTCTTCTTCCAGTGTGGGCAGGGCATAAATCATCCTGTGGAGATAACTCTTTGGCAGCCTTTCCGAGAGCCAGCTATGCACAGCAAGGCTGAGATACTGTATCTGCTCAGGGAATGGGGCCTAAGGGCATTGATATAATGAAAGAGGCTGCTGTAAATCAAGGGGTGAGGGTGGGGAAGGGCAGAAGGACTCCCATCCCTGTAATTAATACCTCGGGCTCTGATCATCTGTGATGCGCTTTTCCGGGAGGGATGAGAGCATCCACATTTCTTCACTCCAAGATTGAAACCCTGAGGGCCCCAACAATGCATGGCCCTCCCAAGCCATAATAATTTGGGAGCTGCTTTTCCTGCTGGCTATATCTTGATCACTCTGAAGGCTAGCCATGAAAGGTCATCCACCTATGCAGGTCTACAGAAGATGGTGATTTCTGAGACTTCAGGATGGTCCTGCTGCTGCTGATGTCATAGGCTGCATTAGGAGACAACAGCCCTTTCCACATAAGTGGACCCCTGATATGCAAGCAGATTTGGCTTTTTATGTGTGTGGGGGGCAATTCTTGAAATCAGTCGTTTTTCCTTCTGCTATCTCATCCGGCACCCAACTATTCCAAGCTGCTCAGAAAGAGTACGAGAAAGTGAAGTGGAATCGAGCAGTGACCACCTCTGTTGAATGATGGAGGTCTGCAGATGGGATCATGCTTTGCCAAAGAAATTAGTTGCTTTAGAAAAGGCTCCCTCAGTGATAACAGGGTGAAGTCAAACAAGGTATGTCTCATTAGATGATGATGGTCCATTTGGAAAGGTTCCAATGGAGAGCAGGTTTTGGAGAGGGGATTCCAATGGACAATAAAATACTGGCATTCTTGTACCACTTTGCACCTAGCCATCTCAAAGTGCCCCACAAAGATAGTTAAGTACCATTGTACTCATTTTGCAGGAGGGGAAATTGAGTCACAGAGGGGGTTATGTGACTTGCCCAAGGTTACGTGGTGAGTCAATGGCTGAAATGACACTAGAACCCAGGTCTCCTGACTTGCAAACTGGTTTCCCATCCACCACACTGCAAAATTAAACCGTATTCTAACTCTGAACATATTCCCATGGAAAAGACCTAGGTTTATGGAGAGCTGACAACACAACCCAGCAGACAGAGCTTCCTCATAAGGCACACCAAGGCTTCCTACAGAACGTGAATAACATTGGGCAGGTACAGCGTCTGTGGGTAGCTACCCTGTGTAGCAGATTCAGAAATCATCCAACAATGATTCTAGGCCATTCAGCTGCTGGAAATGGGGGTAGCTCCTTTGATTTTAATGGAATAGTGCTGATTTACACTAACTGAAGAGTTGGCCTTGTGTGTTCCAGGCCTTCAGGAGGCTAGGCCTAGTCTACGCTTATAAGTTTTGCAAATATAGCTATATACTGCCAGCTATAGCTATACTGGCAAACCCCTGCTAGTGTAGATTCATCTTATACCAACTAAAATGCCAGAATAGATTATACCAGTTCTGTGAACAAAATAAGCTATGCTAACAAAAACACTTTTATGCTGGCATAAGTAGGGCTTTTGCCAGCATCGCTATGTCATTTCAAAGGAAATCACACCCCTAACTGACATTGCAACAACAAAACTTTATGGGGGATACCAGACCTTGCATAGAATCACAGACCTTAGAGATGGGAAGAGAGCTGCCAAAGGAAAACACAGTAGAACCTCAGAGTCACGAACACCTCGGGAATGGAGGTTGTTCAGAACTCTGAAATGTTCATAACTCTGAACAGAACATGATGGTGGTTCTTTCAAAAGTTTACAACTGAACGTTGACTTAATACAGCTTTGAAACTTTATTATGCAGAAGAAAAATGCTGCTTTCCCTTTATTTTTTTAGTAGTTTATGTTTAACATGGTACTGTACTGTATTTGCTTTTTTGTTGTTGCTGCTGCTGCCTGATTGCATACTTCCAGTTCCAAATGAGGTGTGGGGTTAACTGGTCAATTCGTAACTCTGGTGTTTGTATCTCTGAGGTTCTACTGTGTGTCTGAAACTAAATGTATCCTGTTCCTTTCTTTGAACAAACTCCCAGGATGTAATGACCAGCTTCCTTATTACTCACTTCTCTTTCACCTGGTCTGTATTTTGGCTGAAAAGACATACTCTAAACTCCCCCTTCCCTTGCCATCTTTACCCCCTCTTCATGCTTGGGACCCTCTTAAGTCTTCTTTTGTTGGTTTATTCCCTAGGCCTGGTCCACACTACCCCCCCCCACTTCGGACTAAGGTACGCAAATTCAGCTACGTTAATAACGTAGCTGAATTCGAAGTATCTTAGTCCGAACTTACCGCGGGTCCAGACGCGGCAGGAAGGCTCCCCCGTCGATGCCGCGTACTCCTCTCGGCGAGCTGGAGTACCGGCGTCGACGGCGAGCACTTCCGGGATCGATCCGGGATCGATTTATCGCGTCTAAACCAGACGCGATAAATCGATCCCAGAACATCGATTGCCTGCCGCCGGACCCTCCGGTAAGTGTAGACATACCCCTAGTCTGCTTGAACTTTAATCTTATCTGATGGCACTCTGCATATCCTTGTAATGCCTTTCTCTTCTCTCTTACTTTTCCTTCAATAGTTACCTTTCCTACCACATATTCTGGGGTTATATGCTCCAAAGGGAATTGCATACCCCCTACATCGCCCCACAAAAAGCAATCAGGGCTAGCTAAAAACTGCTAGAGAATGTGTGCCCTGCAACCAGATCTTCTAGGTTAATGGAGAGTGGTGGGGCCTGCTGAAGATTTGAGAGGAGATGAAGGGCTCTTGCAGAGTCTCTTAAAGGGTTGCAAGGAGGAAGGAAGATGTGGCCATATTAGGGTCAGCACATCTCTCTGCTCCAAAGGAAAAGATTCTTCTAATGATACTTTCAACTGAGGGTAGGGCTACATTGCAAAAGAGGGGTGTGCTCTTAACTCAGGTTAGCTAACTCAGCTGAAAATATTAGTGATGACATTGCTTCTTGGCTTTTAACTCAAGTTAGCAGCTCTATTTAACCCCAGATCCCTCTGTAGGCTTTAACTCAAACAGCCAAGCCAAGTTAAACCTGAGTTGTCATGACTTCACTGCTATTTTAACCCGAGTTAGCTAGCTAATCAAAATTCAGGGAATCTCACAAGAACAGATTCTCACTTGATTTCTAAAGTAAAGAATTTGCTTATTGGATAAAGCTCAGAAATGAAACAACAGACCTTTAAGAGTCTGCCTGTCATTAGTGTCCACCAGCCCTGAATTCAGTGGAGGAATTCTAATCATCTCTCTAGAGCTTCCAAGACTCAGATGTGGGACACAAGGTGGGCAAAGACCGAAGAGAGAAGCTAGTGGGAAAATTATAAGGGAACCGGAAGATTAACATGATGAGGGACTCATTTTTGTAGCATAAAATTACATTCTTTATAGATTCATTTTCACAATTCAGCATTGCTGGTTAAAATAATTTGCAACCAAGTGGGATGTCCCTAGGTCTATGTGAGGGGGAGATGAATTCTGCTACAAAATGAGTGATGTCTGTGCGGAGGAAGAGATGTTTGAGAGATATGGCCATTTTCTTGGGTTTGGCATGCACCCTGTAAAGTGAGGCTAGTCTGCAGGATGTAAAAGAAACAAGGAAATCCCAAATTCACTCTTTATAATGAAACCTCCTGGAATGCCCTGAGTCATAATGGCAAATTGAGAGCAGTGAACATGACTCAATGAACAGGGCACCAGAATGGTCCTACGGAGAACTGGGCTCTGCTGCTGGCTCTGCCATTAACTTCCTGTGTTACCTTGAGCAACTTGAAAAACCTCTCTGTGCCTCAATTTTGCCATATGTAATAATGGAGGAATCCCCATTTGTAAAGTGCCTTATGATCTAGGGGTTAGAAGTGCTGCCTAGGCACTAAAGGGGATGATAGAACATGATCTCTGACTAGCTGGGTAATGGCCACACATCGCCACTATACCCTTATATTTTTCATCCCACATCACACCTTAGATTCTTACATCTAAAAATTCTCAGTATAATTCATAAAAGACTTCCCTTAGGACATCTTGGATCCTCCAGTTAAAGTCTGCAGAATGACAGTCAGGACCCCATAGGAATCTGCAGGTCCACTGCAGTGAATGGTTCTAATGGAACCCCCTGGCAGAAAATTGTAGATTCAATAGCCAATGTGTGTAGCAAGCCCCTGTCAATCCTCCGGAATCACTGCTTCTGCCTCCAAAGGATTCTACAGCTGGGCCTGATTCCACAGAATTTGCTGTGGCTAGAGAATTACAAACCACTATGGGCTTGTTGTCAATCTATAGTTTACACTGGAGACACTTGGGAAATTCCAGTGAATTCATGTGGGTCACTCCCTGATTGCTCAGAGTTGTGAAATGCATTCCCCATTAAATCCATCCTTCCTGCAATTCCCCTTTTCCCTTACTCCAGGTGTTCACTCTTCTGCCATAAGGTGAGGAGTGTGGAATGAGCTCATGGGAGTACACTGGTGCCCTAATGTGTTATAATAAAACTGCAGACATCATACAAACATCATAACATGAACCAGCCAGCTCCTTTGCAGCCCAACTGCAGTTTGATGCCATGTCCTACGACCCCCCAGTTTAACCATTAACAGGCTGGCTCGCCCCATGGAGACAATGGTCTGTTTGTTTAGCGCCAAGAGCTAGAAAGGAGCTCCTATCAGGGGCCCTGGCAGATTTATCAAAGCGAAGTGATTAGCTCTATTAGAGAAGGGATTTGTGTAAACAAAAAGACAGGTGCAAAGAGGCTATTCCAGCTGGCAAAGGCTTCATAGAGCTTTCAGCGTTTCAGTGGCAATAAAACTTCTTCCAGGAAACAGAATCAAACTGGAGAGAGAGCATGTATATTTTTAACTCATTAGCTCTGACCTTCCTATTGTTCATCCATTCTCTGTGGGATCAGCTTCCCCTCCCCAGCTGTCTCTAGTTTGGAGGAATGTGGCTTTTTAATAACCCCCACATTCCTCATTGTTCCCCACAAGGAGGCAGGTGTCCCTAAATCCACAGCGCTCCCCTTTGTCCCATACTCAGAAGGGGGCTGTCCTCCTTCCATACCCCTCATCCCCCAGTACTTCCCTTCCCTCCGTTCCACACTGGGAGCGGGGAGTTGTCGTCATAGTCCTTACCCTCAGAACTCCCTCCCATATCACTTTGGAAAGGGGCTTCTGTCACGACTTTAACCTCATAACTGCATCTGCACCACAATGGGAAGATTTTTTTTCTGTACCACTAATCTTCTGCTTCCACACATCCTACCAAATCTTCCCTATTTTATGTTGGAAAGGGATCTTTCTCTCTCTCAATACCTTCTGAGTGCATCCCCCTTCTTGACGCCATAACAGTAATGGCAACCTCATAACTTGAACAAAGACATCTAAAGGAGGGCTACTTGGCATTTGCTTCACCTGTTGAATATCTATGCAATTAAGTGGCTTGTTCACTTAAGGCCAGTGGGAATCATCTGTGCTTTCCTCATGGAAATATAGGTCTGCATATCCTTCAGGAAGATGAAATAGAACTTCCATGGAAAGCCCCAGGACTTTGACCTATCAGGGGAGCCCTCTCTGCATCTGGAATGATTACATGAAACCTGATTAAGATCAGAAATATGGCCCTTTCTTACTCCCTGTGTGTTGTTCAGTAAGATCTACTAACCAAAGCAAGACCTCTCGCCTGCTAACAACTCTGCAGAGCAAACCACATCTGTGGAAATGAAGGTCGAATTCTATTCTTCCTCATGCATCGGGATCAAAAATGTCACCTGAAATTCTGATTGTAAAACTCTTTGTTACTTCAGGAGATAATCAAAGAAGCAGGAGGAACCCATGTCCTCAGCTATGTTTGCAGCACTGGCAGTGAGAAAGATAGCCCTTTGCCTTGGAAACTGAGTAACCTTGACATGGAAAATGATTGAGAGTGAAGACAGCTAAACTACACAACACTGTTTTTCTGTTTTGCAATAATATGCACGTTTTTCTGATTCCTGCAGTGCCTAGACTACTTGCCTTAATGGATGGCTTCATTATGGTAGCCATATGATGCATTTCCTCTGAGTGTAGCAGAACCTAAAAGGTATCTGTAAACCAGTTTGTACAATTTTGGCAAAGGGCCAGATTTGGAAATGTATTTAGGCACCCAAAGATGCCGAAAGGTGCTCAGTAGTATTTTCAAAAGCACACAGCAACTAAGTGCTTTTGAAAATCCCACTAGGTGCCTAAATATCTGGCCCTATGTCTCTTTGCAATGCACTGAATGCTTCTCATATTGTTGATTTTTCCTTTCTATATGTTTGCCATGCAACAAATACTGTGTTATCCCACTCAGATTTACGCAATTTAACAGTTACACTTTAAACAATATTTGCCAGACATTTAACCACACAAAAGCATGGAATTTCCGTGTGTGTGTGTGTACTACTGGAGTAAGCAAGACATGTGCACACTCACATATCTGAAGTAGGCACAGCATGGTGAATTAAAGGGTGGGGGAGATGCAGTTCTAAATTGGATTGATTTGGGTGAGTTTGAAATAACCTTGGTCTACACACAAAGTTGCACCATTTAACTGAAGATTTGGATCCTGCAGCCAATTTGTGTGTGGACACTCTGCATGGGTTTACATTGGTTTAGCTTGTCCTTGTTAATTTGCAGGACCACCACATGGGACACTTATGGACAGATCTGCCCATTTATTTTGGTGCCTAAATGGGACCTGAGTTCCTTTGAAAATCTGGCCCTGATTGTGGCTGCTAAACTCTCTGGAGAATCTGGTCACCTATGTGCCAGAAGCCAGGTGTGAGACCAGCTGCTAACAAGGTACCCATGCAAACTCTTTCCTCACTGACCCCAATACTCCCCAACCCATTCTGCATAGCAATCCCCACTCCCACCAGCTCCCTCTCTTTTCTCCAGTCACACGTTTTAAAGCTGAAAAAAACAACAAGCTTATCCACTGCGGGGTTTGAATTCAAAACATACCTAACACCAATGGAGCTCTGATAGAAGGCACCTTTACATATAAAGGGGTAAACTGGTGGTGAATAGTCAGTATCTGTAATATGCTACCTTTATTAGATGGTGAGCATGGAGGAAGTGGTTAGAGCAAGTCAAAAGCCTACTTGCTGACCACAATAGCTGGAATACTGATTGCACTTCTAGTTTTATGGCTGGGTGGCTGTACGTGTATGGAATACAAGTGAGGCAGAGTGGTCACCTGGATGGAGATTTAGATTCTATTCCCAGCTCTCCTGCTGGGTGACCTTGGGCAAGTCATTCCACTTCCCTGTGCTTCAGTTGTCCCATCTGTGAAATGGGGATGGTGATACTAGCCCCCTTTGTAAAGTGCTTTGAGATCTATGGATAAAAAGTGCTATATAAAGAGCATGTATGAGTTATTATGATCCTGCTAGCTGCAGGGTGTGCTAACAGCTAACAGTGTTCTGATGCTGTTTGAAGTTAGTGTTTGTCTTTTAATGCCACTACAAAATAAATGCCTGGGGCTACATTTTCAAAATGCAGGTGCTTAGGTTACGTCCACAAAATATGCACATCCAAAAAAAAAAAAAAAAAAAAAGTTGTGTATTAAGAACTGGGACTCGTACACAGAAGTACTCTTTTCACATGAGAAATACAAATACATGTTTCCATGTGCAATTACTTGTTTGCATAAGCACACACATTTTGTGGATTCAATTAAGGCTCCTGTGTTTACAGAAATGTTGTCCCTAATATCTATTTATGAATCAGCTTGAGGCTGCTGCTCTACCAGGTTACTCTGTAGATGTCTTACTTTCAAAATGTGCTGTTTTGTTCAAAATTAGTCTAGTGAAGCCTTCTTTCTTGCCATCCCCTCATCTCCCCCTCTTCCTCCCGGCACCACATTTCCATTAGGGGAGGCCCATATGTTTTGTACGCATAGGTGAAAATAGCTGTGTCTGTAACATAGCAATGCAAGAGCTATTAGTGCCACAGCAAGATGTATTCTCTACCTGCAAAATAAAAGGGTTAATGGTCATGCAGTCCAGAGCCTAGTGTTCTGGGTGGATGCTGACCTTAGAGGGCTTTGTGTTGTACACCTGTGGCTTGCTGGAATTGTTCTTATCTGCATTGGGAGAAAACCTCTCTGAATTGAAGATCACCCTCTAGTCTGTGATCCCTCTTACATTAGCTTCCTTAATTATGTTTTCACGTCTATTTTTCCAGAGCTGCTAGGAGAGTTCTAAACCTGCTATTTCATGTCCTTCAGGCCCATTTCTTTGTCAGTTAATAGGATACGTGTGGGTAACAATGGCGCTGACTTTAGAACTGAGGAATCAGAGAGGCTGCTTTGTGAATTCTCTCCAGGCCTAAACTGATAGGGGATGTTGAACTGTTTCTCTATGTCAGAATTGTGACTAAGGCCCCTACTCCCTCTAATTCCAACAGAAAACCCCCCTGCTGTGATGTCCACACTAATTAAGTACTATAGTTTCCCATTTGGAACAGACTTCCCTGCTACGAGCAGCGCTCACCAATCCCTTGTTACAGCAGCTGTTTTATTGCTCTAGTGACACATGTTCTGTTCAAAGTGAAAGGGGCTCAGAATGTTCCCTCATCCCAGCAATCTGATTGGCTGAACCGCTCGCCTTCAGTGCTATAAAAAAATACCTGCATTCTAAGACGAGTCAAACACACATGTAACTCCCTACGTTGTACGTCCCCGCCCCGCAACACACACACCTTGTTGGTTTATGACCGTTTGCCATTATTTATCTTAACTGAAAATTGGGCAGTAACAAAAGGTGTGTGTGTGTGTGTGTGTGTGTGTAAGAAACCAAACACTCAATTGGCAGGGCTGAAGTTGGAACCACAACCCATTGGCTCACCAGCTGCTTCTGTTTCCTAGTCCTGCTCTTTCTCCTTCATCTGCGTTCATGTTTATGCACTTACTCTACCCAAAGAGGCTTGCACACATAAGTCTCATACTTGCATCCCTCTGCACAGTCACACACCAGCCCTCTCTCCCTGTCACACACTTATAATCACCTACAGAAACATGCTCCAACATACATACTAATTCATATGACCGTAGTCCCACAAATATACTCCTCTACATGCTCTCTCTCACATGCACACATAACAACCATCTACAGAAACACTCACACAACCATCCTCTCTCCTACACTTACTCCTTTGCAGCCACATACTCATACCCTACCATACAAACTTCCCTCCAATACAAAACCAATCACACACGAAATCTACTCAAGCAGCACATGCTTACTCATGTACCTTGCTATGCCAGGCTGTTACTGTATTCTTGTATAATCATTTCTGTTTTATTATTATCACATAATTTGCATAGACAATGAGGGGGACTTGTGCCATTTTATCTCACCTGATACTATACAGCTGTTTAAAACAGAAGGCTCAAAAGGGCTCTGTTCCTTCATTAAGGGGCAAGAGAAATAATGCATTTTCACTCCCCTTAATGCAAAAGCATGTGTTCTCTGCAGTGATGGCAGAATAGATTCATCAGAGTGACGTGTGTGCCATAAGGAACTTCATTTATTCCTCTTCCTAAGGATTAATATTGGATCTGGGCAAAAGAGGAGGGAAAAATATACTCATGAAAATTCATGCAATTATTTTTTGGCTAGTAATTTCTCAGAATTCTGCTGCTGAATAAGGAGGAAGTGGAGATACTACTGCCTGGAAAGCATGTGGCCTAGTGGCTTAAACATGGGGCTAGGATCCAGGAGACTTGCATTCTAACCCTAGTTTCAATCCTGCTGTGCTATTTTGTGACCATCGCAAAGGAAATTCAATAAAACTCACTATGTTAAAGCAATGTCTTGAAACACAGAATTGTGATTCCATAACAACCTTAACTCCCTCCTGCCTATACCTTACAATAAGACCTTTCATCGTATGATCACACAAAATGTAGGTCCTTAACTCATGGAGCCAGTGTGAAAAGGCAGGCAGGGCACAAAGATTCTCCCCATATTCCTTCTAAACAGGAATGTGCAAACGGCATTCTGTCACCTTATCAAATCCATGCAAATATTCAGCGTCAGCAGCACGCTGTGTGTAATGGGTTCAGTGAGGGCAGCTGTTCCATATACAGACAAGGCAATGTTTACCTAAATGTATACAAGTGCCTGCAGTTTCTGGCTCATGGAGAACTAGCCTCCCATCATTGCAATTGGAATAGGTGTGTGAGAGTTCTATTTTGCATTGCCCGGATGGGAGAGGAAGCGGATGGTATCAGCAGAAGCAGGTAGGCAGACAATGTGTGCATTTCCGATGGATAGATAATGGGAACGCGGTCCATAATCCTAAAGGAGATTCATTACTCTGAATGTTTGAGGTGATTCAGGGCTATCCGAGAAGAAACATTCTCCAAACTCAGATGGCAATGTAGAAATGTAGCTGCTATGACAGATGTCCAGTAGTACACACCGTATCAGTCTTGCTACACCCATGCATGCCTCTCAGCTCTGAAATGGAGTTCTCACTGATGCATGCGATGTAGGAACACAGCGTATTCAGTACAAAATTAAAAATAAAACAGCCTGCAGCACTACAGAAAAATAAACAGTTAGTGTGGTCACCAGGATTAACCAACACTTACCACAGCGATATCCAAGGAACTAAATATCCCCTTATGCTTAGGATAGGAAACGAGGCCTATATTCAGAAAACACCTATTCACACGCTAACTCCCATTGAAGTCAATGGGATTTAAACATGTGTTTAACTGTTTTGCTGTTGACACAGTTGATTTTTTAATGGTGACATTATATCATATACACTATGGACATCTGATCCACTGGGAGACAGATCTACCAGGGACACAGTGCCCCCACATAGTCCCATACACCTGAACCTCAGACAGCAAATATCCAATGTGGCTCCACCATAGGCTTATCATCAGCATGACACTAGACATTTATTATTAATATTATGGTAGGTCATGGAGATCTCATCCAACACCAGGCCCCTATTGTGCTAGACAATGTACAACCCATAGAAAGAGGCAGTGCCTACACTAAAGAGTTTACAATCCAACTAGACAAGACAGAGAAAGGGTAGGAGAAAGGGATATGACATACAAAGAGAAGATTGGGAACTGATGCCACATAGAATGAAGTGACTTGCCCAAAGTCACACAGAAAGACCGAGCTGTGGCAGAGCTAGGCACTGACCCCAGATCACCTTAGTCCCAGTCCAGTATCGTAACAATGAGACCATTCTTCCACCCGTGACATCTATATTACAACTAGCTGTCTCATCCTCTTATAGAGGCTTTGGGCACTATGTATAGCACAGGAACATGGCAAGTTTAAACTGCCTGTATTTTTTGCTCACAATCTTTTATCCTGCTTTTGGAGGGAAATATACCAAGGATGAGATTTAACCTTGACCACCTCTCTCTCTCTTCAAAGACTATGCCTGGCTCTTCTTACAGGGCACTAAAGAAGGCAGTAAAGACCTGCATAGTTCCTTACATTCCCCCCAAGCTCACACAGGAGCATGGGAGTAGATTTTCTTCTTTGGCACTCTTTTTGAGAGCGACGAATGCATCTTGTTTGCTAAATGCACCTACTTGCCAATTAGAACCAGTAGACAGCAGATGAAAATGCCAAAGGGGAATTTCAATCAGGGTTGCTGCATCCTTACACTACTTTCAAGAATGCCGCCCCCACATAGACGTTCCTGATCATGGCATAAGGTGGTCAGGGCTACCCAGTTTTTGAATGAAAGATTGAGTCCAGTTCCATAGACCCTTTCCGGGGTTTACACTATTGCTAAACCACCAGCTGGCCCCAACAGCACTTATTATGTAGATTGGCTTGCTGCTTGACAGAATGACCTGCCCCAGATTGCATGATGGCCTGGAGTGGTGTATTTCTATCATAAAGGATCAATTATTATGGGTGGACTGCAGGCAAATAACACAGTAGATTAATACTTCTTCTCTCCCCTCCTCTCTTTGCCTCCAAGGGATGAGTGTTTCAAAGCATCTTAGGTCCAAAGTGGTGTCATCAGTGTTTGTGTTTAAAAAAAAATAAAATAAAATGAGGAAGCCCCCTTGGGTATGTATCCAAACACTTGGTTGAGTGAAAACACCCAGCTGCATGTTTGTAGCATCTTCCCTCCCCGTCTCCCTGGAGGGCAGAGCTCTCTGTGGTGGAATGTAGGTGTGTGGGGATCAGTAACTCTTGGATTCCATCCACTCCGGCAAATCGGTGAAGCCCCAAGAGATAGGCTGCTGGGATAGCTCTGTTACTCTGCCTCACTCTCTCTTCTAAAACCCATGCTTTCGCAGCACAATGAAAGTGAATGGGGGTGCTTGGGAGCGAGGGAGACTAAAGAGGGACTGATTTGCCAACAGTCTTGTCTGATTCCTCACCTGTTTCCCAGGACAAGGAATTGTATTTATTTCTATTTTTAAACCAGTGTGTCATGCCCCAGTCCAAGCAAGGGTCTCATTTCCAGTCAAGCCCTTTAAGTCCATGCGTGGAACATGTGTACGCAGTGTACTGTGTGAAGGGTAGTGAAATGTATGCAGAAGCTTGTGATATAGGTCTTTTCTCCCCACTCCCCCTTGCCTATTTTTCTCTTGTTTGTGCCCACTTAATTTTTCCTGCTATTTCCTTCTCCTGGATACTAATTCCCAGCCAAGAATGCAATGATGGAGCTATCTCAGCTATTTGCTGATTGTAAGCTCTTTGGTGCAGGGACTGTCTCTTTGTTAATAGGTGCTATATGTCTACACACTTCAAGATTAATCGCCCTATGGATCTTGAGGCACTGAGGCGGAGTTATAAACGGTTGCAGATTCAGGGGGCACAAACTGTAATCCCTTCCTTGAAATTGAGCTACATACGCCCTCAAAGTGGAAAGGATTGCCACTCGCACAATGGCCTTTTCAGCCACAGGCATACCCACAAGACATAATACTGTCATCAGGGACGTCTTCAGACAATAACAAACAATATGTTTACCCAGTGCTTAGTACAATGGAGCCCAGGCCTCCTACCGCTACCGTAATACAAAGAGTAATATTTTTCCTGAGTGCATTATTAGACCAGAGCTGCTTGCATATGTGCCACGCAGCTGCAGATGTTCCACTTTCTCGTATGGGACAGGTGCCCAGGTGCAATGTAGCCGCTACGTGCGGTGCTGCTAAGCTGAAGTGAGGATCATCCCAGTGCAAGGGCTGTACTGACAGAGAGCTGACATATGGGCTTGCACGCCACACATCTTCCTTATTGCCCTCTGGGGAGCTAGGGGGTGTGGTCAGGATGTCCCTACACCTTGCCAATCCCAAACCAGGTTTTTGGCCCTCTATGGCCATTATAGGCCTCGGGGCTGCTCTAAGACAGCACGGGAAGGAAGAAGTGCTCAGAGGAGCACTTGTATTATAGCAATGCAATTGAGAGCCATAAGCCAGCTTTGAGTACCACCCCAACTATCACTCTCTGCATTTTGGGTATAACTCAACGATCCAGCCTTGTGTCTAGAGGGATTCACTGGGTGACATGCTGAGTAACAGTGCTGCCAGCTCTCATGCGTCTCGCAGTATTTGGTATTTTTCCTTAAAGCCCCAGCTCCTGGAATCTTGTGATCATGCAAGAATCTCAGCTTTCATTTCAAAATATTGTTCTAGCAATCATCATGATTGTGGAGAAAAACTTGGAAAAGTGACCTGAGTGCACCCTAACATCTGAAAAACCAGAAGGCAAATGAAAAAGAGCCCTCTTTTTTTGCAGCCAATCTCATGATATATTTCTGGCCTGACTCATGATTTTTGAATGCCTGGGGTTGGCAGTACTGGTGTTACACAGGAGGTCAGGTAGATGATCCTAATGGTCCCTGCTGGCCTGAAAAATCTGTGAATCTTCATTGCTAGATCAAATTTCCAAAGCTTGGGCAGGCGACTTATTGGTCAGTCTGTCTATTATTTTATCTCTATTGTCTAGACTTTCCTTTCCATGTTCCAGTCAGCTCTTGCAGGCAAAGCAGGGCCAATAGTACTTGGATAGACAAAGAAAAATTGGTGAGTCAGTTGAAACCACTCTTCCTTCTGAGTCAGGGTGAACCAGTGGCACAGCCTGGTGCTTGGGGGCATTGTGTGTCTGAGGTGTTGTTTTTGAAATTGCACAAGAATAGACTAACTCCAAAGTCCCATAAAAACTGAATGTAGATCATTCACACTGCCGTTTCAACGGGAGACTTTATTCTTCTTTACTTTTGGTTCCTGGCCTGAACTGGTTTGTGGAGTTGCTGTGCATTGTTAAGCCAGCTGCAAATTACAGTTTTGTCACCAGTTCTAGATTAATAGCTTCTGTACTGGATGAATTGGCACAAATACTATGTATCCTACATCTATGTAAAACCAGAACTGGGCAAAACCCACTAAAAACATCCTTTAAGTATTCACTTAAATCAAGATGAAAATAAAATTCATTTTGGCCCAACGCTTGCTTTATGGGAGTTCCCATCTATTCCAATGGTTGCATTTTTCACACATGCAATTGCACATTTTAAAATTTCCCAATAACGTATTCCAAAATAAAATACAGATAAAGGCATAAACTCTAAGAGGCAGCGTGGCCTAGGGAACCTTGGCGTGGGACTCCAGAAACATGGGTTCCGTTCCTGGCTCTGCCACTGGCCTGCTGGATGACCTTGGATAAAGCACGTCACCGTTCCATGCCTCAGTTTCCCCACCTGTACACTCTGGATAATGATATTTCTGTTGCAGATATTTGCTTTTAGCTCTGTGGATCAAAGTACTTTATAAGGGCTAAGTACTTTGACAATAAGGCAAGATATTTTTATGTATGCAAATAATTCAGGGAACACAATATCTAAAACCTGTAGGGATAGCATGCTTTATGCCAACAGACAGTATCTAATCAACCTTCTTCAGCAGAGTGAGGATTTAGCCCTAATTTAGTTCAGAGAGGGAGTGATCTTCATTTCCTCTTCCATTTTGCAGTATCAAAATAATGTTCTTTCCAGCCTGCCAACGAGCTGGTGAATGAAACCTAATACACTCAATCAAAAACTTGGAGTCTAAAGGCTGGGGGTGCATGAGATAAAATCATTTTTGAGATGCTTTCTGCATCCTCCCTCATTTTCAGTAAACTCCTCATGACCCATTCCCCTTCAGTATCTTTTGCGGGTGACCTTAAACCCTTGTCATTCAGAACACCAGCGTGACCCTCTGTTTTCTGGTCTTTTCAGCCAGACGTACTATTGTTTGGAGCCCTTTGAAATGAACTCTGGAATATTCCAGTGCAGTCAGGCCTATGTCTGGTGAAGACTTTGGTTGCAGATAGTTCCACACTGCTAGTGGTGCATTCCTAATCTCTCTCTCCCCTGCTTCTCTTCCCCCCCCCCCCCCCCAGTCTGGCCTTTTGTTACCTTCAAGGAAAGCAGTGAAACAGGATTGCTCAATTAACATATATGTACCTTGGCAGGGCACCAAGCAGAATCATTGGCTCCACCCTGCCTTTCCTTCCCTATAGCCATATAGTTACCCCCTCCCTCTTTTACATACCATTCCTCCTCCCTATCTAGACTAATCTTCATCAGTCACTGCTCCTACGCTCTCCTGCTCTGACATGCTTGGAGTTTTAGTACAATTCCTACGGCAGGTTATGTCATGTCCTCTCATGCTGGCTGCTTTACATGGATCCAGGCCCATGTAAAGTGCTGCCTTGAGCAAGACTCTCTCTTTCTCTCTCTCAGTAATTTAGGGCGTATTTCCTTATTGCTTGGCATGTTAGCCTCCTTGCTAGCAGGAGCTGGCGCTTTCCGTTTGCTTTGGAGAATTGGCTAAAATGCAGCACAGAGGGAAAACCAGCCAGCGTGTTGCAGCTTGTGCCACTTCAGCTCGCAGCCCTGTGATTTAGACACTCAGGGATGCAGTTGGGTTATTTCTGGAATGACAAATGAATTTCACTTGTTACAAAACAAAAAGGCACAATTGATACCAGGTTTATGGCCAGGACCGCTCATTCGTTTATGGGAAATGCCTCTATTTCTCTGCCTCTGACTCTGCCCCACTGCTCCTGCACTGCAGGAAGTATAGTATCTTTCTCTTTCCTCTGCAGAAGCCCTTATCTGTACAGGACATGGTAGAACCTATTCAAAGAGAAGATGTCTGTTTCAGTCTTTCCTGCCCCTGTGTTTTGCCTATCCTGCTCTGCCTTGTGCTCTTTCCCTTGGTCTCTCACTTCCATCTCTCTATGTCTCTGTATCTCTTTGCTTGTCCCTCTCAATCATGTCAGTCTGTCTCTCCCCTACCCTCTGTCTCCAATATGTCCCTCCTCCCTGCCTGTTCATTTCAGGTAGCTGTGATATTGAATCCTGTTATGCTAGAGGGCATCCTGCCACGTGGATCTGTGATACTCATTATCATACGCTGCATGGCGTTTTAAGAAATGCCTCTTTTTTGGCAAAGGGTCTTTCTCTACCATTACATAAGCCCAGTCAGGTTATGTATTGCCAATGGACGTGAATAATATAGTCCAGGGGTAGGCAACCTATGGCACGCGTGCCGAAGGCGGCACGCAAGCTGATTTTCAGTGGCACTCACACTGCCCGGGTCCTGGCCACCGGTCCAGGGGGCTCTGCATTTTAATTTAATTTTAAATGAAGCTTCTTAAACATTTTAAAAACCTTATTTACTTTACATACAACAATAGTTTAGTTATATATTATAGACTTATAGAAAGAGACCTTCTAAAAACGTTAAAATGTATTACTGGCACGCGAAGCCTTTAATTAGAGTGAATAAATGAAGATTCGGCACATCACTTCTGAAAGGTTGCCGACCCCTGATATAGTCTGTTGAACAAGGTGACAGGATGGTGGTGCTGACAAGGTTTGTGGTGTTAATCCTGTGCTAGAGACAGCAAGTAGATGAAATGCCTGTAAATAACCACAGACATCAGCTGGCTTTCAGGAACCCTCCCAGTTTGGAGAATTAGGAGGCATATTCCCCCACTGGAATTCAGCCAGAGCATAGAGGAGGGAATCCCCTGCACCAGAAATCAATCAGAACACCCCACGGGGCCAGCTGTTAGAGGACTCAGAAGAATCGCAGGATGTAGAGCTAGCCTGACCTATTGTATGATTCTTTTGGACGATCAGTTAATATGCTAATTAAATATATCTTCTCTGTATTCCGTGTCTTCACAGGGCAACTCACTGGTCTAGTTAATGGGCCGTGTGACAGTCTACAGCTTGCCTTCAGTGCGCATGGTGTAGAGCAGTTAAGTGATCTGATATTCCAGTTATTTTGAATAACAACAACATACATTTGCATAATACCTTTCACACTAAACTTGAAGGACAATAGATGGAGAGCAATCACTTTTTCTTGCACACACAATCAACCATGTTTAGTGGGGAGTGGCAGCCGCTGTGGCACTGCCCTACAGTTGTGGGAGGGGACATCTGGGGCAGGGATAATAGGGCCATTTCTGTCTTTAATGAAACTTGTCAAGGGCTAAATTACAAAACCAAACAAACCAGACTCTAAATTTGCATATGCATTTTTTTCCTGCATGCTTTGCAGTTACTGTCTTTGAGCTCTCATATTAGGAAGTGAGTCGGGTTGTGTAGAGGATGGAAGTTCTGTCTTACAGAGGATTTAAAGTTTTCAGAATATGTCTTTGAAGTGAAAACCTGAACATTTCAAAATTCTCCACAAAGGAAAATTAAAAAAAAAAAAATTAGGTGTCATTCAAAATGTTTCATTTCACTTTGGACTTTTTGTAATTTTGTATTATTACATTGGAACATATATTATAATGCAAAAATAACACACTGAAAAGTCATTTCAAAACAAAAAATCAAAATGTTTTGTGCCAAAAATATCTAAATGGGATATTCTGACAGAATATGGCTCCGTCGAAGTTTCAGGAAGATCTTGGTTCTGGAGATTTCATCTCAAAGGCCCATGCAGGAACTCAGTTTCAACTGCCTTGGAACGATAAAGGGCTGAATCAATCCTTCTGGGATTCGGAAGCGGTGGTTACCTGGACGCTAGGTATTTCAAACCTGGCATCATCTCCTCTGCCTAGTAGAATAGCCATAGGACCCTGGGTTCTAATCCTGCCTCAGTCACTGACACTCTTGTGACTTTGGGTATGTCACAGAACTCCCTCGTCCTTTGTT
Organism: Terrapene triunguis; assembly: GCF_002925995.2. NCBI lineage: Eukaryota > Metazoa > Chordata > Testudines > Emydidae > Terrapene > Terrapene triunguis. The sequence continues at coordinate 4,009,276 of NW_020664522.1, read as the reverse complement.
ATTGAACACTCGTGTGCTCAACTTTGTGCAAGATCCCACAGCTGACAAGTCCCTTCTCCCCAGGGCTTGCACTGTAATTAGTTCCTCGGTGCAGGTTCAGTGTCTTCCTTTGTGGCTTATACAGCACCGAGTGCACAAATGGCCAGAGTTGGAATTGTAACAGAACTGCAGTGGGATGTGCTGGCATGAAGTTCTGCCCTCCTCCCTCTCATTGTGACCAAGGGTAGTCTGTCCTTGGGCCCTCCTCCCCATCTATCTCCCACTATGCCTTTCCTTCTGCCTCTCCCTCCCAGTCCTACCCTTTCACTGTGACAGGCAGCATGAGGTGCTTCAGTGTGGGTGGAGTGCCAAGACCCACGCTCCTTCGCTAGCCTGCTCCTGCCTTCAGGAGCCTTTCCTTCTGTGGGTCTCCTTGCACATGTCTGATGCAGCAGAAAGAGGATCCCCACTAATGGAGGGAATGTAAAGGGAAAGGAGGCACAGATAGCCCCAGAGAGCTGGAAACTGCTGAGGAACTCCCTTGGCCCCAGCAGATTGGACGGTGGGGAGAGTAATAGAAATGGGATGAAATGTAATAGTGCAAAGTGCAGGGTCATGCATTCAGGGTCCAACAACAAGAATTTTTGCTATAAGATGGGGACTTACCAGTTGGAAGCAACAGAGGAGGAGAAAGACCTGGGTGTATTGGTTGATCACAGGATGACTATGAACCGTTAATGTGATGCCACCGTGAAAAAGGCTAATCGAGTCCTAGGATGCAGCAGGTGAGGAATTTCCAGAAGAGATAGGGAAGTGTTAGTACCATTATACTATAGCAAATTCTTTCCCAGGTGGGTCTTGCCCACATGCTCAGGGTCTAACTGATCGCTATATTTGGCATGAGGAAAGAATTTCCCCCCCAGGTCAGATTGGCAGAGACTTAGGGGTTTTTTCGCCTTCCTCTGCAGCATGGGGTGTGGGTCACTTGCAGGTTTAAACTAGAGTAAATGGTGAATTCTCTGTAACTTGAAGTCTTTAAATCATGATTTGAGGACTGCAGTAACTCAGCCAGAGGTTAGGGGTCTATTACTGGAGTGGGTGGGTGAAGTTCTGTGGCCTGCAATGTGCAGGAGGTCAGACTAGATGATCACGATGGTCCCTTCTGACCTTAGAGTCTATGAGTCTGTGGGAGTCACTTCATAACACCCACCCCCACCTGACTCCACTGAGACAAGTAGGCATGAGACCGGGGGGGGGGGGGGAGGGGGGGGGGGGGGGAAGTGAAAGTTGCTCAGTAATGTCCCAGACCTCCGTGAGAGGAACTGTTGGGTGGGGGTGTAGAAAGGAAAAGGGAGACCAGTCCCTTATGGTGAGCTCTGGCAGTCATTCCCCCTTCCGCTTCCATCAGTTATTAATTCATTTAACAATAAATAAGGAACAAGGAAGTTCCTAATCCACTCATCTGAAAATGCGGGGAACAAAAGCAGGAACCTCAGTGAAATTAGTTCTCCTCGCGAAATAATCTTCTTCCACAGGAAGGACTCTCCTCCTGCTTATCACAGTTGATCTAATAAAGGTGGAGCAGAACTGTACTTGTAATAGGCCCAATTCTACCATCCTTAATCATGTTGACTAGTGTCTTACTCGTCAAGCAATCCCAGAGTAAGTTACTGCTCAGTGTGAGCAGGGAGGGCCCTAAATTTGGGGATTCTTTGTGGTGGCCTCATAAATTGTCCAGTAAGGGGGTTAGAGTCTCTCAGCAGTCACACTGTATTCGCATTAGGCAGGTTAATGAGTGGAACAATATAGAGAGCTCAGGAGGAGAGAGAGACCAGCCATAGGAGAAACCCTGCCCCCATTGAAGTCAATGGCAAAACTCCCATTGTGATTCCAATGAAGCCAGGATTTCACCCAGACTCTTACCCTGGCACTTATCTTCTCTGATGGTTAGGTACAGCTGAAGTAGTGACCACTAAGAAAGGAGAGGAGTGAAGGAGAAACACAGGCAAATGTCCCCTACATTTTAAGATTCTTGCTTAATGAGCACATTCGCTCAGCGCGGCAACTTGTGCCATATCAGTAATCTTATCAGGCTTGGCCTGCCTTTGCCACCTGCAATCAAAGATATCAGGCGGGTCATAAACTAGTTTGTTTTAAGTTCCTCAGCACCAAAGAAGAGAACAAGTTTCAAAGTGAACTTATTGTTTTATTTTTGTCATAAAAAAGGACTAAAACATGACCGGCTCTCTTTATGATTCAGTGATTATGCACGTTTCCTGTTGGGAAGCAGTGGTGCCCTGCTCTCTGCTGCAAAGGCTGAAGCAGTCGGCGCCAGCACTGCTCTGGGCATGTGTCTAGTGACTTCTGAGCCACTGATGCTTCCATGAAGCCTCTTGGGGAGAATTCACCTTGCTTTCATAATTCCCTCGTGAGAAGGTGAAATGGATTTTCATATCTGCACATGGGCTGCAGGGGCTAAGAAGGGTTTCCAAAGAGTCACAGCAGCTGCTAGAAAAAGTAAGCATAAGTTCTATGCAGTAGCACCCACCTTTTCAAGTGTGTTTTATATTCTATATATTGGTTAACTGCCCTCTGCGCTGATTCATAGCAAGGTAGGGCCAGGTTTGGATACTCATACTCAGAGTGAATGTACCTACTCCAAAATGGTTTCGTAGGGTAGCAGACTCTGGCCCGCACTGCACATCTAAAAATTCCAAAGCATAACCACGCCTAGTTACACACTGCTTAAAGCATAGCACACTGTAGTGTGTCTAGGCACCAGGGACCAGATACAAAATACTAAACTGGTACAATTTTCATTATTTAAAAAAAAAAAAAAAAAACAAACAGATGTGAGTCTTGTTTTTTTAAAAAACATACCAACTAAGATATTCTGAATTCTAAAGTAACCTCAGCCAATTTTGTAATACTTTATAGAGATGCAGAGTTTGTTTCTTAAAGGGGCTTTGAGCTAACCTCTTTTTGGTGGGTCCATTTTTTTTAACAGTGGATGCCTGAAGTGGCTCAGAGGTCTGAAATATTATAAATTGCAGAGAAGATGGATTAGTGGGCAGAGCACAGATGACATGATCAGAGCTATATGATACGTGCAATTTATCACATGTTTCTGCTATTTAACCCATCCCTACTACCTCCACCTATCCATGTGTATGAGTGTATATTTACACACACACACATACACAGAGTATATATTTTCCAATGGATTTTAAATATGTGCAAAATATATTTTATACAACAAAGCAGCAATTAACAAAATAATATAGATAGTTTTATTACACCTCCCCCAAACCAAATTTTGGCCCAGGTGGCATGAAATCTGTAATTGTACTTCTCAATGTCTAATCTTTCCTACCACACCAAATGCCAAACTATACTTCTTGGGCTTAGTTTGAAGATACTCCTATTTCATTCCTGTTGGGGAAGCTAGCTTTATCAGGGATCACCCTCTTTCAAAGGACTCTCTTTTGCCATTGGAAAGGATAAGACCCTCTCCCCCTTTAAAGGGGATGGAAGCAGGAGATTGTCCCTTCTGTCATCATGACTAAGATCACCCTTTCAGGGAACAAGAATCAGGAGGAGTTATTTCTCTCCAAGGAGCTGCTACAAGACCTATCTGGGGCCAAACCAAAATCCAGGATCTGGATTGGAACATTGTGATTGGTGACCTATTTCTGTAATGGACTGAACCTAACACTTGTGGGAGTATAGGAGGAGCATGGTCACTGAGACACTCTGTGGAGATTCAGCATTTCTGGACAAAATAACTCCACAATAACATGGTTGAGTTCAGAGCTTCATCCTGCTCCTATCCATCCACCCTAGAGGGGGTCTAGTATAGGCAGCAGCACTAGCTTGTGTAGGTCTCATTCTATGCAGTCACTTTACAGAGCCGCAAGAGGAAGGGGCAGCTCCTTGCCTGATTTTCTACACTAGTACAAGACAGAGCCCAGTCTGGCTTTTCACCTTCTATTATATTGACAGCTCTGTTTTGCTCAGGCTCATGGCATTCTTTATCCTTCCAGTATGCCAGTGAATTCTTTGCTTGCTTTGCAATCAACTTTTACGACGACATGTGTACTCATTTCAGAGCTAAGGATCCCTGCACTTGACTTCAGCTGTCATGCTGTGCTAGGCTGAGAAAGAGATGAGGACTGAAATGTCCCTGCACAAGAGCACACCTCAGCAAGCCTTTTACCACTTGGGATAATACTGCATGAGGGCTTGTAGGGTTTGAATTCTCTCTAGAAGAGGAATGGGCTTCCCTGTGATGGGATCAACATTGTTCATTGTGGGGGGTAGGCTGACCAGACAGCAAATGTGAAAAATCGGGACAGAGGGTAGGGGGTAATAGGTGCCTATATAAGAAAAAGACCCAAAAATCGGGACTGTCCCTATAAAATCGGGACATCTGGTCACCCTAGTGGGGGGTGGGGAGAAGGAAGGAACTATGAGAAGTTTCATGTACCACTCATGTGTAGGGAGGGGAGAGGAAGGCTGTTGAGTGCACATTCAAATGGTTATTTTAGTTTTACACTCAGGCAAGTAGCTGGACACATAGGGACACTCTACAGATATACCCACAACAGATACCGATATACCCAGAACAAATGTGCAGAATACAGTACACACACATATATTCACATGCACAATGTATCTATCTAGCTATGGTACTTACATGCTCTCCATTACCACACTATCGTGGCACCTCACAATCTTACTTATCCTCACAACGCCCGGGGAAATAGAGCTAGGGTGACCAGATGTCCCGATTTTATAGGGACAGTCCTAATTTTGGGGTCTTTTTCTTATACAGGCTCCTATTACCCCCCACCCCCGTCCCGATTTTTCACATTTGCTGTCTGGTCACCCTAAATAGAGAAGTGCTATAATCCTCATTTTACAGATGGGGAACAAAGGCTCAGAGAAACAAAGTTTGTGATAGAGCAAGAACTTGAACCCAGGTCTTCCGAGTTCCAGGCTCGGGACCTCAACTACTGGATCCTGTGTCCTCTTTGTACATGCTGATGTGCTCAGAGTACCGAACATGCATACATGTTCACAGACATGTATGCATACACAGCCATAGTTTAACACACTCACACCCATGTAACTAACACACACATGCACCAAACAATGAAATGTAAACACTAGTTACGGCCTGAACCATAACCTCGGATCCAAGTACCTCACACTTTGGAGCTGTGAATAAAAGCTTTGCCTCTCAGGACCATCTGTAACAAGCACTCGTGCATGAAGTTAGAACGTACACATATATTCATAAGCTCATATACCCACAGCTAACACAAGCACTCACATATAGACAAATGCACACCAACAGCAGAAGCTTCATAGCACCATTTCTGAAGAAAATTAGACACAAAAATGTGAGGCTTTAAGGGTTGTTTTTTCCCCCTCTCCCTCGTTGAGCCATAAAGGAGCTGGTTTGCTGCAGGCTTAGCTTATTCAGAATCTGTCACCTCCCCAGCCCTACCCTGCACTTTTAAACAGGACAAACAGGTTATGACATTAAAGTTTCAAAACCTGCGGGGTTCCTAATAGAGGAGAGGTTAATGCAGGGGCACTTTAGGCCTCCAGAGAAGGGGAGTGGATGTTTTCACATTTGATACAGACAGAATTTCTCCAGATCCAGGAAAGCAGCTGGCTCGGAAGGAAACCTTTTCTCCACCCTCCTCCTCTCCCAAACTTGGAGAAATTTTGTATCTTGGCAGCCACAGGGCTCATTATTCATGGCAACCTGTAGCCAGCTCTGAAGTCTCGGTGCCCCAGGCCATGTTTCTCTGCTACCACAACCTGAATGATTTGGGCTGGGTTTTAATCCAGGTTCAGAATGGATGGCTTTGAGTGAACAAAAATCCTCACATTTGTGCCAGATTTCGTACTGAGTGCAACAGAATCCACACAGGCCAGCTTGTCAGTGCCAGGAACCACACCCCCTGCCTCCGAGCACAGTGAAAACCATACATATGAGATCCCAAAGGTCGTGATTTACACTCCTAGCCTGAGTGTGCAGTAAGATGAATGCACAGATACACTTTGGTCAGGGCTATGTACCAAATTTCCAGCACCAGCACCATACCATATTAGGATTCACACCACATGACATTAGTGCCAGGACTCTCCTTCCAACCTAATGGGCACATGCAGGCTGTGCAAGCACAATGAAGTGTTATGTGTGTCTGTGTTGGTGGGAAAGGGGAGAAATCACTGATGCTGAGGCAGAGGTTATGTGGATGTGGAGGAAGCTGGTCTGCCCTGTGGGGTAGGTAGGAATGTACTCTGTATGATTAACTTCTTCTGTGCGCTGCACCTTTACATTTCTAGGAGTCTGCAGTCTGCAGAAGAGTAGCCCTTTTGTTCTTAAAGTAGCTACATCCTATTGTAAGGAGACACACATACACATTCAGAGAGGCCTGTCTTGGAGACTTTACTTTCGTTCTTTCTTGTAATTTTTCCTTACTCTAAAATAAAAGTCATTTTAGACTGAAGGCATGAGCATTAAAACCGACACAGAATTTTAAACAAAGAAAGTTTTAAGAGGAAGACAAGCCATGGCAGTATTCAAGAAGCAATATCCTAGTCCCCTCAAACTGTTGCACTGTTCCTGTCCCCAACACTGGGTCGTGGGCATTTCACTGGGCCTGTCCGAAGCACACACTGCACTCTGACAATCCAAGGCCAGCAGAACAGCCTGGGATGGACCTGAGGATCTGGCTCATAGACATGGAGCAGGCGCAAATGCAATTCAAAATTACTGTCTTCCCTGCTTCTTCTCACACGTATGCACACCTGCATGTCTCTCACTTACTCTGTTTAGCTATCTCCCAATGAGAATAGCTCTGTCTTCATGAATCAAATTTGATCTCAATGTAGTTCAGGGGCTCTGAACCCAATTGGTTCTGTTATTTGCAGCCAACAATCTTGGGCCTGGCTGGATGAGAGAAACACATGAAGGCACTCAGTGTCTGAGAACAGGCTGAAGCTGTGAGAGACTGAAAAGTATGAGGAACTTGGAAACTTGACAGCTTGTTTTTCTGGCTCTCCTCAAGAAGTAGAGGCAAGATGCAACTTTATACTATGGAATAATAGAGCTTTAATAGTTACCGGCCCAAACAATCAAGTTGAAGAGGCAAGTGGGGGAAGCCGCTTCAGGTGTGTGTTCATGTTTAGTACTTTACACAGCAATACAGAGTGTGTTGAATCCAGTTCAGGCAGGTAAAATAAAGTAAAAGCCATTAAGGGAGTTCTTTGCAATCACTGCTCTACAGTAGGTGAAAAATCATTACCTAAGCATGTCTATATTAGTCTTAACTAGTGCGGAGCAAAACTCAAACTGTTTTCAGTTTGGGTTTGTATAGGACAAATGTAACCTAATGTTGTGCATTGTATTCCACAGCTCCATGTCTGAGCCAGAAGGGGAGTTGACGAGTAATGGTCCCTGTTAACTAACTCAATCCTTTAGCTCAAATGATAGTGGTTTGTGCTGATGTTGCCAAGTTCAAACCCAGCTGTCGGCCTACAGTAAGGGATACTCCTAGAGCTAGTGAGAAATGATTTTTTCCCCTTGTGGAAAATTTTGATGAAAGTGGGAAGAAAAAAAAAATCGTTCATGGCAAACTTCAACTTTTTTGTATTAAAAAAATGATCAAGCCCCCCAAATGAAGTATTTCTCCTGAAAACAGCAATAATTCCATTCGGAAATGCCACTGCAGTGTCTCATGGTAGTTGTATTTTGTTTAGTTGAAAAACTAATTTTCCATCAAAAAAGAGTTTCAATGGAAATGTTTTTGACTAGCCCTAGCTGCTGTGTAAGCACTCCACATTTTTGATGGTTATCTGACCATGAGCTGTATCTTTCTAGAGCAGAGGTTCTCAAACGGTGGTCCGCAAGCTCCATTCAGGTGGTCCGCGGATAGTTCCCTCTAAGGTGCGCGCCTGGGCGGCCACACACAAGAGAATGAAGGGCCACCCACCTAATTAATGGAGCCGCGCAGGTCATAAACACACTAATTAGGTGCCTGGACCCTGGAGATGATGCACATGTAAGGTGAGGTGGTGACCTTGGAGGGAATAGGGGGTAGATGGGAGGGTGCAGTGGTGGTGTGGGGAATTTGGGACATGCAGTTGTGCAGTGGCCAGAGAAAGAGGCGACTTTCCCCAGCTCCAGGGCAGTGGCTGCTGGGGACAGTCGGCCCTCCTTCCCAGCCTCAGCTCTGTGGCTGCAGTGGTGGGGGAGAGACCCCCCCCTCCTTCCCAGCCCCAGCTCGGGGGCTGCCATGGTGGGAGAGAGAGGGCACACCCATCGCATTAGAAAGGTAAGACTACTGGTATTAAAATATGAGTTGTGTGCTTTTATTTGTAGAACAAAAAAACTTTAATTATTAAGGTGTTTTTTTTATATAGCTCTTTTATCCAAAGCACTTTACAATAGTTAGCTAACGATACAAACAGCATTTGGAAAGATCATTAAGTGGTCCGCCGAGACCCTCAGCAATGTTCAGGTGGTCCGCGGAAAAAAAAGTTTGAGAACCACTGTTCTAAAGGGTCTGTCCGAAGCCCTTCAGGCCCCACTCTGTGCCTACCCCACCAAACCTCAGGAAGCTTCCCCCATCCAAATCCCTCTTAACCCCTGGATATAGGGAGAAAGATTTTCAAACTGAAAAGCCAAGAGGCCAGTTGCAGGGGAAGGACGGTTACAAGACAGGGAAAGGATATTGTGGGGTGGAGGCCCATGATGTACACAGGGGGAGGGTTTGGCAGCTGGGGGAGTGTACAGAGCAAAGTGTGTTACTCCTCCTACTCTTTGGTCACCCCCTCCTTCGCTCTATGCCCTTCACAGAATGACAGAGTCAGGGCACTTTAAAGACTAATATGGAAGAAAACAGCATTTCTCCCTCTGCATCCCCTGCACTGTTCTCTCCCAGTCCTTACAGCCCCTGTCAGAACCATCTGCCACTTTTTCATTTTTAGAAATCCATCTCCTCCATGGGGGCCCTGCCTTAGTTTTTGCTCCTCTGTCTCTATGCTCTGTTGCCCTCCTCCTTTTTCAGGGTGCTCCATTCTTCCCAGATTTCTATGTGTCTGGCTTCCAGCCCAGTCCAGAACCCAGCCATGATCCAAACAACCAGGAGACCACTGAATGTAAAACCAGCCAGGAAAGGCCAAAGATTTCTACCTAGCTACTTTACCCAGGCTCCCACAGGGATCAGCTCACTCTGCTGGGAGGCTTTGCCATGGCTCCTGGTAGTCTCTATTCCCTTTTCAGGGTTGGTATGCTCTCCCTGAATCCATATAAGGGGAAGAAGCATTGGGATTCAGGGTACATGGGGTGAAATCCTGGCACCATTGTAGTCAAAGGAACTTTTGCCACTGATGTCAGTGGAATCCGGGAGTCAAGTCCTGGTTCTATCCCTGAATCAATGTGCAGTTCTGGGCAAATCATTTTACTTATCTACGCTTTAGTTTTACTGTGTGGCCAGTGGTTCAAATATTAGTTCTTATTGTATTCAGAATCTGTTCAGACATTCTCATGTCAAAAATTTATCCGCTCCCATTGCTCCCAGGCAACTCTCATAGAGAGGCTAAACTGTCTAGTACAGAATGGGCTCTCCTATGTACTTTAACCATTGATGCTGTACACACAAACCCAGTTGACAGCAGCCAGCTATATATACACATGGCACTGGGAATAAAACTCATGACTCTGGTCTGCAAAAACAAGAGGCCTCTCTGTGGTAATCATAACCAGCAACTTTACCTGTTCGGTTAGCAGGTCATAAACACACACTCAGGTCTACATGGCTTTGGGCATGGCATTAACCTTTGTGTGACTCAGTTTCCCTAGCCATATAACACTTCTTCTCTGCCTCACGGCACCAAACAACAAGGACTATACCTCCTGGGCGGTGAGCAGTTTGAGAGTTTCAGAGGAGTCAGGAAAAAAATGTCAGGCAGGCCCAGGGAATGGAGGCGAGGTGTTACAATGAGCATATCTCTCTAGTAGGTTTTATTTGCTTTAGAGTGCAAGGTGTGGACTCATTCTCATGCCAGCTCAGATGTCAGTAAAGGGGCATAAGTCCAAACTTGTACCCAAATGCTAGAATTAAAATGAAAAGTTTCAGCATTGTAAACAGTCGTGCTGCCAAATGGGGAAAAAAAACAACCCTCTTGCATTTGGAACATTTCATACAAAAGAGACTATCAACTTTATAGGGACCAAAGGGATACAGTGATTGGCAAGCACAGGATTTGTACACATTTGTACATACACAAGACAAAGACTGTGCTCTGAAGGACAGGACTTCCCCTGGCCGATTTTAAATTAAGAGAATAGTTAGCCAATAAGTTGTTTCTCCTGTATTTTTATTGCTATTAGTGTTTAAATGAAATCTCTCTAGCTGTTCAGTTGGCTTGATCCAATAGTGTCTGTGATAACTGTGACACCAGTACTGATGTACAATTGATGATGATTTCACAAACTGGGCATTGTGGCATTACTACATCCTGACTCCTCTGAAAACTACTCCCTTGGGGGCGGGGGAGAGGGGGGCAGAGTTAGAGATGATAGCCAAGTGAGCATACTAGGGATAGCTGAGATAGTCGAGACAAAGATAGAGCTAGGTAAGTGATTTGAGTGCAATCCAAACCCTCCCATGCCAACCCTGTTCAAATGTGCTGAACAAACTCATCTGTTTGAGTTCAGGCTTGCCAGGCAGAACTTTGTGATGTTGCATTTGTGGATAGAGTGAAAGTCCAATCCCCCACTACAAGTCACCAAAGAACTATCTGAAGCAAAATAATTCCACCATCTTAGAGAGGTTTTAGTTAGTAGTTTAGAAAATACCCCCCCACAAAATGACACTGAGATTGGAAGGGCCCGTGGCTACACAAATAAACCAAAGAATAAGTGAAATTAATCCATGGTGTATTATTATGGCAGTTCCTAAAGACCTCAACTACAACCAGAGTCTCATTGTGTTAGGTTCTGTACAAACACAGACTTAGGCCTGGTCTACACTAGGCGTTTATGTCGAATTTAGCACCGTTAAATCGAATTAACCCTGCACCCGTCCACACCACGAGGCTATTTAGTTCGACATAGAGCTCTCTTTAAATCGATTTCTGTAATCCTCCCCAACGAGAGGAGTAGCGCTAAATTCGAAATGGCCATATCGAATTAGGCTAGGTGTGGATGGAAATCGACGCTAATAGCTCCGGGAGCTATCCCACAGTGCACCACTCTGTTGACGCTCTGGACAGCAGTCCGAGCTCGGATGCTCTGACCAGCCACACCCCGGGAAAATTTGAATTCCTTTTCCTGTCTGGGCAGTTTGAATCGCAGTTTCTGTTTGGACACCGTGGCGAGTTCAGCAGCAGTGGCAAAGATGCAGAGCTCTCCAGCAGAGATGGCCGTGCAATCCCAGACTAGAAAGAGGGCCCCAGCATGGACTGATCGGGAAGTCTTGGATCTCATCGCTGTGTGGGGAGATGAGTCCGTGCTTTCCGAGCTGCGCTCCAAAAGACGGAATGCAAAGATCTACGAGAAGATCTCTAAAGCCATGGCAGAGAGAGGATACAGCCGAGATGCAACGCAGTGCTGCGTGAAAATCAAGGAGCTGAGACAAGGCTACCAAAAAACCAAAGAGACAAACGGACGCTCCGGATCCCAGCCCCACACATCCCATTTCTACGAGGCACTGCATTCCATCCTAAGTGCGGCCACCACCACTACCCCACCACTGACCGTGGACTCTGAGGATGGGATATTGTCCGCGGCCGGTTCCTCCGACATGTTAGCGGACGGGGAAGATGAAGAAGGAGATGAGGAGGACGAGGCAGTCGACAGCGCTGGCACCGCTGATTTCCCCGACAGCCAGGAGCTCTTCATCACCCTCACAGAGATCCCCTACCAACCATCCCCCGCCGTTACCCCAGACACAGATTCAGGGGAAGGATCAAGCAGTAAGTGTTTTAAATATCTTAACATTTATTTATAACAGAACTTGCATATTTTAAATATTAACAATAGCTAAAGTGCTTTCAAGTATGTAAACTTTTATTTATAACAGAACAGGAAGATTTGAAATATTAACAATGGGTAAAGTGCTTCTAAACATGTAAACAGGAAAGTGCAACAAAAAGGGGAATCTGAACAAAGGGTTTCATGATTACTGTGTCTTTGGCCGCTTCAATGTATAGTCCGAACCATTTTAAGAAAATTCAACAATGTCCGCTTCATGATTACACTGCCCAAGACGCTCCACTCTTTTGTCCCTCCAAGGGCACCTAACCCAAAAACTGGTCGATGTGTCCGGGGATAGAGGCGAGATCCCCCGGGGAGAACTCCTCATAGGCCTCCTGCAGGTGTCTTTCCAGCCTAATTATCAGGTTCTTTGGCAGGGAGAGCTTATTAGGCCCCCCGTGGTATGACACGTTTCCCTGCCACAACGCCAGCAGGTATTCGGGGATCATGGCCTTGCACAGCATAGCAGCAAATGGCCCCGGTTTCTGCAGGCTGTCCCGCAGCATCCTCTCCTTCTGGCTCTCCGAGACCCTCAGGAGGGTGATGTCTGGCATGACGCCCTGCTTTGAATTAGGAAGGGGAAAGTTAGTATTGGGACTGCTTGCCCGTTCCTTTACAGAACTGCAACCGCCGGTTTACAGCCATGCGGTTTACAGCCGCGAGGGGCTGGGACAGGGGCAGAGTTCATGCTTGCAGGATTGCTGCCAGCAGAGACTCGCATTGCTTTCTATGTGAAAGGAGGCCAGTGCCACTCTTAAAGTTTTAAGCAGCCACAAGTCTACGGCTTACCATGTTTGCCAGCTAGACAAAGTCCGGTGTCCTGCCCCGCTCCTCAGCTCGCCACAGCAAGACCGCAGGCACTGTAGGCGAGGGCCGAAAATTCGACCTTGTCCTCAGTGCGCGTGTGATAGGTGCTCTGCATGGTCTTGTTCACAGAGCAAGACTATGTTCTCTGTTCACAGATACATTGATCTGTCTCAGGAATTCACTCCCTTTTTCCAATTCCCACAGCCACATCTGCCCAGAGGCTAGCGCACATTAGGAGGAGAAAAAAGAAGAGGACACGGGAAGACATGTTTGCTGAACTAATGGGATGCTCCCGAGCACAGGCAGCCCAGCAGACACAGTGGAGGGAGAACTTGTCCCAAATGCACTGGGCAAACATGGAACGGGAGGAGAGGTGGCGACAGGAGGACCAGCAGGCGACTCAAACGCTGCTTGGACTAATGAGGGAGCAAACGGACACGCTCCGCCGCCTTGTGGATGTTCTGCAGGACCGGAGGCAGGAGGAGAGAGCCCCGCTGCAGTCTCTCTCTAACCGCCCTGCCCCGCCACCAAGTCCCATACCCCCCTCACCCAAAGTCCAAACACGGAGGGGCGGCAGGGGCCGTGAAAACTTTCACTCCATCCCAGCGGACAGCTATAGCAGTAGAAGGCTCTCATTCCCCAAAATCTGAAAAGTCCTTTCCTACCCGCCTCACACAAGACCCCGTCCAAGTTTCACCCCCCCGTTCCATGTGTGGTTGTTAATAAAAAACACGTTTCTGTTCATTACTGTTTCCATCCTCTTCTTTTGGAGGAGAGTCTGTCTGAAGGGGGGGGAAGGGGCTTGGTAATTAGACAGGACAGTCTCCTTTAGCAGGGGGCAGGCCCAGCAGCAGAGCACATACACAGTGCAGTGACTAGTTACCCTGGTCAGTCTGGGAGGTGGCTTTCATGTTCTGTGGGGTGGGGCGGGGTTGCTCTGTGACTTTGTGGCGGGGGAGGGCAGTTTAGAAGCATCATTAGCATCACAACACTAAACCCAGGTTTAAAACATTCCCGCGAAAAGAGTAATGAAGACAACGGTGTTCATTAGCAAAACAGAACAGATTTTATTTTTTGGGAAGGGGGTGAAGGGGGTAACTGGGTAAAGAAACGGGGGCAAGTTCAGCTTCTGTGTCCACAAACTTAAAAGTCACTGGGTACCCTGCTCAGTCCTGGAACTGGCTTTCAAAGCCTCCTGGATGCACAGCGCGTCCTGCTGGGATCTTCTAATCGCCCGGCTGTCTGGCTGGGCGTAATCAGCAGCCAGGCTATTTGCCTCAACCTCCCACCCCGCCATAAAGGTCTCCCCCTTGCTCTCACAGAGATTGTGGAGCACGCAGCAAGCTGCTATAACGATGGGGATATTGGTTTCGCTGAGATCACAGCGAGTCAGTAAGCTTCTCCAAGTAAATACCAGTCAGGGCTGCTCGCATGCGGGTGTCCTTGCGCTTCAGGGCAGGGGACAGCAAGTCACAAAGTTCCAGGAAAGTCCCCTTCCGCATGCGAAAGTTTCGCAGCCACTGGGATTCATCCCAGACCTGAAGCACTATGCGGTCCCACCAGTCCGTGCTTGTTTCCCGGGCCCAGAATCGCCGTTCAACAAAATCCACATGCCCCATTGCAAACGCGATGTCCTCGGCGCTGGGTGTCGTGGTTTCTGACAGGCGTGTGCTACTCTCGGAGTTCAGGTCCTCACCCCGCTGCCGTAGCCTCCTCGCCTGATTTCTCTCTATCTGCCTCTGGGAAAGGTGGATGATGAGCTGCGAGGCGTTGACAACGGCCACAACTGCAGCGATGGTCGCAGCGGGATCCATGCTCGCGGTGCTGTGGCGTCCGCGCTGTCACTGACCAGAAAAGTGCGCGAACTGATTTCCCGCCGGCGCTTTCAAGGAGGGAGGGAGGGCGGGAGTGACGATTGGATGACGACAGTTACCCAAAAGCACCCTCGAGACATTTTTTCCCCCAGAAGGCATTGGGGGCTCGACCCAGAATTCCAATGGGCAGCGGGGACTGTGGGAACTGTGGGATAGCTGCCCACAGTGCACTGCTTCCAATGTCGACGCTTTCCCTGGTAGTGTGGACTGACAAAGTCGAATTACTGTCCTTGGTGTGGACACACACGTTCGACTTTCTAATATCGATTGCAAATATTCGATTTAACTAAAATCGAACTACTCTCGTAGTGTAGACATACCCTAAGAAACAGTCCCTGCCCCATTGTGCTTACAATGGAAACAGACAAGACAAAGGAAGGATTATTCTTATTCTCATTTTACAGGTGAAGAACAGAGTTACAAAAAGATTATTAGGTGACTTGCCCAAGGTCACACAATCAAGCTGTAGCAGAACTTGCAACTGAAGCATGACCTCATGAATCCCCATCTAGTTCTTTAACCACAAGTCCATCCTTCTTCAAAAGGACGCCCTTGATTGCTAGGGACTGCCTCCCACAAACTACAGAAGGGAAATGGAGGGAAATTTAGGGGCTTCCCCCTTTTTATAGATCCCTTCCATCACAATGAAGTGCTGATGTCATTAATGAAGCAGGCTCCAGGAGGACTCCGCTGTGCTCTCTTAACTTGCCTGAGACTCTCCACGATGCCCACTGTCTGTCTCACCGTCACTTCCCTTTATTAGAGACAGCAGGGTGGTGGTGTGACATGACTGTTAGGGCCCCTTTGGGTACATCTACACAGCCCATTGAATCAAGCCTCCCAGCCTGGGCTGACAGAAGCTGGGTTTGCCAGAAGCTGGGAATGAGCAACAGGGGATGAATCACTTGATGATTAACTGTTCTGTTCATTCCCTCTGGGGCACCTGGCATTGGCCACTCTCGGAAGACAGGATACTGGGCTAGATGGACATTTGGTCTGACCCAGTAGGGCCATTCTTATGTTCTTATGACAGGCTCAGGCTAGCACTCTAAGGGTTTGTCTACACACACAGCACTGATGCAGCTGCGCCACTGCAGTACGTCTGGTGCAGATGCTCTATGTTGACGGGAGAGAGCTTTCCCATTGGCATAATAAAGCCACTTCCCCAAGAGGCAGTAGCTATGTCACTGGTTTATTCACACCCCTGAGCGACATATGTTACGCTGACATAAGCTATAGTGTAGGCATAGCCTAAAAATAGCTGCATAGACAATGCGGGGAAGTTGTGGCTTGGGCTGGAGCTCGGGTTCTGAAGCCCGCCCCTCTCCCCAAGCTTCGGTGTGAGCCACAACTTCAGCCACTGTCTACATAGCCATTTTTAGGTACTAGTGCGAGTCCCGCTAGCCCAAGTCTTTTGACCTAGGCTGGGCGGCTTGCTTCCCGCTGGCTGGACAGTGTCTGAGCCACGCATCAAAGCCTCTGAATGTGACGACTTTTCCATTGTGACATGTCATGACACCAGCACCAAGAAGCCCTGAGCAAGAGAGATAGGATTGGCCTACGAACAGTGAATTCCAAAGCACCAGGCCCCCTCTGCAAAATGGCCGGAGTAGGAATGTCCAGCCAGGCCCCTGATCCAAACATCTGTAAGTGCTTCCTGAATAAAGCATTGCAGCCAAGCCAAAGCGTCTGTGTGACTAAAGCATTTGGAGGAGGATGGAGGCGCTGGAGGCACTTGGCCCTTGATCTTGTGCCCTACACTTCTCTGGCACACTCACTCTTCATAATGACAACCTATTTCCACACCGATGTGCGCCCCGCAATTGTCTGAGAGCCTTGTCATCCTGATTCAGCCTCACTGATGTCCTCCAGCGGGGCTCACACTGGAGGCCATCCAGGAAGAGAGAGAGAGAGAGAGAGAGAGAGATCCTATGGATTGAAACATTTAGAGGAATAAGTTAGATAAATGTAAGAATGAAAGAGGAGGTCCCTCACTAAATGCTTATCATTCCAGGCTTGGCTACTCAAGATGGTTTCTTAGCCAGTGGATGGTGCGGAGGGGAGAGAGGGTCTGGTAGGGGTCTCTCCTTTGATGGGCGTCCTTGGTTCACTGTCAATAACTCTGGGCTTTGAAATGTCAAGTGTGCTCTATGGTGAGTTTCCCTAGAACAGAAAGCTCTCTTACTGAGCGAGAGAGAGCTGTCTCCCTGATTCAGGAACAACCACTGAGCCCCCAGGATTGTCTTAGACCACAGCCATAAAAAGAGCAAGTGGAGGGAAAACCGCACCTCTGCTTCGGCTCCTTCCTTCTGCCCTTCTCCCTGAAGGAGAGAGCTGTGCCTTCAGATGAGGCATGTGCTGGCTGAAGGGTCCCCGAGCACATCAGGGTGACAGGGTGACATGGTGACATTTCCCCCTTCTTTTTTTCTTTCCCCAAGTGTCACTTCTTAGCATAGCCAAGGAGTTGCCAAGCTCCAACTCCCCCTGTGGTATTTAAGTGGGCACCAGTCAGGGTAGCTGCCTTTGAGCCCTGAAGGAGACAGTTTCTCAAATGCAGACATTAGGAATGAGTGTGACGGGGAATGCAACACACACACACAATAATAACCGGCAAACAAATCAGGTTTTGATTCTGAGTCACTCTGGGAACATTTCCTTGGATCTACATTTTTTTCTTTCAGTTCTTCTACATTATGAAGCCCTCGAGTACCAAGCTGTCATTTTGCTAATTTAATCTTATTTTCTGTCTATGCTGCACTCTTGGCAAGTATGTGGGCTCTTTCTGAGGACGCTGAGAATTTAACCATTTAGTGGCACTTTGGTGCAAGATTCAGGGATGGACATTGTCACTGAAATCTCCTGTCTGCTTTCTCGGGGGAGGAAGTAAGAGAAGTCCCTGGCCTCCCAATCCCAAACTCTCAGTGCACATATTTTCTCTATGTCTCAGTTAGAACCCTTCTTCCTGGTTTCTTTAGGTCTTAAGTGACAAGGCCAGAGATAATTGGATTGGTGGGATCTGCAAAATAACCCTCCCCAATCTACAGATTATTAAAACCTTCCCATCGCTCTAGGAAAGAATACTGTATGGTACCCTTCTTTCTTATGAGGAACGGCTCCTCATTCCTCAGAATATCTTCTTGGGGAGTCAGTGGGAGCTGGGATTCAGTATTGCAGTTTCATCAAGAAATCCCTGAAGGAGAGAGGAGAGTATGTGAATGTTATCAAGGGAAAGAATTGAGACAGTCCCAAGGGAAACCCTATGGATGCTAAGGAGAAAGGAATGGGATGGCTGGGGAACATACTGTGGACTAAAAAGGGAGTGACTCCTCATTTAGGTCAGGTCTATGGAGAAAGAGAGACAAAAACAAGTCCTTTTGGATTAAACCTTAGCTGCACTCATGAACTCAGATCCTGAAACTGCATACATGAATTGGATTACAGCAGGTGGAAGAAAAAACTGAAGGAAACGTATAAACTCAGGAAATGTGCCTTTGACTGAGGTAGTTGTTCTCTTTGCCAAGTTGCAGTTACTAGACACTCTGAAAAGGTGTAACCAATTAACAAAGCCCCCTCTATTTTTTTGGCTGGACTCACTAATTACACAATGTGTACAATGCCTCAGCTGAAAGTCTTGAAGTCCAAAGGTAAATGGTCTACCAGGTGAACTGTGAGTATGTCTCCCTCGCGTCAAACCAGAAGGGGATGGGTATGTTCTTTTCTTCCATACAGTGCAGCTGGGGCAATCTACACATGCAGTTTTGCTGCAGTGGCGCATTTGCAAGTCCTGAAGGAATCCTCCAGAACAGTGATCCAAAGGGAGCATGTGTGATTTCTGTGTGGAGCAAGGGAGGACAGTGGGTTTCCTGCAGAGCTCAAGTGCATGTGGAAGGCAGTCTGTTGGAAGAACGCTGGCGCAGTACTGTTCGGAGATGATTTGAAAGCTTTCTTGAAAACACCGTGCAAGATGTGAGCTTCACAAGACCCTTGGAGGAACCAAACAGATCTGAATTTAAATGAAGATCCTTGTTAGTATCATCAGTGCTGGTGTAACAACCCCCCAGAGTAGGAAGAATTCAAGAAAAGTGTCTGTAGTGCTGTAGAGAGATGACAGGTATGGATCATTGATAAACAGAAGACGGAAGAGTCACTGTAGCTAGGGATGTGTCCGCAATTCTGTTCTCAACCTCTTTTTCTAAGGTTCACAGAAGACTTCACAGAAGTCCTAACATTCCTTCCTTGACTGATTGTGTCACACACAAGATCTCAGTATGAGGCTTTTCTATATATAAAATGTGTGTGTGTGTGTGTGTGTGTGGTTTATGTGTATGTCTGTCTGTCTGTCTGTCCACTTTCAGGTGACGAGAATGCTGCTTTCACCAAACATAAAAGTAATAAGCCAGATCCTCTGCTCTAGGTCTGGCCCTTTATGCTGTTCCAGTGGTGCAAATGGGCCAAAAAGCTAACTTATGTGGGAGCAGAGGATTCTCCTTGTATGGAGGAATCACAGCATGGCACCTGTGAGGCTCATCATGGTGGAGTGGTGGAGTGAGAGGGGGCATGGCTAGAGCACAATTCCTACCCAGTGTACCAGCCCCCTCGGTGGCTGTTCAAACTAGCACAAGTTAGAGCAGTTCCAAGTCTGCTTTACTTTGCACTGGGGAGTGAATTAGCCCCCAGGATTGGGGAGCACTAAGATGGCTCCAAGTCACCTTCCCCTAGGAACTCTGACATACCTGACGAGTTGGGCTATTATAACGTAGTGAGCAAGAAAACCCATCTAAAACCCATGAAAAATCCTTTAACAAATTCTCTGAGGAAAACGAAGGTTTACACCAGGGTGTAAGCCAGCAGAAAACAGGATATGAATCTATTTCAGGTGCCGGAGTGACCTCACAAGCCACAGGATTCCCACCTTTATGTGATGCCGTGTCTAGACTGAAAGACTCTCATTGACTTCAGTGGGTTTTGGATCAGAGCCTAACATAGGTCATCAGGACTATTGTGGCTGAAAGTAATTCCCCTCTACATCTTAACTGGTGGCTCATTGTGAAATGAGGTTGGGTCTCAGCCCAGTCTTTAGTGGTCATGTGTCCATGTCACAAAGACTGCCATCACAAACTGGCAACCTTCTTGGCTGTGTCAACACAGAAATAAAGGACTCATTGGCCATTTACCTTTTCTTATGGATTTATAGTGGGCCCATCACTGTGGTATCTTAACATGGCATGGAGAGTGAACTCTTGGTCCTCTGCAAGTCAGGGTTGAATCACTTTGGGGAGGTGAGGAAATTTCCACCTTATGTGCTGCAGCTGCCCTGAAGTTTAATAAAGGAGTTCATCTGCAGCTGACAATCTGGCACTTTTCCTCGACACAAAACTCTTCTGAAGTTTCTGCTTCTTGTTCCTCATCCAGCCAAGCCCAAGTGCA
This sequence comes from Terrapene triunguis, assembly GCF_002925995.2. Classification (NCBI taxonomy): domain Eukaryota; kingdom Metazoa; phylum Chordata; order Testudines; family Emydidae; genus Terrapene; species Terrapene triunguis. Next base: position 3,989,128 of record NW_020664522.1, on the reverse strand, counting down.
AATTCTGAAACATGTACACAGACCCTTACTTTGGCTTCTGCCTTCAGACAGGCTACCTCCAGTACTTTGACTAGCAATAGAGATGTGAGGCGCTCACTCACTGGTCCCATGGAGAGCGCTGAAACGTTTGTTAAAAGCAGAGGGGGTGTGTCTGTTCTGATGATGCTGTGCTGCTGCTAACAGCCAGCCCGGACCTTCTGTTCTCTATTTGTTGGTTGCTAAGCAAACCTTGGCCTCACTGGGAGCCTGGAAGCTGGACAATAGATCAAGGCCCAGTGCTTTGTGTGGCCTGCTAAGGCCTGTCATTTAAGGCAAGCCTCCCATTGATCCCTAAAGGTCACTGAGTTTACCTTCAACTCCTCCTGCTTACAAGAGGTTGAGGGGAGGGGGCTTCAAAAAGGGGTTTCTCCTATTGCCTCCTAGAGTAACGTCACCTTCTTCCTTAGCCAGTCCAGCTGCCCATACAGGCCTCATGGAACAGAGCTCAGTCAGTATAACTTTCTATCAATAGGGCAATGAAGCATGGATTCTGAGAATTTCTGTATCAGTCCATTAGGAATGCCTCCCTCCACTGCTTCCTTTCCTCCATGCCAGATATACTTAGAGGGGATAGGGTCGCTGTGACTTGAGTCAAAATGATAATAATAATAATTAAAAAAAATAGTACGAGGGAGGCAAGGAAAACCTGTTTTTGTTTTGCACAGAGCTTCTTCATGCATTTATTATCTTCATTAACTCCCTATCTCCCTCCTCTGGTGATGAGATTTGTATATTAATCACGTCCCACCTTCTCACACCCCAGCCTCCTATTGAGACTCCAGGGAGTTTACAGCATTCCTTCTTTCAGCTGCATTTCCACTCTGAAAAAGTGCCTGTGAGAAAATGGAACCTTCTTACTTAACAGATCTTGCTCCCAGTGTTTGTCAGAGTTGTTCACTTTAGTGACAAATCATTCTTTATAACATTTTATTCCTCTTCGGCCCTCAGAGACAACACAAGTTAGGTTATATTCCTTCTCGCACACCAACAAGAACAAAGAGAATAGTTGATTTGTAACTGGGTGCAAAATTTGAGGACAATTGCATTGCCTAGGGCATAAGTGAGGGCAGCACTTGAAGACATTAGGGTTGCAAAAATGCAATGGAGGACTTAATATGGCCTGTTGCTATTGCTGGAGTTGTAAATAACCCATCTTAACCTTCAGATCCTAGGCTGTTTGCAGGGCTGTTGGATAGATAAATAATCTTGTTACTAATAACGCGGGGGTGTTTGATCTGAAATTCATTGTGACTCAGTAAATATGGGTTCCCATATTATATTCACTCTCCAGAGCAGATCCACACTTTAAGTTACGAAGTTCTTAGTGTATTTCACTGAACATCTGCCCTCAGTTTAAGGATTCCTGATGTACCTCTATCCTGACCAAAAGGGGGCACTCTGCTGCTGGGGTGAGCATGGATTTCAATCTCTCTAATCATTCATTCCTCCATTTCATTTTCCCACACTGCTCCAGAACATGACCAGTTTTGAAACATTCTACCTTTGCTCCTACCATATAGGTCATCTGTCCACATGCATCACTCTTCCTCTCGCCTTTCATTTTTCTTTTCTTAGTATGTTTGGGTCAATATGTTGCTCATGTAAGTAAAAGTCTAACAGCAAGATCCAAGCAAAGTTGGGACAGCTGTCAGCCAAGCTTTCTGCACACAGTTCTTCCAAGGTACCTCAATCCTGACAGTCCTGGAGAATTCCAGGCTTGCTTGTCTCGTGAGCAAAAAACCTGCCATTTTTGTGGCATGCATTTGTGAAGTGGGCACGTGGGGACTGGGAGGAGACAGCCAAACTCATTCTATTTATGATCTAAATAGAATTTGGATCCAGATATCCAGAGATGAAAAACTGGGGCCTGATTCAAAGCTCGCTGTAGTCAGTGGGAGTCTTTCCTTTGATTTAAATAGACTTTGGATCAAGCTCTTGGTGCCTTGCACTGTTTCCCATGCAACATGCATTCTGGCTCTGTGGGACTGAAAACCTCATCTTCCCTCAGACTCTAGTATCCCATTTATTCCTTTGGTTAATCATCATTATTAACACGAATATTTATTTTTACTACAGTAGCACCTAGACGCCTCTTTCAAGAAGCAGGGATCCATTGTGTCACATGACGTATTAAGTCATAGGATGACATGGTCTCTGCCTGAGTCTAGAAAAAGAAAAGGTGATGATTTGTACCTCTCTTCATTTCCAAATGCAGCTTTTTGAGGGTACATGTTTTTGGAGGCCCCCTTTGCAATGTGTTCCACATGTATGACTCCTTTACCCCAGCCCAGAATTCTCACCATGAGTCATGAGTACACTGGGGAATAAAGAAATTATCCCTAGAAACCAAGGATTTCCAAATCTATGTAATTTTAATCTGGCTCTTCTCCAGCTGTCCCCCAGGAAGGTACTGATGGTATTTATGCAGATTGCTGCAGCAGAAGGACTAAGGCAATAGCCATCTTTTGAACCCACCACTCTTCTATTCTGTTCCAAGCAAACCAAAGTGCCACAGCCAATAGTATAATTCACTGACTTCTGCCATGGCTCCCCAAGCCCCAGTCAATAAAGCTTGTCAGCAGTACTTGAGTTCTTTGTTCTCCAATGAGTTTTGGTCCAATGTCTGAGAGAAAGAAAAGTGAATTTGAGGGGAGCATGCAAGGAAGGCACTGGGTCTGCGTCATCATCCTCAGAACAGGAGCAGCTGGATGTGGCAGGCATGAAATCCCAGCAAGAACTTCATCATCTAAGCAGATAGGGGAAAGACTGCATTGAAGTGGGAGGGAGGAGGAAGAGGAGGAAAAGGCTAGGAAGCCCCTACCCTGCCCTTCCCTGCACACTCTTGAAGCAGATGCATTGTAATTTCCTCCTATTGTCAGTGACCCGAATGGTTATGGTGTAGTGGGGACCCCTGGCTTCGCCTCCCCAAGGAACGGAACATTTATCAGCCAGAGTCAATGCCGAGCTGTGACCATTTATCACCCCTCCTCGGCATGTGATAATGGAGCTGCATGCTTCCCAGCAGGCCCTTTGGTCTGCATAAAAGACCGTGACACTGTTGCATTCATGGCAAACTTTAAGTAGTTTTTCCCTTCCTTGCTTCCCCTCCCACCCCCAACTCCTTTTACTTTCTTTCCCCTTTGTTCCTTTCTTCAGCATTTTTGTTGTTGTTGTTGTTGTCTGCTGCTGCTGCGGCTACATTCAACTCCCTGCTTCTTTTCATTTTCCTCGGTTGGAAGAATTTCTCTTTGAGCATCTCCCCTCTTTCCCTTTCTCGGGATCTCAGAAGAAAGGAGTTGTTGAAGGCAGAGGACTTGTTTTAAAGGGACTCAAAATTTGGCCTCTGGTTTAGATTTTGTAAAAACAATCCATCACAAACCCAAAGATTATAGAAGTGTGACCGCGCCTGAAAATAATGGCAGTCAAAAAAATCCCAGTGGGAATGGTTGCTTTTTAAGCAAATAAATATTCTCCCTGGAATGTTTGAAACCCAGATTTTGCAGCACTGAAATTATAAATGAAACAAACTGACTTTGCTGATCTTCATAAAGTGACAGAAATGCAAAGTAAAGAAACATCCTAACAGTGAAAAACCAATGGGATTTCTATGGTGTTAGTAGTAATGTAGGCTGAAATTCACCGTGGCATTCAGTTCCCAGTTGGTAACATGGGGATATATAGCACTTCCCTACCTTGTAGAAATGTGAAGATAAATACACCAATGAGTGTAAGGTGCTCAGATATTATAGTAATGAGAGCCAAATAGATAGATTTTCAAAACTGCCTACTGGATTTGGACACCCAGTTCCCATCCAACCCTTCTCTACAGCTTTGAACATCTCAACCACAGACAAACATGTTTGTTTATGACACCATTGAAATGAGTTTGTTTAAGCAGACAGTTCCCCTCATGCCTCTGCCTGCATCAATGAAAACATGCTCCTTGGGTTTGGATTGATGCATTTCCATGGCATAGACAGTTGTATGTATCTCCGTTTTAGTGGAGGAGAGAGCTTCCAAAAGGTGTGACACTGGCTTCTTACCAACCTATTTAGCCAAAGGAGGGAACAATACAAGAATGTCTGTACACCACATAGACCTTGCAAATGGCTATGCCCTCCCCATGACAAGGCAGTTTGGAATAATGAGATAGGTTTGAATATGGGTAAAGGACTGTAAGCCTGGGAATGGACAGTGGAATAGGCAGCTACAGCTTTATCTTCCAGTTAAAGGGGAGGCAGGGGTAGAAGAGAGGCAAGAAAGGAGCCCACCCCTAAACTATAGGTTTAACCAAACCATAGGCCAGGGGTCGGCAACCTTTCAGAAGTGGTGTGCTGAGTCTTCATTTATTCACTCTAATTTAAGGTTTCAGGTGCCAGTAATACATTTTAACATTTTTAGAAGGTCTCTTTCTATAAGTCTATCATATATAACTAAACTAATTTACATATTGTTGTATGTAAATTAAATAAGGTTTTTAAAATGTTTAAGAAGCTTCATTTAAAATTAAATTAAAATGCAGAGCCCCCCGGACCGGTGGCCAAGACCTGGGCAGTGGGAGTGCCACTGAAAATCAGCTCACGGGCTGCCTTTGGCACACATGCCATAGGTTGCCTACCCCTGCCATAGGCCATTCTGTTGTTCCAAGGCAGAATGACCTTGCAGCATCCACTCACCGAAGGCTGGAAGTGGAGTACCTGATATTAACAAGGGGGATCATTAGGCTGGCATGTTTAGTAGAGACCCAGGAGAGGTCCCGAGTGGTGATTCTCCACCTGCTAGTGGATCTGGTCACGTGGTGCTTGGCTCCAGTGGGAGCAGTGCCCAGCCTGCTAGGCAAGAGGGAGCTTGGTCATGATGCAGGACCTCTGTTAGTGAGGAGTAAAGCAGGGAAATGTGATTTCAAGAGGAGTTGGAAGGACCACCAGTGGGTGGGAGAAGGTGACTGTGATGAGATGACAGGTGTGGTGGAAATCATCCCTCTTTCCATGTGCATCTCTCAAGTATGTGACCATATCACTATTGCACACGATGAGACAGGCTCAGGATGGTCACTTCAGTAGCTGACTTAAATGAAAGTGCTCCTTCAGTGTGCAACCGAAAGCATTAACCTTTGCAGTAGGGGTATGTCTACCCTGGAATAAAAGACCATGGCAGGGTTGTGTCTGCCTGGGTCACCTGCCTTGGGCTCACAGGGCTCGGGAGTAAAAATTGTTGTGTAGGTGTTCAGGTTTGCACAGGAGTGCTGGACCCTCCCCACACTTGCAAGGTCCCAGCGCTCAGGCTCCAGGCCAAGTCCAAATGTGTACACAGCAATTTTACAATCCCACAGCCCAAGCCTGAGTCAGCTGACCCAGACCAGCCACACATGTTTAATTGCTGTGTAGATGTACCCTAGAAGTCCTTGGGTCAAGAGAACTTTGGCATGTTCCTGATTGGGCCAGACTAAGAGAGGAGTTTTAGACTGAGGATCTGGGCCCCCTGGTTTAAAGAGGCTTGACACAGTAGTGAGAATGAGGGAAAACAGAGTCCATTGTGAGGGAGGGAAGATGTGTCTGTGGGACCCAGGGAGAAGAGTCCCTTTGGGGTGGAAACCTGAGAAAGGCAAATCAAAGCATCCAGAAGGTAGCCCACTGGTTTTGCCTCCCCCATTGCCCCTGAGCTTTTGGTGGATCCATTTTGATTTAGTCTTTACCCACCCCTGGGAAGAAGGGAGATAACATAGAAACTCCTGCATCATCCTGACTGGTTGGGCCAGCAACCTTTCAGGAGGTGGCTGCCAGCCCTGGGTCTCAGAATGACCGTGCAGATTCCAAGGCGAGACGGCATGGTGGGCTGGAGGGGGGAGAGCGGGGGGGAAGGAGGACTCAGGCATCCTCCTCCACCCTCTGTTTAACACTTGGCCCCTGCTGAGAGACCATCTGCTGACTGTCATGCTGTCACTGCCTCCGACTGGCTCCTCAAAGACAACTAGGGAGAGAGGGAGGGAAGTGAGGCAGCCGCTTTGGGAGACTTTGAGTGATGAAAAGAACATCTTCCCTTTCAGAGCTAATTTAGGGGTCACGGAGTGTGTGGGGGAGGGGAAGTTAAAGACCCTGACAATGTACGTCCCTGATAAATCTCCACCACAAACATGTCTGTCCTGATGGCTCAGAGAAACCTATACACATCGTCTCTCTCTATGGCTTTCTGATTGAACCCACAGCCAATTCAATGGGGGAGTATTGGCTAAACTTTGTGGCATGTTTGGTTAAATTTAATTCAAATCCAGTTTTTTCCATTGCTCTGGTGTAGACCTGAGTAGAGTGGTCCTGGGATACCAGAAGAGCTAGGTAGAACGCTTTCCTTTCCTTGTACTGTCTACACAGGTGTCTTCAGATGAGAAACTGATTCCCGGGGCTACAGAAATCAGCCCTCAAGGTACACAATATTCTCTGCAGTGTTTCTACCATTGTGGTTAAAGACAAAAGGTGATGATCTCATATCTCAATTTAAGAATTATCTTCCAATAATATAAGTTTGTGTGGCACCTACCACAATGGGTCCCTTGTCATGCTTGGGGTCCCTGAGCCCTACTGTAATAAAAACAACAGCAGTAATAATAATAATACTAATAATTCCAATATCCTGGTCCTAATGCTCTCCAAACTTTGGGGTAATTTAGACCCACACTTCATGATTCAGGCTCATCTCTAATTCTATGGAGTATCATCCTTTTATGGAGCTATGTTCCTTCCCTGTGTATTATTACTAAGCCTTTGTGCATGAAAACAGAATCTTTGTTGCTTAGGAGTTTATCTGCCACTACTGTTTATTCCTCACCAGTAGTTATATCTCTTCCTACGTTTGTGGTGTCGCAGATTTTGCTGTGGAGAGGATGATGTCACATGTTTATCAGATCTTGTCCTAACAGATAAAGAGGAACTGGTCACAGAACTTAAAGTTACTGGTAGCTTAGGTACAGGTGATCATGACTTGATCACATTTATAATGTACAAGCAGAATAAAGATCAGACCAGTAAAATATATATTTGGTGCTTTAATAGGTCCAATTTCACAAAGCTGAAAATAATTATGAGCCAGATCACCTGGGAGGAAGAATTTAATCAGAAAATGTGAATGATAATTGGGAATAATTTAAGAACACCTTACTGAATGCCCCAACAGCCACTATCCCACAATTGAGGATGAAGGCCATGCTGGTTAAAAAACTAAACGGTTTTAGAGGGGAAGTGAAGGCAGCACTTATTTATAAAAATAAAATGTATAACCGATGGGAAAAAGGGGAAGGTGATAGTAATGAATATGAATCAGAAGTTAGGAACTGTTGAAAATTGACAGGGGAAGCAAAGGGACACAAGGCCAGCTGAGGAAAGGACACTAAAAGGAGTTTTTAAAATATATTAGGACCAATGATATTGGTTCATTAATAGATGGAAATGGTAGAATTTTTGATAATAATGCAGACAAGGCACAAGTGTTCAATATGAGCACCACAACCAGGGCTGGCTTCAGTGTTTTTGCCGCCCCAAGCAGCAAAAAAAAAAAAAGAAAAAAACCCCCTGCAATTGGTGGCACTTCGGCGGCAGCTCTACCGTGCCGCTTTATTCTTTGACAGCAATTCAGCGGCGGGTCCTCCCCTCTGAGAGGGACTGAGGGATCCGCCACCGAATTGCTGCCGAAGAGCTGGACGTGTCGCCCCCTTTCCGTTGGCCGCCCCAAGCACCTGCTTGATGCGCTGGTGCCTGGAGCCGGCCCTGACCACAACACAAGTCCAATGATCATGATGCTCAATAATTGTAACTCCTTAGAAAGTGTGACATTGTGAAGTACCTTTCTAGAATCTAAAAGCATTTCTGCCTCAGTTTCCTTGCTGACAACAGCATTCCAAAAGTTAGTAGATAGCTGGCCACAACAAAAAGTCTGAAACCAATTAAATAAACCTTTACACACCTGGATTCTGGGGTTACGATTAGTCTTTTCTTCCCTTGCCCACAGTGGTGTCTGCTCCACACCTTCAGGTGGTACAGCTGAAGAGTAATGAATCCATGATAAGAAACAGAATATACAAGCATAAAATTGGCCTTGTTGGTTAGATGGGTGTAGTCCCATGGAAGGTATTATTCAGCTATCAGAACCTGGCCTGAGGTCATGCTTTTGGTGTTTTAGGACTCATTTCCACTAGACAGCTACCTAAGTTCATATCTCTCCATGTTTAACACATTAAACTTTGCTCCCCTTGTGCTTTTTAGCAACACTGTTGTTAGCTCCATATTTATTACCCCTTTCTCCCTATTCTTTCTCCCTATTTGATTTTGCTCTATCTGACCTCTCCTTCCCTGAGATGTTGTATTTTGTTGACATTTTAAGATGGTGGGGGTTTTATTTTACTTTTCATGTAATGTTTTAGGGTTTTTGTTGAGATTACTGAACAGTGCCACACTGTGGGGCAAGTAATACATTAAATAACTAAGAACTATCATTACTTTGGAAATTATTCTTATCACAGAGGCTGTAAACTCTTTGGAGCAGGCACTCATCCATGGCCAATGGGAGATTATCCAGTAGTACCTCCACTACCATCTCTGTCAGGTTCCAGCCTGATTGGGAAGGGATCAAGATATCGGCAGCGTCTAGGTAGAGTTGGAGGATATGCTTGGTGAGCTTCTCCATTTGGTCACTCAGGAATGGGAGATGAAGAATCGGGAGGTAGATGGAAAAGTCAGTTGCACAGAGTGACAGTTTCTTAAGTATTGGCTGGAATATGGCGTGCTTTAATCATAATAACTGTAGCCCTTCTAAGGCACTTTCTTTCCCCAGGTCTCAGAGTGCTCTACAGAGGAAGGTAAGGTGCTCTACAGAGGAAGGTAAGGTGCAACCTGCCCTTACCTACCCATAATGAGCTTCATGGTGCCATAGTCCTTGCCTTTTACGGTGCATTTCCTGACTCTTTCTGTGTGTTTCAGCTTCTGGACAGCAACCTCCTACCCTTCTTCCAAGGGCATTTTTGGTTACTGAAAACTGGGAGAGGATTGGGGCAGAAAGAGGATCTTGATGGAGCGACAGATGTAATAAAGGAAGAGCAGGTTGGGCTTAGCTCTTCTATATTTTAATATTAGTGGGATGTGTTTCCTTGCTCCCTGTGCCACTTCTATTACCCCCGACTTTGCTTCCCTCTTGCTGATTTATAATTTTTTCATAAGGTACATTTCTTTGTCCTATTGTGGTCTCTGCAGTGCCTGATAACTTGTTTTAATTTTTTTTTTAATCTTTATCCCAGATGCATTTCTCTATAATGCTGAGTATTTAGTGGTTGGAGCAGGGAACTGGTAGTCAAGACTCCTGGGTTTCTATTCCTGGCTCACCTACTGGCTCACTGTGGGACTTTGGATAAATCGCTTACCCGGTCTGTGCCTCAGTTTCCCCATCTGTAAACAGGGACATTAACATTTATCTACCTCATAGGAATGTGATGAGTCTTAATTCATGTTGTGAGGCACTTGCAGTTCCTCAGATGAAAAGAACGGCAAAGGCCAAAGCAACTAAGGCCTGATCCAAAGCCAACTGACTTCAGTGGATCAGGCCCTTAGCTTTTATTATTAAAGCAGATAATGGGGGAAAGTTTTTTTTAAATTTTGCTTCAAAATCACATAGAGCTTTTTTTAAGGGCTCTCCTCAGCCTGTCTTCGCTGGCACAGAAAAGGAGAAAGAGCAGGGTCAAAGGAGAATTAAAAAGGTACCAAACTTTGTGGTAGATTCCCATCAGTCTGGGCTTCAGAACAAGCAATTTCAAAGCAGTATTGGCCTGGGCAGCCCTGAACTTTTGTTGAGTAAAAACTGTCCTAACAGCTCCATCGTGTGGCAGTTTGTCTTCATTGCCCCTGTGGTTTTGGAAATTTGCTATCCTTGCTTGTGCCATCAACCAAATTTAGATACCCGGGGTGAAATGCTGGCCCTATGGAAGTCAATAAGAATTTTTCCGTTGACTTTGATGGGACCAAGATTTCACTCAAATTGTCAGTTTTAAAATGTTTAAGGTTTCAGGGACAAGGCAACATTTGCCAGATTTCTGATGAGCAGCCTAGGCTTTTAAAATCTTGTTCTTTCTCAGTATATCCTGTAACATCGACATTATTTTCATTTCTAACTTTTCCAACGTAGCTATTCTGAGATGCTGGGCTCTTTGGCCCAGATCCTCCATGGTATTTAGAAACCGAACCCCTATGGCATCTAAATACCTTTGAGGATCTGGGCCTTTGTTTCCCGTAGAGATGGCCCCAGGCTGCAAAATTCAGATCTGAGTCTGGATCCGAATGATTCTGAAGTGTTTAGATGTTTGGTCTGGTCTGGGTTGGATCTAAGAAGTGGTTAAACAAGACAGGGGCTCTTATCACATGAGCATGGAGGAGATCTCTGTGTACTTTTAGAAGCACCAGGCAAAGAGGAATGGGGCTTTTCCTTGATCTAAAGTCCCTTGCACATATTGCTGCCAATTTCAAAGCAGGTACTTCAGGGACATTTTTGTGGATTGTGAGCGCAGCTCATTTTTTTCTGTTTCAGCCCGACTTCTCCTATCTAGTAACAATAAATAAATGCCAACACTTTAGTCAGAGGACCTTAAGGTTCTTTCACGTCACTGCAAGGTAGGTCAGCGTTACAGAGAGAGAAATTGAGGCATGGAGCAGTGACATGATTTCCCCAGGGTCCCACTGCAAGTCAGTGGCAAAGCTCGGAATGGAACCCAGGAGTCCCGACTCCCCGTCCTGCATGGTAGCCACAGCAGCATCCTTCCCCTATTTGCCCCTGTGGCATTTCTTTCCCTCTTATTCCCTCTCTCTCAGAATCTCCAGGCATAACCTCTAGTAGCTGGAGGAAGAGCTGAAGGGGATCCCTTGCTCACTGCCTGCATCCCTGCTCGTCATGAGTGACACTTCAGCTGCCATGAGCTAGAGAGGAACCACAGGGGCAAGTATGTGACTCACTCCACCCCAGAGCACTGCAAAGCATGAAAGGGCTGAGCACAAACCTCACAGAGACCTGTGCTTTCATATCCGCCCAGCAAGTGAGGGCTGCTAAGGGGTAAAGAAACGGGGAGTGGGTCACCCTCCTCCCCCTGGCTGGTATAAGCAACAGCTCCCCCTCCTCCTAGATTTTCATAGATCCAAAGGCCAGAAGGGACCACTGTGATCATCTAGGCTGACCTCCTGTATCGCACAGGCCATAGAACTTCTCCAAAATAATTCCTAGAGCAGATCTTTGAGAAAAACATCCAATCTGGATTTACAAATGGTCAGTGATGAAGAAGCCCCTGGTTAATTACTCTCCCCAGTAGGGTGAGAGCTCCCCCTGCTGCTTAACTACTAGCGCTGCTGAGCCAGGAACATTGCAAATACATGTTTTGGCACCCTCCCAGCAGGGCAGATGAGCTGAGACAGATGCTTCACAGTAACATGGGTTTTCACACAAGCCCAGCAAGTTAAAGGTGCTGAGCCAGTGACCTCACAGCAGCCTCTACCTTGACATCATCCCATCTAAGGCAAAACCACAGACCTCAAAGATATACCTGCCTTCATATCGCAACTACACGCTGAAGGGCTGAGTTGGTGACACTTACAATGGCCTCATTCTTGCTATCAGCCCAGCCAATTACAGCAGCTGAGCCAGTCACCCTCAGAGTGGTTTGAGCCTTGACATCAGCCTAGCATAATACAGCTGCTGAGCCAACAACCTCACAGAGACCTGAGTCGTCACATCTGGCTTGCAAACTAGAGATGCTGAGCCAGTGAGCTCACAGAGACCCATGCCTTGACATTGGTCCAGGAAGCAAGAGGTTCAGTCAGTAACCTCAAAGAGTTCTCTACCCTGACCTCAGACTAGCAAGCCAGAGGTACCGAGCTCACAGCAAGCTGAGTCTCTACATCAGACCAGCAAAATGCAGTCGCTTGGCTAGTACCCTCACAGTGGCCTGTGAGTGAACATCAGTGAGCAACCTGGAGTAGCTGACCAGGTGTTAAAGTGTGTGGGAATGAAGTTCATCTTCCTCTCCGTCTCCTGAGATTGGGGGAGCTCCCTAGGACTCCACTTCCTCCTGCCTTATCACAGACTGGTGACCTGAAGAGACACCACACAGGAGAATATAGATTGCAAGGCCAAGGAGACCATAATGATCATGTAGCCTGACCTACTGCATAACAGAGACACTAAAATTTCACCCAGTTATGCCTGCATCATGCCTACCACTTCTGGCTGAGCTACAGCATCTGTTTTAGAAAGACACCCAGTCTTGATTTAAAGAGTTCAAGTGATGGAGAAACCACCCCATCCCTCCATAAACTGTTTCAATTGTTAATTGCAGTCAATATTAATCATTTGTGCCTTATTTCTAGACTGAATTTGTCTAGCTTCATCTTCCTGACATTGAATTATTCCTTTGTCTGATTAATTAAAGAACCATTGACTATCAGAAATCTTTTCCCCATGCAGGGGCTTGTAGACAGTGATCAAGTCACCTAGTAACCATTTATTGGCCAAGCTAAATAGAATGAGCTTTTAAAATCTCTCCCTATAAGGCAAATTTGCCAGTCCCTCAATAATTCTTGTAGCTCTTTTCTGAATCCTTTCCAATTTGACATCATTTTTGAAGTGTGGAGACCAGAACCGGACACAGTTTTCCAGTAATGGTCTCATTAATGCTGTATACATCAGTAATAACCATCACCACCCCCGACACACACACACTGCTACTAGATAGCTCCCTGTTTATACATCCAAGAATTACCTTTGTTGTCTTAAGGTATGTCTACACTGAAATGTAAGCCCAGGGTTAGTGGACTCAAGTCAGCTGACCCATGTTAGGGAACCCTGGGCTTGAGCGTCTACATTGTATTTTAACCCTAGGTTAAGAATTTTCTAACCCGTGCTCGAATCTAGGGCTCTGGCATCCACACTGCAGTGTGCAGACCCTAGTCAAAATAACCATATCCCAGAGTCCATAATGCCCTCAGGCACCCTGAAATGTGGCCACTCTAGCCCTAAGACCATGGTGTTCCATGGAAAAACTTTACTGCCTGCCCAGCATGTTACCAGGAAGCAGCTCGCTTTGCGAAAGGCTTAAGGGGTTCTCTTTCCATTGCACACCCATGAGGCTCTCTGATAGTGTGCTTGCAGATCGGTGGTCGGAACAGAATGGGTTAATGCTGATCCGAGCTGCTGCCGTTTGCAAAAGGAGGGTGGTTTCCATTTTCAATAGTATAGATTGCAGATTGTTGGGCTAGAGAGGACTAAGGAATTTGTCCTATGGAATTGTGGGATACTTCTGGATGACTCCTGGGACCTGAATCAAGCGGGGCTGCAGCTATACTGCAAAGCAATAGGACTCAGACCCTGGGTCCAGGCTTGACTTGTACTCGGACCCTCCAGCCCTCCTGGAACCCTGTGTCCAAGCCCTGAGTTACCACAATTGCAATGTAGATGCAAGGGCAATTAGTCTTGATCCCAGGCTCAAGAATGAGCTAACATTGCAGTGTAGACATACCCTTAGCTACCACATTGCACTAACAGCTCATATTCAATTGGTTATCCACCATGACTGCTAAGAACCTTTTGGTGTCATTACCTTCCTGTATACTGCCTCCAATCTTGTAAGTGTGACCTACATTCTTTGTTCCTAGATGTAGGACCCTACATTTAGCTGTATTAAAAACACATGTTCTAGTGAGCACAGCTTAACATACAATCCAGATCACTTTGTAGAACTGACCTGTCCTTATAATTATTTATCACCACATCCATTTTTGTGTCATCTGCAAGCTTCCCCAGCAATGATTTTTAGAATTTTTTCCAAACCATTGATAAAGATATTGAATAGCACTGGGCCAAGCACCTGTGGTACCTCACTAAAAATGATGATTCTCCATTTTCCAGATCTACCTGTTAGCCAGTTTTTAATCAATTTAATATTTGCTACACTGATTTTATATACTGCTATTTTTAATCACTGTTGTGTGATCCTAAGTCAAATGGCTTACAAAAGTCTAAATATATTCTGTCAACAGTCACTATCTATCTATCATACTTATATGGCTCCCATCACCGTAGTATCGGAAAAACCTCACAGTCTTTAATAGATTTATCCTCGCAACACCTTTGTGAGGTAGGGAAGTGCTAGTACCCCCATTTCACAGATAGGAAACGGAGGGACAGAAATTTAAGCATTTTGCCCAAGGTACCATAGTCAACCAAACTTGTAATCTCATCAGAAAAACAATATCAAATGTGTTTGACAAGACCTATTTTGCATAGATACATATTGACTGGCATTAATCAAGTTACCATCCTTTAATTCTTTACTGATCCTGTATCAGCCATTCCGTGATTTTGCTTGGCATCAGTGTCAGGCTAAGCAGCCTATATTTACCCAAGTCATCTTGTTTACCCTTTTAAAATATTGGCACTACATCAGCTTTTTACCAGGTTTATGGACTTTCCCAGTGTCCCAAGATTTGTTAAATATCAACTTCAGTGGCTCAGACAATGCCTCAGCTAATTCTTTTAAAACTCTTGCTCCAAATTATGAAGTGGGGGTATCAAGAAGAGCTATTGTCTGACTGGGTAGCAGCATAAACACCTGATGGGAGAGAAGAAGAATTGTCCATGCTGGGATTCTCCTATCTACAATCTTTCTTCTACCAGAAAAAAAGGATAAACCGGACGAGCCATTCACCTTAGTTTCTCCCTTCACTTCTGGAGACAAAGAAGACTTTAGCACTGGCTTCCTCTCTCCTAGCCAGAATCCTGGGGAAATGGAATAGATCTTCCAGTTTCCATTCCATTCTCAGCACTCCATAGTGGAGTTTATGGGTGTGGATTGGGGCAAAAGAGATATTCACCTACACAGCACCATCTTCTGTGCATATGCACATGTGTGCACACACACATAGAGTGGTTTAGCTGTCTATAGGGCTGCTTACGAACATGAGCTCCTTTCAAGTCCATGTAGTCCCTTGTCCCTGTTCTCTTCGCCATGCCTTGTCCCATTACACAAAATGATGAGATGTCATTTCACCATATGATATGCATTTGTTCTCCCATCCTGTAACTAGTCTACTACTCCTGAAGCAGCTGGATATTTTCTATTCGTTTGAAAAGATGAAGATCATGTTGTTCCTGGGCAGGTTTCAGAGTCCCCGATGGTTCAAAGTGGGATGATAGCTCTGAGCTTGTTCTCTGTGACAACAGCAGCAATACTGTATCTTTCCTGTAGAGAAATCTCATCCTCCTATTGCTTCTAGGCTGGACAGATTCCAGAAGCCTCCTATGTCGTTACAAAGTACTACCAAAAATCCATACTTCTTCAATGCCATGTGTGCATCACCCACCAAATAGCTAATATGAAATACAGACCACTTGAGAAACAAATCAATAGACCAGCCTGATTTTGATGGCAGATGCATTGTACAGTGAAGCACTGTCTAAAAGCTCAATTACACTTCCTTCCCCGCTCCTCGCCTCCTGACAATTTCACCAGTTAAGCTCTCTTCAGCATTTCTATGTGGACTGATACCTAATAAAAGACTATAAAGTACCATAACATTCCTGGTTCCCTTTGGAAGGTCATTCTTAACTAGGTTCTATTCAGGGTAGTTAAAGAGACACTGCCCTAAAATAATAGGTTTTGCAAAAGAAAAAATAGCGATGGTTTTATTGTATATAATAGGAACAGAAAGAATTTCATGGCCTTTTATAAAGAGTTTCTAATTAAAACAGCTGATCTGATTGAGCAGTTGGGGCTTTAGCTCTTCTGAAAATCAGCCACAAGATTTTCAAAACTTGAGTGCTGAAATTGAAACCCCTAGTTTAGTGGCCTGATTTTCAAAAATGCTGAGTCAATTATATAGATGCCTAAATATGGACTCCGGAGCCTAATTTTGGGCACCCTATTTTGAATATATAGTCCTAAGGCTTTGGGAGAGAATTCATTGTTTCCAAACATTGCAACTTGTGAGGCAAAAAGTGACACTAACTATAAACCCAAAGGGAAACTGTCTAGTCTAGTTTCACCGTCCAACAGGAGGACAGTGCAAAACAAAAAGTAAACACCCAGCATAAATAGTGAAAAACTGGATGAGTTGTTTTCAGTTTTATTCCTCGGAGGACCAGCTTTTTAAAAGTGCTCAGCACCCACAATTAGGAGGCCATTCATAATACATTTAAAGAATTCTTTTGTTATTGGAATTTTACCTGTTGAGTGTCTATTTTAAGAAACAGTCAGATTGCAGTTCACGATTTACACATTTTGTTTTACAGTAACCTATTCGTTTTTATCACTAGAAATTAACTCAGGTTCCACTGGCGCTTTCCGTTCTACTGGCATTCCATTTCTAATCATGAATGAAGATGTTGCAGTACATACTATAGTGACTCCCATGCTATACAGCAGCCTTTACGCTGCCCTAATTTACGCTGGGACTGGCCCAGACCAGCCTCTGGGATCAGGTAGCTGTAATCTGTCCCTTGATCCCCCTCTACGTCCTAAGCCAAGCAGAGTTTGGATGCAGGTGAGAAGGTACTCCCTTATGTCTATTCTATGCCACCGAAGTTAGCATTACTCCTATCCATCTGTTGTCCAATTTGCTGTCACTGGCTGCTTTTAACCCCTAGTACGTATTTTCCAATTTTTTGGTTCAGACAAACAGAGAGAGAGTTTATTTTCTACCCAATCTTTGCCTCCCCAGCCACTGCTTCTCTCCCTCCTCCCCCCCAGCCTTCCACCATGCTGCACACAATCCCTGGTTTGTTAAAGGGCATGAGTGCAGAAGGCAGCAGGTATTTGAGCTGGTGTGCTGCTTCGTACACACACATACACAATAGGAAAGGTCAGAAGTGCAGAAAATACCATGCCCCAGAGGGACAGATTATAGAGAAAAGGAGAGCGAGAGAGAGGGCTAGAAGGACAGGAACACTGATGAAACAACCTCTGTCGCTGCACTGGGGGCTGTGTCAGCTGCATTGAACAATACTGATAAGAGGTGATCTGATGGGGAGGGGGCATCACAGGCATTGCAACAGCCCTGCTATGCCTTAGGGAGGAGGGGGAGGTGAATGGGCACATTTAGACTGTGAGCTGTTGCCCGCCACCCTCTGTGACATATTCCAGGGCTGCAGGTGGACGAGATGGAAATGGATAGGGAGAGGCAGGTACTCACTAGCAGAGTTTACAGAGAGCCGCCTGGGGCCAGACAGCAGCCAAATGAAATGGAAAAAGAGAATGTGTTGTCATTAGCAGACAAGGGACAGGATGCCTCGCTGGGCTCAGACTCGGCATCCAGCCTCGGTCAATGTGCTGAATTTCCTGTAAATTTGACGAAGGAACAAGATGACCTGAAAATGGCTACAGCCTCCCCAGCCCCCCCCCTCTCTATTAAGCAAATTATCATTTACTGAAAAGAAAGGGACTGGAGCCAAGCCCCTGTTGCTTCAGGAAGCCATTTCTTTCTTTAGAAACTATCCCGATGTCAATGACTAGTGAAAGAGGTGGCAAACTGAGCCCCTGGTGTGTCTGAACCCCACTGAGGAGGAGCCAAACCAGAGGAAGCTAGTATAGCCCAGCAGAAACTGGTATGATCATATGCTGAACATTTGCACACAACCTCATTCTGGTGATTCAAGGAGGCGGAGCTTGGCTTGTAGGGTGGAGCTTATGAAAATGCCACTATTGTTTTCTTCCTCCAATTCAAGTCCCGGTTGAGAGTTAGTTTCAGGTGATGGGGTAGAGTTAAGATTTCTGAAGGAATGGGAGAGTTGTTGTAAGGATGGTTACCTTTAGGATGAGAGATCTGAAATAACAACATTCTCAAAAGACCTCACACCTTATAAGCAATGAAATTCTGGAGAGTGAAGTTAATAGCATTGTATGGGTTTCCCTTGCTCACTGATGTATGCCTGTAGCGGGGTGGGGACCTGGGAGAGGGCTGGCAGAGGGCTGGCAGGCTATGAAAGAAAGACGTGGGCTGATTGGGGAAGCAGCCGCAGCTGGGCCACGCCCCAAACAGGGCCCAGCTGGCCCTATAAAGGCTGGGAGCCAGGAGTAAGGACTCAGTCTCTCTCTGTTTGTAGAGGGAGATGGGCTTGGCTGCAGGGAGCTAGAGACAGGGTACCTGAGTGGAGCAGGGCTGGGGAAAGGCAGAGGAGCTGAGGAGCTCCAGCCTGGAAAGCCCCAGGCTGCGGCCTAGCATTGGGCTAAAAGGTACTGGGGGTTGCAGAGGGCAGCCCAGGGGTAGGCAAAAGCAGCAGGTCCAAACCCAACCTTGCCTATGATGAGTGGCTTTTACAATGAAGTCTGCCCCAGGGCGCGGGGGCTAGTTGGTGACTGGCAGTAGCCCACAATTGAGGCAAGGTGGGGATAGAGGGTTGGGAATTACCCTGGGTAGGGAGACCCTGAGAGAAAGAGGAGTTACTGCCAGGGGGCAGCACCCCAGAGAACAGGGCACCGGAGTCCAGGGAGGGACACGGGGGCCAAGCGGTAGCGGGACACTGGCCTGCAGAGGGCGCTCCAATGGCTGGAGAGCTAATTCCCGGAGATGACCAGCAGGAGGCGCCGCAGGGATGAGTCCCACACTGCTACAATGCCTGATTGGTTTCTTTTAAATTGGGCAGCAATCTTTGATACAGTAGACCACATGGTTCTATGGACTTGACTGTGGACCCTGGTACTTTAAATCTAATTTATGCCTGGTTGAAGGCATGGCAGTTTTCTGATTAGCTACAGGAGCCTATTAGAAGGCATGCTGGCCCTTTAAGGAAGGTTCCAGGTCCAGTACTGCCTGTTCCTGGTTTTTCACCAAGAACAGAGGCCTCCCGGGGCTAGTAGTTCCCAGAGCACATGAGAACTGTAGGCCTTGCAGTGACGCATGCAGGGAAAGGGGGCAGGGACAAAACGCATCCTCCTTTGGTTAGTGTGGGGAAAGATTTTGAGGGAGCACGAACTGTTTGTTCATCTCTCTAGTGAGGATAAGAGATTGGGGAAGGAGTCGGGTCTATGGCAGTCTCTATAGAGGGTTTGGAACGACCAGTGAGGCAAGCCTGAGGGGGAAGCTTGGATGTCAAGGGGTTTCTTGTTCAGAAACTATTCTGTGTGAGGCTTATTAAACAAAACTCATCGAGGGGCTAGTGGGAGACTCTGCCAGTTTTGTTTGCATGGAGCCAGACTCCTAAAGGGGAAACAATTCTTTGGAAAAGGATGGGGCAGTAGCACTTGCATGTGGGGCCATAAGATTCTTTTTACCATTGCTATTGTCAGGGGTCCCAGATATTATAATAAATAAATATTAGCACTAACAGTAATACTGAGCACTTATGTAGCTTTCCAGCCTTAGATTTCAAGGCTCATTACAATGATGGATAAATATAATTACCCATATTTTACAGACCCTTGAATGAGCGACCTGCACCAGGTCACACAGTAAGTCAGCAATAGACTTAGCACCTGACTCCCAACCTCATACTCCTTTCTTTATACCAGTGGTTCTCAAATTTTTGATCGTGCCCCTCATCTGTGGGTCTGTAGTAGTTTACGACACCCTCCCCCCACCATACAAGTAGATATACCGATATATACAGCGACAGTGCTTCACTGGAATCAGTTTCGCCTTCGTTGTTTTTTTCCCCTGGTGCACGAATGAGCCGATGATCCATTGTAATAAAAGCAAAAACAAAACTGTGATTGTGGTCAATGCTTCCAATTAAATGTAAGTTTTTTATTTTCTAAAGCTTCTCTCGCTCCCCCGTCCCGCCAGAATAGATTCTGTGTCCCCCTCCCCCTCCAGTTTGAAACCTCTGCTCTATACCATAGCTTCATCCAAGCAGCTTTCTGCCTTACTTGCACTGGACACTTTAGTGTCCGGTGCGGGAGCTTGGATTGCTTAGTTTTTCTTCTATTCCCCACCAGGTTGTGTCTGGCCTTCTCTAGAGATGGACATTTCCTGCAGAGGATTGTCAAGTGTTTCATGTCACAGAAATAAATACCTGCGTGGCAGAAGCAAGAAGGGGAAATTACAGAGCTCAGTGAGAGCCCATTTGTGGAGAGCCATAATTGCTGATCCATTAACAGCGCTAGTGACTAACGGCAATTAAAAAAAGAAGAGAGAAGTTGTGTTATCGGCAATAGCAACAACATGGTCTTTGTTTAAAGATTCAGTACACAAAAAAGTGCATCAAAGGCTACTGACTGTGGTCAGGGTTGTGTGTGTGTGTGTGTGTGTGACATTTTCAAGATGATCCTTTAAAAAAAACAGAACTGTTATTAATATTACTGTAATTCACCTTTTAGAATTCATACCGCTTTGCACTTAGAATGAACATTGGAAGGAGGTTAAAAACTAAAGCCTGGTTTCAGAAAATAAGTTAAGGATTCTTTTTATAGAGAGATGGGCAAAGCCAGCTGGCAAAGACCTGGTTCACAATATGACTGGATGGGGAGCTACGCCAAACTCTGACTCTGGACTGGTGGGCCCATCTGGTGATAACCCATTCTAGATTCTGAATGTAGGCTAGGGATTGATAGCAAACTGGCCTTGGGATTACATGGACAGTTCATGATGAAGGGCTGGATTTTGACTCTGGGATTGGGGGGCAGGTGAAGTGGACTGGATTCTGGCTGTGCATGTACGAGATAGCTGGAGGTGGCCTGGTCTGGATTCTACTTTAGACTGGTAAAGTGGCTCTGGATTCCAGTCCTAGGGATCATTCTTCATTCTCAGCCATGCCAAACTCAAGCCCAGTAGAGCCCTGAGAATGAGGAGGCGGCAAAGGGCATTCCAAGCCAGCTCTCTACCTCCCCGATCCTAAGGCTGGTCATGGGCTGAACTGTCCCTTGGCACAAGTTAGAGCAGCTACAGGACTATTCTAATTTATGCCAGCTATAATAGTCCCTTAGGGACTATTCTGCTGGCCCAGAATTTCTGGCGTAGAATGTGTTTCTGCTGCATACCTTGCTGTTCCTGGCCTGTCCCTTTCATTGAAGTGATGGGGAGTGGATAGCGTAAAGGTGCGTGCAGTGCCATTCTTATGGACACAGAAGATATCTAACAGGAAACAAACTAGAGAGAGACAGGAAGACAGACTGAGTTTAGGGATTCTCTCAGCAAGAGTCTGACTCACGTTTCATTTGTTATGGAATTGATGCAGTAGTGAAAGAATAGAATTTAATGGAAACCTGAGACCCCTTGCTTCTTCGAGAGTGCAGGGGGAGTTCCCAGCTGCTCTATCAAGGGCAGCTTTAAGAGCAGTGCAAAGGGGGACTTAGTTTGGGCTCAGGATCTGGCCCTAGTGTTTTACACAAAAGCTCAGTTTTTTCCAGTGGGGGGTTAGAACTGCCTATGTTAATAGAGGATGGTGACTAGATTTTTATTTTTCCATTGCTCACTTTAGGATAATCTATTTTGTGCGCCATGGTGATGGGAATGTGTGCTTACGAGAGCAAGGTAACTAACTGAACACTGTTGCCTAATGTAAGCACAATCTATTGATCAGGTAGAAGGTATCGCAAATAGAATATTCTTATTCTCTACAGTATATTTTATTCTCTCCCTATTTTCCTTAGAGGGTGCAATGATCTCCTATAGCCACTGCTTGAATCTCTAATGATATGTAGTGTGGAACATGGGCTCACCTTACAGGAGCTGCGATTTTGGCCACATGATCATGGAGAAATGAGGAAGTAGTGAGAAAGGCAAGCTCTAAAGGGAAAACCCACTTTTAATTATATGCTTGTACCACTCTTGTTTGACTGTATTTTTGGTGCCTCCTAGATTCAACAACGATTGGTTCTCTAAATAGCAATGGTAGATTATATCGCACTTACACCAGGATAGTTTATGCTCCCAGCCTTTACCTCTGGTAAGATGTGTTATGAATCAATAATACTCTTTCTTTTTCCTTTTTTTAATGGACCAAACTCTGAATAGTGTTTCATGTTTTGTTCTCAGCCGCTCACGTTTCTGGGTTTTGCACTGCAGAAGGAGAGCATAGATGCTGAGTTGGAAAAAGCAAGATCTGCAAGAGGGGTCCCATGCTTTCCGAACACAGGAGTCAGAGGCGTGAGTGGGAGCAGGAGAGTCACTATTTCATTGCATAGACAGGAAAAATCCAGTCTTAGATTGTGTATGTGACTGCAGCCCACGTATCCTGGAACATTTCCGGGGCTTGCCTCTTTGGCCCTCCATGCTCCCCAGCATGGTACTTTTATGACCGTAACAAGATGGGGAACATTACAAGAGTAATGAGAGGGGTGGCAGGGCTACACCAGCTGGTGCTTGTTAATCTGAGGCGACCTTCGCTGCTGGCCTCATTGGCCCTTTCCTTTTATGCCTCGGTTATAATGCAGTCCAAATAACACTGATTCTGATCAAACAGGGGCTTAATTGAGACCTTCTCCACTCATTGCCCAGGCTGAAAGGAGGGACTGCGTCACGGGTGGCAGGGAACAACAGGCAGCTGTCTCTGCATTTGCCCTGAGCTGCTTATCTGCAGAGCAGCAAGAGCTTCTCCATTTAGGGCAGTGTTTGCTTTGCCCAACTGTGGAAATGTGATAGGGGCTGTGATGAGACACATGTTCCCCTCCAGCCCCTTACGTCAGAGCTGTGTGCGTGTGCACTTGACTCTGCACAGACAGAACCTGGTCTGCGTGCCATGTAAGATGGGGGCTCTAAGAATCATCTCATTCTTGCTGCCTGAGCATGGGTTTCCTTAAAGTCAGCGAAGCAACATGTACCATAAAAACAAATGCCAACGTGTCTTGTGTGCATGTAGGCCCCCTCCTTAGCCGGGACTTTGCTGCCTAGCGATTCTGTATGTGCCCTAGTGTGGAATGGCATCAGCCTGATAGAAGAGCAATCTGAAATAAAGAAAATTCCACCTCTGAAACATCAGGCCAGCACAGAAACCCATCTGTGAATGCCACCCCAAACCAGATCTAATCAGTCTTTTCTCTGCTTCTAGAGGGGTTGGCTTCCAGGGAGTTGCACCACTGTAATGGAGAGGAGAACCTGGACCCAGGAGGTTCTGCTGTGCCTTGTCTGTTGCACAACACACAATGCCCTTTTCTCAGAAGTAGTACACAGCTGGCACTCATCGATAAACCCCTGCATTCCTCCCCCCATCTCTCTCTTTGCACATGCACACACACATACAGACATACTTAGCCTGTCCCTTCTTGTGTCTCCATCATAGATAGGAAACCCCCCTTCTTGCATCCCAATCCCTTCATTTCCTTTGAAAAACCAAGAGGAATGATTGGATTTCACTTGGTAATTTGCAAAAAAACAAGCGCCAGGCACGGATGCTGATATTGTTGATGGTGCTGCAATTACACCACGTTCCTGTCAGGAACGCCCTGCTCATCACCCCTGCGAGGTTATTTCTCAGCCAATTTCAGGAATAAATGGCTCCCATTCTCTCCCTAATGGAAGACCACTTGAAGGGATGATTTGGTAGGCAGAGAAGGAGGCAACTTAGTGGGTGTCCTAATGACAGGTTATCAGGCACAACAATCCCTCTCACATTACTAAGCACTAGTGAAAAAACTCCGCAAAGAAGTGCTAATCCTCCAGCATCTCAAAGGGACCAGCATGCTCTGGGGTAATAACCCTTTTGGAGCATGCACTGGACAGGTGTAAAGATAATTTGGGAAGAGGTGAGTCTAGAATTTGTGCTGATTATTATTGTTTGTATTGCAGTAGCACTTTGGAGACACCATCCTGGACTTGAACCCCACTGTGCTAGGTGCTGTACAAACACAGAACAAAAAGACAGACTTTTCCCCAAAGAGCTTCCAGTCTAAGCTCTTCTGCCTCAAGAACATTCTTATTAACATGTATATTGCAGTGGGGCCTACCAGTTGCAACCAGACTGGCCGGCATTGTGCTAAGAAATGTGCAAACACATAATAAAGGACAATCCTTGCCCGCAAAAGCTGACATCTGCTGGCAATAATTTTAATTACGTTAAACTACTAGGTTATAAAGAAGGTGAAAAATGAAAAAACAAAAAGCAAACCCATGTATTCCAAAATATGACAGAGCTTGAAATCTTAAGCTATAGGCAAAGCAGCTGGCTAATGTAAGAACCAAACCTTAGTCCCAAACTTGATACTGGGCCCATCACTAGATCTTTATGGTTCATAAAAGTCTGGCTAACTGTTGGGTGCTTATTTGAACCAAACCAACAAGGTCTGAGATTTCCCAAAAGTGACTGGTGATTTTAGATGTCCAACTTCAGACCCTCAAATGGGCCTGATTTTCAGAAAGAATTAAGCACTCACCTTCTGAGAAGCAGGATCCTACAGTGTGTCTAACATTGAGCATCCAGAAATTCAGGCACCCAAAAATCACTGGTAGGGCTGTCCAGAAAACGAGATTAATGTTTGGTGAAAAATGTTAAGGTTTAGACATTTATTTTCTTTGTGCTTTGGAAGAAAAACTAGACCTTTCAAAACATTTCTTGAAAAAACAAGAAAGAGAGATCCCAGAATAACCTATTTCCAGTGGGAAGGGTGTTCACTTGGGATGTGGAAGACACAAGTTCAAATCCCTGCTCTGTCTGATTCAGAGCAGAAACTTTCACCTGGGTCTTCTACATCCCAGGCAAGTGCCCTAATCACTTAGCTATTCTGGGGTAGGCCTCTCTCTGCCTGACCAGAAATTCCATCCTGGACCCGAGGAAATCTTTTCAATGAAGCAGCATTTTTTAATGAAAAACCACTTCATTGAAAATTTCCTGACCAGTTTTAATCACTAGTCACTTCAGGTGGAGGTGATTATGTGAGAAACTGACAATGTCAGACTTTTCTTCTGTTTCTCTATCTCTGGATAGATTGCCTACGACTGGAATCCAGAGCCAATTTACCAGTCTAAAGTAGAATCTCCCCTCAACACCTTCTCGTGGGAGACCTGGAACTGGCTGGTCTCTGAGGTAGGGAAAACATTAACTAATCAGACCTGCTTTGCTCAGAGTGGGGGAGGAAGTGAAGGGCATCTGCTGCCCCTTCGCCAGGGTGCTTTAGCCTATTTTTTCCCCCCCAGCTGTTCTTGCTTGCATGTCTCAAGTTGAGTCAACTTGCCCCTTTACTTGGAGGATCACAGGGAGATTGACAGTGCCACTTCCAACACCGAGCCCAGGAAGGACAGAACTGCCTTGTTGCCTCTAGCAAATGATCAGCTCTTTTATGTTTATTGTAAAGATAGTGGTTTAGGATGATAAAAAGCAAAGCCACTGATAGCATTTAAGCTCTAGAAAAGTTTCATAGGGGAAAAAAAGAGTGGGAGTGGTTAGACAGGGGAGGGTCCCCACCAAAGGAGTCGTGGTCATTAAAAGCTGCTCCTGCCTAGTGGAGGGAATAGAGGATCCCAGGGGCTGTTCCTTAGCTGCTCCACCCTTTTCCCCTCATCTCACTCAGGCAGTCATAATTTTGAGGTGTTTGGTGTCAGGGTGACAGTGACATTTGCCAGGTTTTTAGAGCAATGTAAAAGAACATATTAAAGATTTGGTTAGTCTATGTATCTCCCTAATCCTGATCCACTTCTGACTCTTGCAAGGATTAAAAACCATCCTGAGCTTTCTTTCTCTTCAGGGAGGTCCTATGCTTCATCCCCATGACACAAAATCCGTTTTTATTATTGAGCGGACTGCCCCAGACTGAATGGGCCAGGTCCTCAGCTATTAGAAATCACTCAGCGCTGGTGAAAACAATGGAGCTATGTCAGTTTACACCAGAGAGATGCATGTCTCATTACACCTTCACCGAGCATTGGGGGAGGATTCTGCAAGAAAATATACAGGGTCTCAGGGGAAGGATCCCTAGTTTTTACTTTGGGAGCCCATCCCATCCCCCTCATACCAAATGAGTGACTTGGGAAGTCAGAGTTTGGGCAGGGGGCCTGAAATCAGCTGCATCTGCAACAGCAAAATACATCATAGGAAAGTGTTAAACTAAGCTTCCGCCATTCTATTATCAAAAAGAAAAGAATCAAAAAGGAGATAATCCTTGTTTAAATATCACAAGCGGCAGCTGAGTCAGTGGGAGCCTTAGGCTGGAAATGTCAGGGAGGAATTTAGATTTTCAGAGCAGTTGCTAGCCTGCAATTATCATAAGTCACTTATGACGACCCCTTGACCTTCATTGCCCCCACCTGCACATCCATAGCAGTGGGAAGAGGAAGTGGAGACAAAACACATGGCCCTAGCAGTGGCTGATAAGGCAAATTGAACAGGATCCCAGTTTAGGTACAAGACAATTCCCTTCAGGCTACTGCAAGGTTGGTGTGTGTGTGTGTGTGTGTGTGTGTGTGTGTGCGTGTGAGATGGACAGAGAAAAAGATGGGGGAGGGAGGAAGCACAAAGAAGGCAGGAGAATAGGGGAAGAAGAGAGAGAAATGGAGGCAGGGAAGGAGACAAAGGAAGAAAGTGGGAAAGAGATGGCAGATGAGGGAGATCATGGGCTAACTCCAGATAAAGGAGGGATGGACTAGCGGAGGCTGCTTCCAGCATCCGGTTGCTTTTAGAGCTATTTTAAAGGTGGGGGTTGAGGGAAAGGAAGAGAGTTCCAACAAAGCCAATTTTTCTTCTGCATCATCTCTTTCTCTGGTACTCCTAATGTCCTTCTCTGACAACAGAGACACTCTCAGATTGCAATTTAGCATGGTACTGTATTAAGTAGGTGGGAGCATCTCTACTAACTCCTCTTGCTGGAGGTTGGGGTGTCAAAAATCTCAAGACTGCCCATTCCTGTTAAACATACCCATGGAGGGCTGGGGTTGATTGTCACCAAATCAAACTCCCAAGGCCAGCTCTCAGCAAGATGAGAAGACATTGCTAGGCACTGTGAGGAAGGTATTTATTTACTAGCTGGGCTCTTTTCACTCCTGGGCATAGCCAGCTGGTACACAGCTGAATGAGTCATTTAAGGGTAGTGGTCTTCTTGTGTTAAGACCTCTGAGATGGCTCCTGCTTGGTGGTTTTGTAGCAATGGGGCACACATACTGGATCAAATTACATTGCCTAGTCACTTTGAAATAGCCCCAAAGTACAGTCACCCCAAAAACTTCCTATAAGGCACCATGGAGAATTCAGGAAGCTAATAACTGAAAACAAAGTCCCATTTCAATGGCCACCCAAATCATCTTTTGTTTTATTTTTATTTTGTCTGCATTTTTGGTAATATTGCTTGGGGAGAGTCTCCCTTATTAAAGAGGTACCTTTCTTTTGGCGTTGAGCCATAATGGGTCTCAATCTCGATCTTGCTTCCACTTGTTTTACACAGGGGCATCTCTGTTAACTTCAATGGAGTTACTCCTATTTTGCATCAGTGTGGATGAGACCAGAATTGGACCCCATTTTTGCCTAAGGCTCCCAGGTAGGTTTTGGGGACAGCTGAAATTGAAAGGGGAGGGAGGAACATGAAATCATAGTGAGTTCTGGAGAATGTTTTGTACAAACGCGCCTTCGTACTTCCAAAAGACCCTGATGGCTGAGCCATCACACATACCACAAGGCAGGAAGTATTTCAAAATATAGGTTGTAGGTGTCTCTCTGCATTCTGTAGCTGCATTACTTGTGGCGATGTTCCTAGTTCTACACCTTCCTTGGACCTACTGGTATATCCATTCTGTTTCTACACTGACTCATTACTAGATTGGACAAAGTACTGGAGAGTCATAGATTTTGAGGCCAGAAAGATCCATTAGATCATCTAGTCTGACCCCCTGTATGACACACAGCATAGAATTTTGTCCAGTTGCTCCCATATTGAGCCCAGTAACTTATGTTATATCTCCCAGAAAGGCATTCAATCTTTAGTTGAAGACTTCAAGAAATAGGGATCCCACCACTTGCCTTGGTGGCTTGTTCCAAAGGTTAATCAACCTCACTATTAAACATTTGTGTCTTATTTCTAATCTGAATTTATCTGGCTTTAACTACTAGCCATTGGTTCTTGTTAATGCCTTTCTCTGTTCGTGTAGGGAACACTCCTGTAACAGCAAAGGTCATAGAACATATAACCTAATAAGAATCAGATTCACCATTGTGTTACTCCAATTTTACATTGATATAAGTCCACTGAAATCAACCATGATACACCAGTATAAAACTGCAGTAATGCAATGGTGAACCATGCCCAAGTCTTTTTGGTCCTTAACGCCCAGGAACTTGGATCAGCAAGTCACTTTTAATATATCCCGAAGGCACAAAAAATGGGCCCAAAGTTTGGATTAAAAATGAACTATCCCTAACCTTGAGTGGGTTGAATGAGGCTTGTCACTGGTAGACATATGTCCCTCTTTTTACAGATAAAGAGGAACACAATAATGTTTTCTCATGCTCTTTCCCTTTTATTTAACTCATGAAAATAACTCATGATTCAGCTGGTGTGAATCAATGTAGCTTGCATGGACTTCATTGTGAAATACCGTTGGCAAATTTTGATTCAGAATTAGTTGAGTCTACATAATAAATCTCATCCATTCAATGCTGTATGTAAAACATCTTTCTATTACCATATAAATAAACATCTGTATGAAGTCAATATGGTGCTATTTCCATATGATCTGGGACTCCTAGCATAGCCCTTGATCCTAAAATTATATCAGACCTTTTGTTTGACAGATGGATCATTTTCATTCTCTGATGCCTGAGGAGAGACCTACCAAAGCGGGTAAGAAGTGGGTTATTTTCTGTGCACTCAGAAGTAGTACTGAGCTGCACTTTACTGTCATCTGCTCCTATTGTCTTCTTGGCTGACATGGAGCTGCCATTCAAAAAAAATGAGAAAAAGGGGTGGAAGGATTGAGGGGGAGGGAACATATATATTTAACAGAAATTACATGTTATTGACAAGGAAGAGCATTCAGCAAACACTGACAAAAACACTGCCTGTGATGGAAACCCATGGCTTTTTCCGCGGTTGCCACTTTCCATTTTCATCTGCAGTCAGATCCCAAAATGAGTTGCTGGGAAGCTCTGAGGGAAAGGGCATCTATAAATGAAGGGGTGAAATCCTGGCCCCCTTGAAGTGCATGGGATTTTGGCATCAACTTCGATGGGGCAAGGATTTCACCCGAAATCGTTTGCTGTAAATAGTGAACAGTGAAAGGGAGATGGAAACTGGTTTGTGAGCTTTGATACTGGCTTTCCACTCCCCCTTCTGCTGCTGGCACAAATTATATAAATTATTTCCTGCTATAGAAGGCTTGGAAACAGTGGCCAAGGGTAAAAATTTCAAAGGTGCCTAAATGATTTAGGTGCCTGCACTAGGTGACTTATGCACTAAGTACGAGAGCCTAAGTCTCATTGAAAGACAATGATTTTCAGAGGGTGAGGGCTCAGCACTTTCTGAAAATCAGGCCCCTCTAAGGTGTCACACGCTGGGTTCCCAAACTCACTAGTCCTTTTTGGAAATCTTAGCCACTGCTTTGTATCAAAAATTACGCATTTTCTCCAGACACAAATGCATAGTCCATGTAGTGTAAGGTTTGCTACACCTGGTGGATCCTGAGGGGTTCCTGTGCAGAGGGAAACTCCCTGCTTTCTTTAAATGTACTGTTCATTGCACCATCCATTCTTGCACTTTTTGCCTATCCTGAAGAAAAGTGTTGGAAACTCAGTCTACTCTAGTTTCAGCCCAGAGCTGCATTCACATTTAGCGCATAAAGAATTACTTTCACCCTTTTTGAAAGTCCACTGCAGCACATTCGGTTTATGCCTGGTAGCAGGTAAGAACCTCTCAACTTTTCCTTTTTATCTATAGGGGGAGCCAGAGAGCTTAATATGCTAATGAATCTGGCAGCATTTAGGAACACACACTCAAATTTCACCTATAGATGGGGCCAGAGAGCATCTGTTCCCTGCAAACCTCCTAGTTCTGAGGCTTACAGCTAGAATAGGTACAAAATAAAGTGAAGTGTGATTTTTTTGCTTGCACACAGTATTAGGGAACAGTCTGCTGGGAGGGCCACAGGAGAAAGAGTGGAGATGCATTTGCAAAGCACTGTGAGGATGCATTACTTTTGAGTTTGTCTCCCTTTCATGACCAATAGGATTTGCCCCTCGATAGAAGCCTTGTGAAAGAAGAATCCAGCCAAATACTAAAGTGCTTATGTTGCTTTCTTCATTTACAAAGCTCTGGAGAGACATTAACCAATTATTCCTTACAACGGCACTAAGAAGTAAGAAGCCATGAAAACTATTAACCTAATCTACAGAGGGGGATATTAAGGCAGAGAGTTATATGACTTGCCCATGGCCCCATAGTGAGGCAGTTGAGAAAGACAGCCCCATGTTTGCTCCACTTGTTCATGTAGCTGCTCTGTAGATGTAATCAGCCCTGGACAATTGATTTTTTTTTTATTTCAGATTGCTTCTGATATTTTGCCCTCTCAGCTTTTGGTATAAGGATAACCGTGTAACTGTTTTTACAGATGAGAGATAGTATTGCCAACTCCAAATGTTTAAGAATCCTGAGTCAAGCTACCCAAATTCATCAGTTGGGCTTAAAAATCATGAGATTTACAAATAAAATAAAATAATAATAGTAATTTGGGCTCTTCTTATTTGCCTTCTGGTTTCCTTTTGGCTATACTTGGATCACATTTTCAGGCTTTGCTCCACAGCCATTAGAGCTAGAAACTTGAAAGCTGAGGTTCTCATGCAATCACCTACAAAGAGTCCTGTGGCACCTTATAGACTAACAGATGTATTGGAGCATAAGCTTTCGTGGGTGAATACCCACTTCGTCAGATGCAATCACCTGACTCCAGGAGCTGGAACTTGCAGTAAAACATTAGCTATCATGAGAATCATAGAGGGGCTGATCTCTATAAGGGGAAGTAAGAGGTGCATAGGCCTTGTGCTGACTCTACACCGGGTTGAATTTTACTCTGTCTGAAATACCTGCTGTCCTACACAGGTGACAAATCAGAATCAACTAAGAATTTGGTGTTTATAGATGTGCGTTTTTTGTTAATGGCTCCTATGAGGTGGACTATCACAGGACACTGGAAGGCAGCAGAGAGGATTGATGGAAATATGGGCAAACTTATGAACTCTCCAGAGATCTCACAGCATTCTGATGTCATCAGGGAGCAAAACTATCTCCACTACTATTTATTTAATTAATTAATTTTTTTGCTGTATCAGTGTCCTTACAAGCGGCATTTTGGGGAAATATCTACATTTGCTGTGTGGGGGTGAGAAGGTGACCAATTAGCTTTACAATTCTGAAAGGTTCCAAGGGAAGGTACACTTTATTTTGCCTCCTGCCAGCTGCCTGTCTGTTCGCTGCCCATATTTCCAAAGACCAAATGACACTTAAGTGCTTCCCCATTGATCCAAGAGGAGACCGTTGTTTTGGATTCTGCAGTGACGGTCGAATCATCAATATGATGTTTCTGAATTCTCGCTCAGATGCTCCTTGGCCATTTCCTGGCTCTTGTTAATGTTAATTGCTGCAGCATTTCTCCCTCTGAGGCAGAAAGTGAGAGATTGTTGTTTTTTTTCTGAGACGTCAAGACTGAGTTCTAAGCTATAGGGTCATGTGAAAACACTGATTTTGCATGTGTTCTTGGGGGGAAAAGTTCACTCTTTTGCTCAGAGCCATGTTATTATCCTCCCAACAGTTGACTGGTGTGAAATTTTCACAAAATGGCAATTGCCCATTGAACCATGTGTGGTTTCAATATTTGGCTTGTTTCAGTGCAAAAACTAAGCTTTGTGAGAACAAAATTTTGAATTTTAATACCACCAAGAGCTGTGCTTGAAAACAGGATCATACATGAGTAAAACCAGGCCCATTTTTATTCCAAAATGTCCCATCTTTGAGAAGGGGAAAAATTGTAGAAATTTATCATAAAATTGAATCAGTTTCACAAATTGTAAAACCTCAAATTATGAGGTTTTCAGATACTGGTCTACACTACGGGGTTAGGTCAAATTTAGCCACGTTAGGTCAATTTAAAAATGACTGTGTCCACACAACCAACCCCGTTCCGTCGACCTAAAGGGCTCTTAAAATCGACTTCTGTACTCCTTCCCGGCGAAGGGAGTAGCGCTAAAATTGACTTTGCTGCGTCGAATTTGGGGTAGTGTGGACGCAAATCAATGGTATTGGCCTCAGGGACCTATCCCAGAGTGCTCCATTGTGATCGCTCTGGACAGCACTTTGAACTCCAATGCACTAGCCAGGTACACAGGAAAAGCCCCGGGAACTTTTTAATTTCATTTCCTATTTGGTCAGCGTGGCGAATTCAGCAGCACAAGTGACCATACAGTCCCCCCAGAATCATAGAGTGTAGAATGTTTCTATGTTCCCCCTATCATCTCCGTCCCTGAGGTTATCGGAGATTAGAAGGTGAAAAAAAACGCACTTGCGATGACATGTTTTCCGAGCTCATGCAGTCCTCCCGCACTGATAGGGCACAGCTGAATGTATGTAAGCATTCAGTGGCAGAGGCCAGGAAAGAATTAAGTGAGCTTGAAGAGCAGAGGTAGGATGCTATGCGGAGGCTAATGGGGGAGCAAACGGACATGATGAAGCGTCTGTTGGAGCTGCAGGAAAGCCAACAAGAGCATAGACCCCCACTGCATCCACTGTATAACTGCCTACCCTCCTCCCCATGTTCCATAGCCTCCTCACCCAGACGCCCAAGAACGTGGGGGAGGCTCCGGGCACCCAGCCACTCCACTCCAGAGGATCGCCCAAGCAACAGAAGGCTGTCATTCAAACAGTTTGATTTTTAGTGTGGCTACAATAAGCAATGTGGCCTTGTCCTTCCCTCCTCCCCGACCCCACCCGGGCTACCTTGTCCGTTATCTCATTTTTTTAATTAATAAAGAAAGAATGCATGGTTTCAAAACAATAGTTACTTTATTTTGAAGGGGGGAGGGTGGTTGGCTTACAGGGAATTAAAATCAACAAAGGGGGCTGGTTTGCATCAAGGAGAAACACACACAACTGTCACACCAAAGTCTGGCCAGTCATTAAACTGGTTTTCAAAGCCTCTCTGATGTGTAGCGCGCCTTGCTGTGCTCTTCTAATCGCCCTGGTGTCTGGCGCGAAACGATTGTCTGCCGTTGCTTTCACGGAGGGAGAGGCGACTGACGACAGGCACCCAAAACCACCTGTGACAATGTTTTTTCCCCATCAGGCATTGGGAAATTAATCCAGAATTCCAATAGGCGGTGGAGACTGCGGGAACTGTGGGATAGCTCTTAATGTGGACATACGCAATCAACTGTATAAAATCGACCTAATTTTGTAGTGTAGACATACCCTAAGATATTGAATCAGTTCCTCAGCTTGTGTAAATCCACTTGACTTTAGTGACGCTACACTGATCTAGACCAGCAGATTTTTTGATCCATTTTGCACAGTCCTGCTTATCTATCTCTCCACCTCAAACCATTGACCTTGTGTTTCTTTTTAGGCAGACAGCATAGTGATTTGGCTTTGCAATGGTTCACCTTCCCCTCCCATTGTCCACGAGAACAAGGCTGTGAAGAAAAAAATGCTTTGGCTTCATATGGATCTCAGTCTACTGGAGGCAAAAGTCAGAAGCTTGAATCTGAGACTTAATAGGACACTGGAGATGTGGGACAGCAGAGACAAGTCATCAGTGGTGAGCAGTGGATAGAGCCTCAAAATTCTAGGGATCCTTGATGGAGTTGGGACGAATGGAGGAGGCCCAAAGCAGCATTTAAAAGGTGGTGAAAGAAGGTCAGATAGCCAGTAGCACGGAAGGAGGATAAAGAGTACATGGGAGCATTACAAAGCCAAGGAGTATGCAAAAAGACCCTTTCTTTCTCCCTTCTATGTACTACACATCTAGCATGTGGCCAACATCCTTGCCTCTCTGGCAGTATATGAATTGTGAATCTGTTTCCCTGCCAGAGCCTTGTACACTTAATGAGTTCCCAGTCTCTGAACACAGTATGATCCATTGACAGCAAATGCTAGGGCCAAATTCTACCTCCCCACCTCTGAGCATGGTAAGATCTGCCCATCAGCATCCTAGTGACCTAGTGCACAGGAGAGCAGCTCTTCATGTTGGATTCACACACCTGCCTGTCAAAACCAACTTGTCCAGGGTGTAGTGGTTTGGCCTCAGAGGAGCCTCAGAAGTTAGAAAAAGCTTTGCTTCTAACAAAACCACTCAGAGCGCAAGGGGACAAGTGCTAAAAGTCATGGTTTGCTAAATAATAGGTGGCTGTAAAGTCAATGTAGATGTGGATTTTAATTATATTCTTTTCCTGTTCCTCCAGTCCCAGGGAGGTTGCCAATGACGCTGAGCTGTGAGGTATCATTATGGGCTATTAAACTGTTTTGTGGCATTCAGTGAAGTTGAATGGAGCTGTGAATGGAAAAAGCACGATTTGATAGAGCTGGCAAAACTCTGTTGTAATTGCTTAAAGTGGCAGACTATAATTATTCAAGACTATGGAAGGAGGGGGGAGAGAGAGAACCACATGGGGAACTGAAGTCCAAACATGGTCATCAGTAGAACACTGTATTGTGCACTGTTGGTCATATGAGATTTCATCCCATTGAATGATCAATAGGTACTGGTCACTTTCACAGTAGTATATATCAGCGCTTTAAAGCATATAGGGCTAGTTCCTTGGATCTTGTTGGGCTGCACGCAACATAGGAGCTGAGGCTGGGGGAAAGGTGGTGCCAAGAGCTTAAATGAGTGCTGCTGTGTTCCCAGTGCTCTACCTCTCCCATGACAAGGGCACTCAAGGTTGCCAAGAGAATTTTTATTAGGAGAATGTGACACACCGTATCTCAAAGTAGCATCATTCATATATAGGTGTGCTATTTCATACAAAGCATGCCATGGAAGATATCATATGAAAGGTCATGATCTCCTGAAACCCATTATTCTGTCAAAATATGTATATCGTTAGTGTGTATGAAGTTATGACATGTTGCTGTATTGTTATTGAAATATGTTATCAGTTTGGGAGTCGTCCACTGCTAGTTCTCCAGTGACAACAAAGGAGGTGATCCACACCCAGACAGGTGTTAAACAACCATTAATCAGCAGGGATATTGTAAACAAGAGGTTTATAGTTCTGTAAGAGAGTTGTGCAAGCACCACAATGGGGATTACCCAACTCAGGGACTCAGCAAAGCCCACCAGGACGTCTGGGCTAGTATGTTCCATTTTTCAGGTACATGGACTGAGGGTATAAAATAAGAGACAGTGACATCATGCGATTATCTTTCTCCTCGCTAACCTATGGTGGAAGCAACAAGAACAACGGGAAGACACAGACTTGAACTGAGGAGACTGGTCCCAGGCTTAAAGAGAAAGCCTATGTATTGAGGACTGTAACCTACCTGCAACATCCAGTGGGGTGAGAAAAACTGCTTGATCCAAATACTGCCTAGTTTAATAAGGTTTAGGATTAAGACTGCATGCTTACCTTTTATTTTCTTTGGTAACCATCTCTGACCTTTTGTGCCTTTCACTTATAATCACATAAAATCCCTCTTTCTGTAGTTAATAAATCTGTTTTATATTTTACCTAAAACAGTGTGTTTTGGTTAAAGTACTCAGTTTTCATAGGCTAGTGTGGGTCCTCTCCACATTGAGGGAGGGGTGGACTGGGTAATGAACTTACACTGGTCAGGCTTCTGATTAGGACAAGATGGTACAGTTCTGGGGTACAAGGCTGGGGGCTTGGGAGATTTGCTGGGGACTTTTTCTGGGTGATTCATGAGTGGTGCAGGGAGCTTTCATGCAATTTAGCTGGGTGTGGGGCTCCATGTGCTGTTGTACTGAGTGATTCAGTGCTTGGAGAGGTTTGCTGCTTGTCACTAGCAACCAGTTCCAGGTTGTACCCCAGGATGAGGGTGTCTGATTTATTTTTGACTTCCAAGAATGGCAAACATCCTGCCTGAATCCTATTGGGGAATGGGACTTTGTGATATTTGAGCGGGAAGCAGAGCTTTGGTTTACATGTGGGCTCCTAACACAATGCCAACTGCTTTATTAGAGGACAGACGACAACATTTTCCTAGGAGGGACAGCTTTCCCAACTCCCAGGCCCTCTAGGCTTCTCTACACATATAAGCAGGTTCCCACTGTTCAGCATATTAACACTAATAGACTCAGCAACATGTCATCCTAATGACCCTAATGATGCATCAAGGAAGGCCAAATCCAGTCCCCTTCAGGTGGACACACCTTTTCCAAAAAGAAAAACAGAATGATCTGTGGCTTGCTCTGATGCCACAGCAACTCCCAAAGAGGCGGAGGGGCGCCAGTGAAACTCCAGTGTAGGGACTATGCCACAGAACTAGAGGGACAGTGTGGTCTAAGGGATATGGCACTGGATTGGGACTCAGATGACCTGATTCTATTCCCAGCTCTGCCACTGATCCACTGTGTGATCTTGGGCAAATCACTTCACCTCTGTTTCCCCTGTGTCTATCTTCTCTATTTAGACTGCATGCTCTTTTTGGCAAGGACTGTTTCTCCCTCATGTGTATGCAAAGAACCTAGCAAAATTTGGCTCTGATCTCAGTTGGGGCCTCGAGGTGCTACTGTAATACAAATAATTAAAAACACCACCACTGCAAAGGAATAGTCAGAGTCAGAGGTCCTGGTCTCAAGCAGAGGACACACAGCCTCTTCAATGGATGGTTTAAATGGCTTCTGTTGGAATGGAAGTATTTCCCCCCCTTTTTTCTTGCTTTGGTGTCTTGAGAGCATTTGTTTTTCAGTGAAGGGGCCATGTAATCCCAAATTCAGTCTGTGGTACAGTGAGGAGGAATGTACCGGTTACTAATAGTTTGGATATTCTACAGTCATGTTTAGACCAGTTGGTGAATGGTAACACCCACAAAAGTGCACTCCCTACCATCCCGCTTCTGAAATATCAAATGAGTTCTGCCTTTGAGGTCAATTCCTGAGTCTTTACGTTACGCCTCTGGCCCCACTGAGCCAGCACACCCTTTCGGGCACTGACAGGAGGTGATCTTTCACAGGGGCTCTGATTCAGCTAGGAGCCTCGGTGGTTAGTGATGAGCAATCTAACGGTGCCACCAGTAGCTATAGGAGAATGTGATGCATTTGAGACCTGATCCAAAGCCCACTGAAGTCAGTCGGAATCTCTCCATCCACTTCAATCAACAGTGGCTTAGGCCGCTGGTGCTTTAGTAGTACCTTGGGCCTTTGCACCTGCTGCCTAAGGCCATGGGCATAAAAGCTCTTCCGCTTCTGGGTGGGGTTTCTAAGAAGGCTTGATGGGCTGTAGAAGAAGTAATATAGCTATGCTGTTATATACATGATTTGGGGGGCATTAAGAGATACCAAGTAAAACACTAACTGCTTGCATGACTCTCAGGGCACTGCCCAGAAGGTAAGCTCTTTGGATAGGTGTGATGCTGGAGACTTAGGCCAATTGTAGGCCTATGTATCAGCTGAAAGCGTCAGGCAAAACGCTGGTGGAATGTTATTAAAATTAAGTTGTTAAAATTGAAGTAAAGTAAAATATGTAGTGTTTGGACTTTCCTAAATGCTGGTGATCTGATAACTGTAATATGCATATGTTAATCTCTGTATTTCTCATGGGAAGAGTAACATCTGTGCATGCATTTTACATAACTCTCACATGGCTGGGACAGACCCCACAAGAACAAGAGCCATTAATCATTGCTGAGTTTCACCCATAGAAACGACTATACCTCTTAGGGGAAGAATGGTCAATTGATACACATTAAAAAGCAACATGTTCTCAATACAATAGGTAGAAACCAGTGTACAGGACAACAGAGAAGAGGAAACTCCCACCCAGGGATGAGTCATTCAGGATGACTTCACTGAAGAATTACCTCATGGACTCCTCCCCATCACCTTGTTCATCTGTGAGCCTAGGTTCTGAACAGGCACATGGCAGGGTTTTCAGATAAAATCTGCCTAGGAGAAGGAAATCAGATTCTTTTTACCAGACTGGAACTTAAGAGGGAAGGACTTTGTGTGCCAGATAAAGGACCCCTAGCTTCCATAGCTGGGATAAGCCTCAGAAGCTGAACCTATGAGACTTTGTTACTTTGAACAGAAGTTTTATAAGATAATAACCTAAGTTTGGCTTGGTCTGTCTGAGTGTTTAGTATTCTTAGCATTGTGCAAATATCTCTTGCTTCATTTTCATTTAATTAATAAAGCCTAAATAAGTTTATTACAGGATCAGACTGAGCATTGCCTTATTGGATAAAGGAGGGAAATCTAACTAAGAACTGACCTGTGACATGTTTCTAGTCCTTTGGGAACAGAGAAAATTGGATTTTCTGCTATATTACAGTGAAAGGGGCCTAATATCACAGGGGTCCACTTACTTAGAGCCAAGAGGGACTGGGGTTTCCAAGGAGACTGTTTAAATTCTATATGAAGGCTGGCAAAAAGTCTACAGAGTTAACAACCAGTGTGGTTAGCTGGTGTATTTGAAGAGTCAAAGTCACAGCTGGCACTGGGCTATCTTCCTTGTTATTGAATAGTCTGCCCTGAAGTGGAACCCACAGTCTTCAGATACCAAGTGGCATGTCAGTAGGGACTGCCTTTTTGTTCTATGTTTGTACAGCGCCTAGCACAATGGGATCCTGCTCCATGATTGGGGCTCCGAGGTGCTATGGCAATACAAATAAATACATACTAATATCCTTGCTCAGCTAGGGCCCGATCCAAAGCCAATGGAAGTCAATGGGTGTCTTTCCATCGACCATCATGTGCTTTAGATTAGGGCCATAAAGTATTAGGAGTGTGGTCTTTTCAGCTGAGTGCCCCCTGGGCAGTTTAGACAAGCGTACACTAGACAAGCAGATTTGTCCCTGCATCCAGGACACTTAGTAAGGGCATTTATTACAAACATTTATTTAAGATGTACGAACAACCAAATTAATCCACCCGAAATGCCTGAAGTAACAGACACTTCCCTGCTATTTCTTCTGTATCATCAACACTAGGATCCAACAGCAGGTGAAATGAACATCCAAAAGACAGACCAACAGTGTTGTGTATGATAATGCCATTTCCTTAATCTCTCTCAGCTCTGGCTTACCCTTTAGTAAGGCACAGTCAGAGTTGCTTTCCCTTTTTTGGACCAGTTCAGATAAGCTGCCTCCAAAGGTGTTAGCAGTTTCCACTTCTGCTTCAGGAATAAGATCCGATAAATCCCTTTATACACATGCACCGTCCCTGTATGAACATGATGCCTATACACATGCAGAGAGAAATCTGTGGCCTGAACATCAGAAACATAGCGCTAGAGAACGAGCGCTCTTGCTTCATCTTGAATCCCTTTCAAATGCTTTCTAAAGAAGTGCTCCTCTTTCTTCCCAAACAGGCTCATTATTTAGTCAAATAGTGGTAGAAACCGCAGGCAGGCAAGGCTCTGGTGGGGCCAATGTTTAGCTAGGCACACACACAAAAATTACATTTGACATTAGCACTAATTGTACACCCAATGGAATAGATGATTAACTGAGACACAGAGACACCAAGGGATGGAAATGTCAGAGCGGTAGGTGGTCTTCTAGCAGGTGGGGGTTGGTTTTCATTAGTGCACTTCTTGTTTGGATGGGCTGTCCCGCTCCTCTCTGAACTGGAGAGGGGTCTGACCCACCCTGAGAGAATGGACGGTAGAAGAAGCTGATCTTGTGATTAAGAAACTCACCTGAGGCTTGGGAGCTCCAGCTTCAGTTCCCAGCTCTTTGTGTGACCTTGGTAAGTCGCTGAATGTCTCTGTGCCTCAGTTTCCCATGTATGAGAATGGGAGTAGTGATTCTTTTGTCTGTCTTGTCCATTTATATTGTAAGCTGTTTGGTTCAGGGACTGACGCTCACTGTATGCTTGTGCAGCACCTAGCACCAGGGGGCCCTGGTCTCAGTTACAGCTTCTAGGCAGTACTGTAATGCAAATAATAAATGCTAAATGAAGCCATACTTAGACTCCTGCTCATCTCTAGTCCAAACTTGAACTAAAGTTGAGGTATCAGTAATAACTGCTTAAGAAGCACAATTTGGGAAGCAGGGGAGCTGTACTGATGGGCCACAGCAACTGTGCAACCCACCACTATGGTGGGAAGCCCAACTGGGGGATTCAGCTCCATGAGGAAGGGGCTGGGTGTGCTGCAGAGAGCGTGCACCAGATCTTGCCAGGAATTTATAACTTGTGTTGCAGTGCAGCCATGACCCACTCCTCCTGGCAGATGCACTGAACAGCACTAACTGTCTCCAAAAGGAGCTGCACCCCAACCCTCCTTGTCCAGAAGGAGACTCACTCATGGTGAAATCTTCATCAGCTTTCCGCTCCTACAGGCTGTGTCTCCAGCTCTTCCCATGGCATTACTAAGAAGATGATGAGGTACCAAAAGGCAGCACCACCCCAATACATTTTTATTGCATGGGGGCACAAATAGGAGGGTTTCAGCTGAATGCCAGAGGAAAGGTGGGTGTTAAAGAACTTGCCATTTTGTCTCTATCCCCAAGTAGCACGTCCCTGACACTTCTCTCTCTCCCAGGCAGCTGCCTGAATGCATTGCTTTTAGAAACACCCATTCAGCACTAGAAGGAGTGGAAGACTCCTGGGGAGTGGGGGCAGAGACTTTTAGAAAGGATACAGTTAAAAAAAAAAAAAAGAGGCCAAATTGTGGTCAATTGAAAAGGGGATAGAAGAAAGAAAGGAGAAAGGAAGAGGTGAGTCATTTCAGTTTGAGGGACTGGCCTCTCCTGGACAGAAATATTAAATTCCATCTCCATGAGCATTCAGACCTGGAAATCTTTTTATTGACTATGGGTGAAATCCTGATCTATATTGAAGTTGATGGGAATTTTGCCACTGATTTCAATGGGTCCCGGATTTTACCCTAGTTTCACACTATTTCTCCCAGCAGATGCCTCTAAGGAAATCCTAGATAACTTTTTCACAAAATGAATAATTAGTCTGTGGAACTCATTGCCACAAGATAACATGGAGGTTAAGAGCTTAGAGTTCAAAAAAGGATTGTTTTTTCATATGACTAAGAATATCATCCTGTGATGGGGAATGTATTCCACACTGTCATGAAACAGACAACTAGAACTACTGAGCTCAAGGTACCTGGCCTCAGCTGGTGGGTGGGCCAGCCCCAATTATTGATCAATCCAAGCTGTGGGTTAATATCAAGAAAGGAACTTGACAGTAGTAAAGGATCTGTAGGGAAAGAGACAGGAACTCTGCAGTCACCCTCTGGGACCAGAAAAAGCCCGAGGAGGGTTGTAGGGTGTTTAAGGTTATACTGTTTGCTTGGGATTTTGTTGGAGATTCCAGGGGAAAGCCTTATGAATCTTGGCCCTGATAGAAGGGTGAGCCTAGAGAGGTTGTGAGGGAGAAGGCCAGAGTAAGGTGAAGGTAGGAAGAAGCAAGTAGTTTGAAGTAGCAGACCTTGGCTGCTGGTTATAGGGTCTCTGGGCTGGAACCCAGTATAGTAGGACAGCCCAGATCCTGTCACTGGGAAAGGTGGTTTGAAGGCTCTAAGAAGCAGACAAGGATAACAGAGAGCCCTGAGAAATGGGAGTGAGGATCCCAAAGCCCAGAGTTGGGGGCTAAGATCTGCTACAAGGTCTTGGACTTTGTTTGTTGGACTTTTCTGGTAACTTGAAAGGAGTGGACTTAAACTGTGATCTGGCCAGAGGGCCAAGTTATGGATCTGCAGGGTCGGAGCAATGGTCAGCAGGGGGTACCAATTGGGGAGAGAGCTGCTATGCCACAGCTGGCCACATGGAAGCGCTCTAGCAGTGAGTGACCTCCTTTATGCATCCCCATAGCAGGAAGGATTGGACTTTGAAAGGGATAGTGGAACAAGTAGGAAGAATGGATGAACTTCAGTGAAGTCTTTGTTTGCACGTGGATGCAAGTGATCAAGAATGAGGCAAAAGGAATACAGAAAATATAACCCAACAGGCTCATTTGATCAGTACAATATTCTTGAAAGCTTTTCTGGTAGGGTGATGTGGTTTTAAAGCCAGTACTTTTCAGAGCATTCTTTATATATAATCTTTGATTGCTTTACATTTGTCTGCTAGAGAGACATTTAAATGACACTTTGTGCTCCCAGTGAATTTATTAAAAGCCAATATCCTCTGTCCACTTGAACTGGTAGTTTAAAAATATACCATCAACTGGAGTTGTTTTTGGTGGCTGGTTTATGCCCACCATTTCCTACTAAAAGCTACTCCAAGAAAAGCTCTGCTTTTCCAAGTGTGTGGTAGTGCTAAGTTGCCAACATGAAAGTGGGCTAAGTCTTCCTTATTTAAAGGCACATATTAGACTTGTGTGGAGGATGGAAATCCCCTTTTCACAAAGGATTTGGGTTTTTCAAAATTTGGCTTCATTCCAAATCTGAGTGAAACCCCAAAATTACAAAATTCTCCATATGCAGGAGAGTTTTTAAAAGGATGTTTGGTTCATTCACAGTAGTACACATTGTAACGTATAATATAATGCAGAATAAAAATATTTAAATGGAAAGATGTTTCCGAACAAAAAAACCAAAATATTTCATTCCAAAAATGAAACTGGATGTTTTGACATTGTCAAGTCTTCCCTCCCCACCATTTCTTCCTAAATGAAATTCCAGCAAAATGAACCCAATTTCATGAAACATTTCAATTTTGACAGAACTGCATATTCTGTCAGAATATGGTTCAAAGTTTCTCCAGCCAGCTCTAATTACAGATACCTCTCCAGTTCTCAGTCTAACTATGGCTTCCTTAGTTAAACTTCCCTAGAAATAAGAGTCATACCATGGTATCATAAGAATGCATACGATAAGTTGGTCAGAAAAAGAATCTCAGAATTGTTACAGCTGAAAGAGACATATAGTCCATTCTCTTGTGCTGTCATTTAGCAGTATCCTAATACATCAAGACCATATCCCGTATCGGTTCAACAAATTATAACGTGAAGGATTCAAGTGACTTTTGATTCCATCACCTCTTTAAAAAGTTGGTTCCATTCAATGGCTGTTCTTACCACAGGTCCTCATGGGTTATATTAAGATAATTGATCTCAATTCTCCGACTTTCTTTTAACTTACAATTCACCATCACAAAGTTCTACTGCACCAAGCTGGTAAGTTCAGGAAGCATTTATAGAAGGGAGTGTTAATTCCACCTTAGGGGCTGCTCATATTCAGTTCTCTGACCCGTGTTGATGGAATAGTTTCTTGATACTGACAATGTACCTCGATAT
Source organism: Terrapene triunguis (assembly GCF_002925995.2). Taxonomy (NCBI): domain Eukaryota; kingdom Metazoa; phylum Chordata; order Testudines; family Emydidae; genus Terrapene; species Terrapene triunguis. The sequence continues at coordinate 3,945,809 of NW_020664522.1, read as the reverse complement.
TTCCCTGTAATTGAATCTGTCCAGACAACTCAGAGGCATCATTCCTATCCTAGAGATTCTTTTTAGACATAATCAATAAGGATTGACTTCAATGGGAGTTGCACTGGGCCCTAAATGAGTAATTTCAACAAAATGTTTCTTCCCCTTAGCTTGTGATAAATCCATGGGGTGGGTGGGTATGCGCACACTCCTAGAAAAAAGGGTGAAGGACTGTAGGAATCTCCCTTCATTTTTCAGGTTAAATGTTTTCTTGGTCAGAACTTTAACTAGGGTGACCAGAGAGCAAGTGTGAAAAATCGGGACAGGGCGTGGGGGGTAATAGGCACCTATATAAGAAAAAGACGCAAATATCAGGACTGTCCCTATAAAATCGGGACATCTGGTCACCCTAACTTTAACCAAAGTGGGGGTCAAGCAAATGTATATTCAGTGCAAATGCTGGAAAAGTTTATACTTAGACAATAACTCAAATACTGAGCTCAACCCGCAGGACTGTACATCCTGTGTTCAGTGCTTGATCCAGTGAGGAAAGAAACGAACAAAGGTATCTCTAAGCCGCCTGACACACACTGCTCCCCTTCCTCCTCAAACCCCAGTCTAGCTGCTCACCAGGGATCACTTCAGCCATTGGCACAAACTAAATCAGCCTCAGGGATACTCTAATTTGTTTCTCACTCCCAGTAGCCCCAAAGTGCCATTCCAGCAGCCAAAGGTCACCGGAGCTCAGGAGCACTTTGGCCACACACCACTCCTTGCTTCTTTTTCCAAAATATTTTATGGCGTCTATAGCGTATACCTCAGTCTGCTCTCCCCTTCATACACTGCCTAGAACTATCAATGGGAGTAGCACATAGGCACTGAGCGGGAGAGTGGACTGCTTTGGTTCTATGATAAACACAATCGGACTTCAGGAAGGTGATGTAGGAAGGTTCCGAGTGCTGTCCTGCACTTCAGTTTGGTAAGTGAGACTATTTTTCATCTCACATTTCAAGCAGCCAGCGTTTAGCAGAGGGAGAACAGTAGGTTTGAGAGGCACAGAGGGGATTAGGGATGAAATTAAAGGCATGGAAAGAACTTAGTGTTCAAAACGTGAGAGAAGGGGCACGTGAAAATCAGGGAGGCAGAGGTGGCTGAGAGCTGAGGAGAGCTGGGATAGCAGACTCCCTGGCTGTTACTTTGCACATTGCTTCAGTTTTTTTACTTCTAAAGAATGGCTGTTTTGAGGCAGCACCTTCTAGGGCCACTCTCCTGCAGCAGGCCATGGCATAACCATACGTCTTCCTCAGTTTCCCTTTTCTCCACACATTCAAAGGAATATTGTCTTTCTAAAAGGCAAATTCAAATGCTTTTATTCATATAAAGTGCCCCGGTCCACAGATCCCTCATAGTAAAACCAGTTCCTCTCAAAACCGCCTAAGTAAAACAAGGGTTACCACGCAGCAGCTCTCCGATCCCATACAAAGGTCACCATTCCCAGGTCACCCACTCAAGAGTCATTAACTAGTCTACCCCAGTTCCTTTGTCCTGAGCCAAGGCCCCACTCTCCAGGCCTCCTACCTGAGAGTTCCAAGACCCACTTGTCTCCCACAAGTCTTTTCCCATAGCCCCAAGTCAGGTCTGCTGAAAGAGGGTCTCCTCAGAGTGTTTCATTGCCCCAGGATTCCTCACCTTTGATTCCTATCCCTGCTCAGAAGAACCTCCCTCCAGGACCAACCCCTGGTTCTCGGGTTCTTCCCACAGCACTCCACTCAGGTCTCTCTGCAGTGTTATGCTCCCCAGGCTTCCTTGCTGTGAGTCCTACCTCTGCTCCCTGGGACCTCCCTCTAGGATCAACTGCTTGCTTCTGGGGCCAGCTTACATTGACCATACTGGTTCTTTCACTCTTCCTTGGGACCACTTCACAAGCCTTCCTGCAGGGTTCCTCAGCTCTAGCTTCATACTCATCATCATCAGCTCATGGTTATTGCTCTCCTCCTGGTTTCCTGGTACTCATTCCCCTCAGACAACTAGCTGTCTCCTTCTCTCTCTCCTCTGCCCCCAGGCAGCTGTCATCTATCCCTTCCTGACTTCCCCACTTCTCTGGCCCAGGTGTGTTTATTTAAACCCAATTGAGAGGCAGCTATTGAGTCACAGGTGCACTGGACCCTGCTCCCCCATAAAGGGGCCAATTCACCCTCTAACAATGGTATTTGCATGTGTTTAGTGCTGGCAAGTGGAATCCAAAATGACCAAATTCAGCTGAAATTTATTTGTATTCAGTATTGGGACAGATCCTCAGCTAGTGTAAACTGGTATAACTCTGATGTCAAGGAAGCTAAGCTGCCGTACACCCGCCGATGTGCTGGTCAAAAATATCTTTGTGCACTGATACAGTTTTGTCATGCTGTTTGTACTTTCCAATTTAACTATGGTAGATGACAAACAACAAAACTGTAACAGTCAAGAGACGTCAAGAGACGTCAGGCACTTTACAAACGGGGCTTATTAAGTCTAGATCTCAGTGTGGGAGTACCCACAACACAGCAAACACCAGTGCCATTGAAACCAACTTGGCAGTTTAGTAGAGAGGCTATGGACCGGATAGGCCATCAAAACTAGACTATCATCTCTCCACTGAAGACAGTCCCTCCCAGCCAGAGTTGGGAGCCCGTTAGGGAGATAACATGAGTCTTACATTGCTGCGGCCCGTGTAATTAACAAGAGAGGGTTTCTGGGACACATCCTCAGCTAATGCAAATTGGCATAACACCATTGACTTCAATGGTGCTATGACCATTCACACTAGCTGGCCCTCTGTCTTAAGGCTTGCAAGCCAGCACACAGCATTAACACCATTTTTTAAAATGATCAGAAGTTGTTTCCAATAAGTCTTGCCCAAGAGAAAAAGGCAGTTGTAGCAGCACCAAATCCCTGAGGCAGCCCCTCAGCTGGCGTGAATTGTCATAGCTCCATGGAACTTCGAGTCATTGGGTTTGGACTAATAACGGAGCAAAACCCTGAATCCTTCTCATATTGTTCCAATTAGATTTCTTAATTTAAAATCTTCCCCCTTTCCTCCCAAGGATTCTAGTCTTATTTATGCTGGTTTTACACCAGTCTGACCCCTTTGGGCCAGATCTTCAGCTGGTGTTAATCAGTGCTGAAGTCAAGAGAGCGGTGCCTATTTACTGCATCTGGAGATCTGACCCTTTTGACTTCAGCAGAATTATTCCTGATTTACACCAGCAGGGGTGGATGTGAGCTCAGAATCAGGTCCAAAGTGGGCATGCCACATCCTATTTCATTTCTATTATTCATTATTATTTTGTTGTCTACATTATTGTACGGCTGCAGACTAAAAAGGATAGAATGGTCTGACTCTTTTTCTCCCTTGGTTTTATTCTTTTACAGCATTAAAGCACTTCAGCTCAGCGTAGCCCAAACTGGAGAAGAAAGTGGGGGAGAATAAAACACACAGGACCAAGGCGTGAACTCCATTGCAAGCAGGCAGAGAAAGAGAAACAGAGAGCGAAAGCTTTTGGGTGCAGGAGGAGAAGGGCTGATGGCTGGTTTGCAGAGGCAGGGTGTCTGCAATCTTTGTAGCAATTAGATTTAATGGGACAGAAGCGTTTTTCTCCTCCACATCCCCTCCTCCTCCTCTTCTCTCCCCCTCAGGCTAAAGGGAGGGAGGTGGGGAAGGGGAGGGGGGGATGTGAAAGGGTCTTTGACGTCAGACCTGCCCTATAAAAGCCTGGCAAGGAGAGGCAAAGCTGAGAGCAGAGCCAGTACGACAGCAAGGATGCCAACCCCCAACTCCTCCACTTCTTCAGCCAAAGGCTTCCGCAGGGCGGTGTCAGAGCTGGACTCCAAGCAAGCCGAGGCCATCATGGTAAGAACCCTCCCACCCCACCACCACCCCCCAGTAATCTCCAGAATGGCTAAAGCTGCACAAGGGACTGCAACTATAGCTAGATGGACTAACAGAATGATAACTTTATTTCTAAAGCATCACTGCACCCAGGCATCTAGGCACTCAGAGTAGGCAAATCATAAATAAAATCCAGCCTAAATAATTCATGTGCACAAACTAATATACAATAAATATAAATATTAGAAAACAAATAATCCTAACTAATAATATAATAAAACCGCCCTCTTAAACTGGAATAACTAATAGAGCGAAAACAAGACTAACAAGGAATCCCCAGGGTAAAAATGCACTTTGAAAATCTAAACACTCTCTAGGATTTTATTAATTTCACGGCACTAAGCCAAAGAGCATTCTTCTTTGCCAATTGAATGAAAACGCATGTCTGTCTTTTTTCCAGTGAAGCTACAAGGTGGTGGGAATTCAGGCAAACTTGCTAACTGTTACTATGTAATTACTGCAGGGTCTGCTTCCACCCACAGAGATTTAGGACCCCGCATGCAATATAACTATAAATGAGGGGAAAATAATAGTTCATGCTGAGTCTTAAACTACCTTTAAAATTTGAATCCAGGTGAGTTTCAGATACACTGATTCAGTTGGCCTGGCACTAGGGCCATGCAGGGCATTTTAGTTAAAAACAGTTTTGTCATCTAGCGCCAACTGATGTCTCTAGGAGACATTATAGCCAATGAGACGATAAGGCATGCAGCATCCTGTAAGATCAAACCTTGAATGCATAGTTTGTCCCTTTTCGTGGTAGTCTCCCCCTCTGCTAGATGGCTGACTGTTACAGTGGGCAATCAACTGTATGGAACAACTTCCAAATGCCCCACAGTTAGGGCACTATAGGATCTCAAGTGATAGCTTTGATTAGCACCTGCATTTGGCAAACTCAATTTAGTGCCTTCTATAGTTTGTCCCAAATACCAGTAGGTAGGAGATTGTAAAGTTTTTTTTAAAATGGATCTTACTGGGTGCAAAGAGTACGTATTGAAAATCTGGATTTCAGATAAGTTTAGAGTTTGTCTATACCGTAGAGTATATATGTGTTTTAATATCCCTTGGCTTTTCCTAGCAGTGACTGTACCATCTTTTCCCTAGCCGAGTCACATGAGAGCTTCCCCACATAAACTTCACCCCCCAAATTAAAGCTCCCCTCTTTCCTACCACTTTCCAGAACCACATATATTAGACATGGATAGAAAAGACATTTCTAGAATCACCGATATTTGACATGGAAAGAAAAGAAAGAGAGATGAGGTCATCTATCCAATACATAATTGTTGTTTAATATTGTGTGTAAAACTGGATTTGACTTCTGATATGTTATTTGCAGGGGATGGAGCTTTCCATTCTCTGCTCTCGGTACTTTGCTGACCCACTCTTGCCTCTGCTCTATGCAATGCTATGTATTTTGTAAAATCAACTACTGTGCAAACAACAAAAAAGTTTCCTAGACACTGTAGCATGCTAGGAAAGAAAGGAAGGAGAGTTAGGAAATGAAGAGGTAAGCATGATTTCTGTAATACACAATCATAGAAAACCATGGGAGTTTCCACATCTCACTTTGGCATTTTCCAACTGGCACATAGGGAACTACAAGGTAGTTAACTCTTAGAACCCTTTTAGTAGAGATGCAACTTGTACCAGCAAAAGAGTGCTTTGGCTGGCGTAGTAGTGAACTCTTAGAACACTGGCACTTTCCAGATTGCCAGTCAAATGAATGCTTAGAAGAACACCCCTCTGTCTATGGTCACAGCAGGAGCTGACAATGAAGGGGCGTTTATTTGGTGCTGTAATACAATTCATGTGGGTATTTAGTCTTTAAATGACAAACGTGACATTGAATGGTCTTGTTTATCAGGTGTATTAGTGATAGCAATACTGTCTCCTTCATGGCACCCTGGGAAGAGAGCATAGAAAAGCTAACAATGAAATTGTGTTAGATTGTCTCCTTTTGTCCCTTTTAGTGACTCTCTCCCTCCGCCCAAATGGCTAATTTAAAAATTGAGCCGGACTGCTGAGGGGAGCACTTTAAGTACTGTTTTGCCAAAGCTGCTGCTCCTGGATTATGATAGACCCCTCCCCCACACACACACCTTTTTCACTCCATTTTCAGCACTGAGAAGCTTATATCAGACTTCAAGTTATTTCAAAACACCGTTGCCTTCGAAGGGAAAGGGACTTGGAAAAGCTCAGAACGAAATTGTTAAGCTTTAATAACAGATGGCAAATCTGAAATGCACATTTAAGACTGTCTTTTCTTTTTCAGTTTATCCTTTTTACTGCACCTTTAGCAGAAGGTTTCCACATTCCCATTATTCATTAATCAGATTTATATCAACTGAGGCTCTGCCCCTGCATTTTTGCTATTTATTGAGTGGGCCCAGATTTTTAAAGCTATTTCGATGTTGCTGTGCTTAGCATCGCAACATCTAACTGATTTAGGCATCTAAATCTCTTTTTCAAAAGGGATTTAGGCACTTAAGAGTCTAAATAATAATAATTTTAATTAATGGAGATATCCTATCTCCTAGAACTGGAAGGGACCTTGAAAGGTCATCAAGTCCAGCCCCCTGCCTTCACTAGCAGGACCAAGTACTGATTTTGCTCCAGATCCCTAAGTAGCCCCCTTCAAGGATTGAACTCACAACCCTGGGTTTAGCAAGTCAATGCTCAAACCACTGAGCTATCCCTCCCCCAACACACTCTCAGAGACAACTAATGGATTTAGACTCCTATGTGCCTAAATCCCTTTTGAAAGTGAGATTTAGATTCCTAAATCATTTAGGTGTTGTGATGCTGACCGCAGCAACATCTATATAGTTTTAAAAATCTGGACCTGTGTGTCTGGGACAAGCTGTCATCTTGTTTCAGTTTTTTAACATCCTGTCAGTGATCTGTTCCCTGTCCCACATACGCACTCTGTTCTAAAGGAGCTGTTGCATTTCCTTTATTATGATGATGATCATGCAACAGGACCCTACTGTGCTTGGCGCTGTACAAAAACAGAACGAAAAGACAGTGCTTGTCTCAAAGCATTGAGGATCTAAGCCTTGTCTACACTAAAAAGGGTTTGACGATATAACTGTACCGTCAAACTCTCTTACAGGAGATGCAGCTTATACCAGCAAAAAAGTGCTTTTGCTAGTATTGTTTATATCAGTTTCTGAACAAAATAAGCTATACTGGCAAAAGGAAATAATGACACAATATAGATCAGTATGCTAGGCTACAGTAAATGTTCTTAACAAGTAAAATCCTCTCTGTTTCCTAGATTCTTGAAAATTATAAGCAGGGAGAAAGCTAAGTTGCTGTGGTTACTCAAACTCAGAAGGCCATACTCTGGCATCTTTACTCACACCAAGTCATCCCGCTGAGTTGCCACAATTTCAAAGGGGCTGTTGGAGGAGTAAAGTACCACAAAATGTCAATCATGGATTCACAATCTAGTCCAGAATAAGCAACCTGATGCTTAACAGAACAAAAGAAATGTTTTTACTGTAGTAAGAATTCTAAAATACACGAGATGAACTAATCTGCAAGCTGATTCAAAACACACCTTTCAACAATGACTTCTAAAAAAAACAAGCATTACTGGGAGAACAGTCAGTGTGGAAAGAGGAATCAATTTTGTTTGTGTGTATCTAATTTGCAATTGGTAATGAAAACCCTCTGCAACTGTATTGAGTCACAACTTAACCTCTTTGGGAGTAAATAACAATCTAAAAAAATAGCAAAGAGGAGGGTAAAGAGAGAGAGACCAGTGTGATGGAAAGCTAGCAAACAGACGGAATAGAGTAAGCCATGGAGATAGCAGGCAAATATTACCTCCCCCAGACCCTTCCAAACAAAATCTAGTATCTTGTTAACTTACCCAGACATACTAGGTGAACGTTCAGGTGACTGCCTGCCAGCTGCTAGGATGATTCTACAGTTCTTTCTAGTAGCCAGATGTAGAGGAGGAAGGGAAACAAAACGGATTCCCTTTCGATCCAGTGCAGTCTGCTGCACATCCGTGAAGCCAGCCTTAATCATGCAGAGGAGGAGGTGTCATGTAATAAGTTTTAGCAAAGCTGCAGTGTCAATGTCTGATTATGTTGGGGACTGAACGCCAGCATAACTCACCGAATGGAAGCAACTTGTGTCAAGTGGATGTTTATCAATGATCTGATCTGCTTATTCTAGTCTGATTTTCATACAACACATGATCATGCTTTCAGAGCCCTTTCCAGTTGTCCATTAGACTCTGTGATTTATATCTCTCATGTGTGGTTCTTTCCTTCTTTCTCTTTTTCTCTACTCAGCCAAAGCTAAAGTTTGTTGAACTTCAGGGAACAGGGCAAGATGCAGCTTTTTGTTAAAGCATTGCTTGACTTGGACCATTGAGGAGGTGATTTGTTACAGATGGTGGGTGTTGCACAGGGGTGTTTGTTCCATCTATCGTGGGAAGTTTAAATTAATTTGATTAACTTTAAACACTTCTGATGGGATTTAAACCGGTGCTTAACTGCTTCCAAAATGGGGATGCTTTCTTCAATTGAGACGTAATATATTTGTTAGATGAGTTTTCTGTTTGGACATGAACACATACCCAGTCCTCCATACCCATTGAGGACCTGATCATGCAGATAACCTGTGATGATTTGTTCAAACGTGTTTATACTGCAAGGAACAAACGTGTGACGAGCTTCAAATATCATCATATAAGGGAATCTATAATAAAAAGTACTGGGGGTAGGTGCATGGGTTGATGTATAAAAATATGCAGCACAGAAAATTATATAAGTGCTTGTGTTTAAAATATCAGAGGGGTAGCTGTGTTAGTCTGGATCTGTAAAAAGCAACAAAGAGTCCTGTGGCACCTTATAGACTAACAGACATATTGGAGCATAAGCTTTCGTGGGTGAATACCCACTTCATCAGAGGAATGTGTTTAAAATGTGAGAGGAAAGCTTTGAGACTGGCTGCATAAAAGATGCATGCATGATTTTAAAAGAAAATACACCTGGGTAAGTGGAGGAAATTAAAAATACAAAAAAGGCTAAATGGTAGAGCTGGTTTAAATTTTGCAAGATTTTTTTTTTTTAATTTCCCCCCAAAACCTTTTGGGAGAGTTATGGACATTTTTGAAATATTTTCAATGGAAATTAACTGAAAAATGTAGCCATCTGGGTTTTAGTCTCTTGGTGTTAGTCTTCTTTGTGTTTCTTCATAAGTCATGTCTTCTTTTTGTCAGGCTCAGTTGTCATCATTCATCATCAGGTTTGGGGGAGTGGTTAGGATGAGTTATATGGTAGGATTCTTTTGACAGTTTAAAGGGTTTTTTTTATTTTGAAAACTTCCGATTGTGATGTAGAAAATGTTCAATTTTTTTGAAGGAAAAAACACAAATTATCAATGAGAGAGAAAATTTCTCTATTATGAAAACAAATGGAAGGTAAATGCTTTCAAATTTGTTAAGAACTCTTTTTTCAACAGGTGAGTGAGGTTTGCACCTAGCTCTACTAATTAAATGAAGGCACTTGAGTAGGTGGGGAGAAAAAGGAAGTGAGAGATTTTATAAAGCTTTAAAACCAGACTTTAGTGTATTACCACCCACCTAAGGAAGCTCACATATACCCATCTGTAGGGGAGCAAAATATTCAGTGACTGTTTATTGTACGCAGGACTAATCTTTACTAGTCCTCCTGTTGGCATATTCAACACATCTGGAGAACTATGGGTGGGCAAACCTCAAAAAGTTCAGAGATTTTTCAATACAAGAGGAAAGAAGGGCTTGTGTTTGAGGTCCTGAATTGGGACTCAGAAGAACTGGCTTCAGTTCTTGCTCTGTGACAGATTTCCTGTGCAAACTTGGGCAAGCTACTTAAGCTCGCTGTGCCTCAGTTCCGGATCTCTAAAATGGGGATAATATTTCACTTCTCCCAATCTTTGTCTGCCTTGTCCATCTAGATTGGAAGCTTTTTTAGGGTAGGGACTTTCTTACTGTGCTTGTAAAATGTCTAGCTAAATTGGGTCCTGAGCTGAGTTGGAGCCTCTATGTGCTACGGTCATACAAATAAAAGTTTCCATTTGGAAAAGCACCCAAAAGTTTGGGTTATTGTCACCATCTTATCTGAACTAGACAAACCTGTTATGCCTGCAAACTTGGGCTGGGAACAGGTTTTCTCAGGAGCTCACAATGCTTCCTGTTTCCAGCCTGGCCAGAATAGCTGAAATAACTTTTCTTCTTCTACTCTTCCCTGCAATCAGGGAGCTCAGAAATAAAGAGAATTTCAAATGTGGGGTGAAGATTCAGTTTGGTTTTATTTTATTGCTTAGCCTATTCGTACTCTGTTGCTAAGTCTTGCCCTGGGAAGGAGGTATATTACCAGCAGTGTGCTGAGGCCAGTCTGACTAGTCATGGCTGGGATGGATTTACAGCATTTCTGGTCAGACCAAACAAAACATCATGAATGTATGATCCCATAATGACTAGTAGACACAGGCTTGGTGGGAGTTTACAGATGGACCATCTCGCTCTCTTATAATCCAGTTTAGGGCCATTTCAGATGGATTTGAAACTATTATCTCTGATAAGAGTGGTGTTAAAAAAAAACAAAAAACCCAAGGGAGCCTATAAAAGATGCTATTTGCAGGCCCAAAACCTCCACAGACATACCCCTGCCTCAGTGTTTGGGAATGCGCATAAGACACACACACACAAAACAGATAGATCAATTTCTCTACTGGTGTAAATGGATCTAGCCCAATTACATCAACAGAGAATGGGGCCCAAGATCTGTTTTTGGTGGCAGTGAATAAAAGGATCATAAGTAAAAGGTGGTTGGGTTGGCATATTCGCTCTGCACTGGAACCTACCACAGCATGAGAGGACTAACCCAGTAAGGCATTGGGAACCTGTGATTCCCATTGAAACCAATGCGAGTTGAAGGTAGTCAGCTCCTTGAAGTAGGCACTTGTGAGATCCGGACTCCTGCCTCCAGTAGAGGCCAGGGTTTAAATCAGTGTGTCTCAAAGCTCTAGAAGAAGCTTCTTTATCATGAAACAACACACGAAAACAATAGAATCCATAGTGCCCATAGCAAAAATCCAGGCTCAACCTTAGTAATACAAGAAATACACTCTTTTGGTTAGCTATGGTACGGAGTCTAAACTGGGGAATCTGAACTGCAAAGGTGACTTGCCTCAATCTGCATCCAGAAGAAAAGGAGTGACTCACTAGGGGCTTGAATCAGTCAATGGGCGACTTTCCATTGACATCAATGGGCAAGAGATCAGGCCATACTTACAAAAATGTCTATGACTACTCTGCCACCTGAATTATTTGGATCATGTTTTGCAGTGGAACAGTTCCAGTACCTGACTACACTTACTGCCAAATTCAGAACCTTGAAAAGAACGTGGACCCAGACTGAGGTTTGCAGAGCCAGATTGCTCTAGTTGCTCTGCTAGTCCTTCAAGGAATGTTACAATGGGGATCAGGTGGTGGGAGTCCCATTGTTCCTCGGTTGTCTTAAGGAGAAGATTGCTGCTTTTTAACTCTGCTCTCCTTCCAGTCTCCACGGTTCATTGGTAGACGGCAGAGCCTCATCGAAGATGCCAGGAAGGAGAGAGAAGCTGCTGCAGCAGCAGCCGCCACTGATGCTGCAGAGTCCACAGAAACAATTGTCTTTGAGGAGAAGGATGGGAAGGCCATGTTGAACCTTTTCTTCATGCTTAAGGGAGCGAAGACTTCATCGCTATCCCATGCACTTAAAGTGTTTGAGGTGAGTGGCTAACCTCCTGTACTGCACTCAATGAAAACTGCATTTGATGTGGGTGGAAGGTCTGTTACTGTAGCATGGGGGAACATTGCCAACTCACCAAAATTCAATTGGATAAGGGTCTAGTTTAAAGCCTCCCTAGTATGAATTATTGATTTAATTCTTCGGGGCTTAACTGGATGAATTCAAATATTGATGGTTACATTAACTTAAGTAGTACACTCTATTCATTTACTGGTGTCTCTATCACACTCTTTCCCAGGGAGACCAATACGAATGAGACAGACCCCTTGCCTGACAATGCTGTGGTTGTAATTCCAGGCTCTGGAATTGCCTTTGCTTGAACATTGCCCAGAGTGAGCCAGTACCCAGCACAACTAAACTGTGGATTTGTATTCACCTCTGATTCTCATGGTGCCCTCTAATGACCCGCACTCTGCACTGTTGTCCACCTTTATGGCAATCCCTGAAACACTTCAGAGACTGCAGAGTTTGGACAGATTGCAGATGAACCATGCAGCTCCCTCACATAGCCTCAGTCACCCCCTTGCTCAAGGCTCTGCCCATCTCTGAATCATATCCCCACTGAACTTCAGCCAAAGTGACTGGACCAGCTTCAGCATAGACATAAATCAGCATAGTGCCCATTAATGTCAATGATACTTACTTATCCCAGGGATGAGTTTGGTCCATAAACTTTCAAAAGTTGCATTGATTTCCTTCATTACTGCATCCTGAATATGCCCGTGACAAGAAGCATTTCTTACCACTGTATACAATTGCATAGGGAGATGATAAATAATTGGGCTTTCCCAGTCAAAAGTAGCATTATCTATGATATTGGTACCATGGATAGAAGCTCACCTAGGTAAGTGCTGCTTATTTAGCCAGTCGTCAAAGATAATGACTTGAATTTATATAGTACTTTTCATGCAGAAATTTTCAAAAGCAGATTACAAATCATGAGCCTGAGTCTCTTCATTTATATTGGTTTAATTCCATCGTCTTCTGTGGTGTGAATGAGAGGAGAATTCTGTCGTATGTGCATGTATGTGTGTGCGTAACACCTTAGTCCCCAGTGAAATGCAGCCACTTCTGGGGGTGAAACCTGACCAATACACAGCAACACTGCAAAACAGCTGAGGACAGGTAGAAAAGAAAAAATATTCAGTTGAATTTGTGTGTATGTGTGAGGGGGGAGTTTAGTTGTAATTACCCACACTGAAATTTGATCAGGACACCTCCTCTAATCTTATGGAAAGCCGCTTGGGATCTTTAAGGACTGCAAGTGGCCTTGTATCTCTTGTGAAAGGATGGGTGGAAGCAGGATAGAAATGTACCAATTTACAGTATTTAACACTGCGTTCCTGTAGCATATTGCCTTTGCAGTGGGATCAGTGGACCAGAAGTGCTCCATAAGGCAAGCATTTGAGAGCCCTGCTGGTCTTGGTCACAGTTGCTGTCTCTTTCCAGGAAGTTTGCGGCTGTCAGAAAAGGCTCAGAAGCGCATCAACAACAGATTTCAAATGCAATTTACTACTTCTCTGGTATGAAATGCAAAGTGATTCTCATCCCGTGAATTTTACAGGGTCCTGCACTTAGTAGATGTGGGTGATATTTATTTTACACTGTGTGTGTGTGTGTGTTTATGTATAAAATATATTCCAAGGCAGCAGAGAACAATTTAAAAAGTCCAGCAAGAACTCAGGGTGGCTTTTATTCAAATGGCACCTGATTCCTCTTGGGGCAATTTACTCACTGCATGAGGAGCTCTCTCAGCGGAAGCGCTCTCTCAGCTTGACATAGAGAAGGTTTTTTTTTAAAAAAGCCACAAGCGTGTCAAGTTACAACAGGGGAAGATTCATTTCTCAGATCCCTCTGGCAATGCAGGTACAAGATATGAAAACAGACGGGTGTAATGACATTTGCCTCATCATGAAACAGGCTGCAGGGAGGCTGGTTTCACTCTGCTGTATGCGTTGCATGCAGCCAACACATAGGTAATGCAATCAGAGCTGTCAGATTAATGCTAAGGTATTGATTATTGGGGGACAATGTAATAGAGAGGTGGGTAGGTACATTTAAAAACATGGTCCTAAATTGAATTTATCCATGACATTGCCTCCGTTCCTTCTTCTTGTTCTGCCTCTGATTAACTAAAAATCACACCCTTTCCTCTACTGAAGAACTCAGAGATTCGGAAAAGACTGGGTCATCACCCAGAGAAATGGGTTTGCAAGGGCCAGATTTCCATGTACCAGGGAAAATATCCAGGAAGCAGTCAGAACCCTCCTGTGGATGCAAAGGGCCAATCCCCCTTCTCCACTCTTTATCTCTGAGTGAATTAAGTGTTGGTGAAAGATGCCAAATTGATATCCCTGAAGACCAAGCAGTGCTCAGGTACAGCATAGGCAGCTGCAGAGCAAGCTTCCCATAGCATGCCTCTATCCTTTCCCTTTGCCCTAGCTGGAGGGACCACCTCTAGGACTGATATAATTTCAGTCGTCATTCCCCACTGAGATGCCAGTTGTGGAAGTGAGCTTGATGACATCAACATCTGTCCCCAGGACTGAGGCCACCAAACCCATTTCACATAGGTCATTCAACAGCAATCAGATTAACTCTCAGTTGTTACCAACCTGAGGCTTGACTCAATCCTGTGACCTAGAGGTGAAATCTTGCTCATGGCACCAGCCTCCCCAGAGCCACCCCATCTGCTTCCAGATTTTGTCATGGAGTGGGACATAGGCATATCTATTTTTCCCTCCTTTTTCCTTCTGTCTAATCAGAGACTGGTTTAGCTGGTCCAACTTGGTCTTTTTTGTGCCACTGCTGTAAGCCTGTGATCAGAAAGGCAGCTAAAAGCAATGCCTTGGACAGCCAGATGTTGGTATAAGTTTCCCGGGTCTTGAAGTGGCTAATAAGACCATGTGCTGTGCTTGTTTTTTGTTTTTTGTTTTTTTTTAAAACTCAGAGAGGACACAAGTAAGATTAAACACCAGAGATAGAAGCTGCATTTTCTATCTTTGCTGTTCTTTTTTCTCCCCCCCTTTTACTTGTGTTCATTTTGTTATGTCTGAAAGGAAGCAGGATCAGACTTTGACAACCGAAGCAATAACAGCTAGAGCCCAACCAACTTCTGCTCTTTTCCTCAGAAGGACAGATATTGCCACCTATAATAGCATCTAAACGACTGTCACAGAAGGCTTTTTTTCCCCCTTCTAAAGACTCCCTACTTCTAAAGGGAAACGGAACAATGAATGTTAGAATAAAAGCCTTACTTAACACTTAAAATTTCTGATGGTTTACCTCTTTCTCTTTCTTTTCTGTATCTTTAATAAAATGTTTTTTAAAATTAATAAAGTGTTTGTCATGGTGAGGTCTCTGTATACCAAACTGTTTTAAACTGTTTAATGTTGGAGAGTTCCAGGGTCATGTTAACACCTTTAACTCTTTGGGTTCCTTTATTCCATCTAAATCAATCATTTCAGTTCATGTGCTAAAATGAAGCCTGTTTTCCTATAGCCAAATGCCTGGGGAATAAGCAAAAAAATGTGATAGCTTGAGTTAAAAGTCTAGCTTGCACCTGCATTCAGTTAGTCTGGAGACAGCAGAGAAAATGGGCCACTCGAGTGCTGCTAGTGAGAAACAGACTAATTTATAAGCTAGTTAAACTCTATTAAGATGTCTGACTTTTGGGGTCTCTCTTTCATGTTTAATAAAAGAATTAGAATGATGGGACAGATCCGCACCTAGTGTAACTCATCTTAGTTCCATTTAGCTTCAATGGAGTTATGCCAGTTGATACCTGTTGTTGGGGATCTCATAGTGGGTGCTTTGGGATTCTCCAATACACTAAAAGATGTTCCCAGCAGCACACCTAGCTCTGTCACTGAGATTGGAGGGTAGGGCATGAGGCCAAGTTCCAATTCTTCTCAAGAAGCAAGATGTTCCAATGGCAGCATGAACACTGGCTGATCTCCCATGATGCTGCTGCCTTCCCTTTGTTGCGTAATAAAGATAACAGGAGACAAAGGAGGAACCTTTCCAGTTATTTATGATTTCATAAGTGTCTAGTAATTAATTCCAAATGGAGCTGAAGGAAGTTACTTATTAGTTCTACCATGTATCAGGAGTCAAGGTATTGGAAGGGAAGCTAAACCAATCACAATGCTCTGTGAGCCAGCCCAATGGCCAAGCAGTATCACAACCTGTTAACATGCTGGAGATTAGAGTGAGAATATTGCTTCCAGGCTAAGAGGGGATGGGAAGACAGGGGAAGTAGCATGCAGACCTGCTGGTTCATATGGCTGGTGAGAAAGGACAGAGGTGGTGGATCTTAATATTATTTTTTAGAGATGCCGATAGCTTTTTTGACAAGAGTCTGTGAAGGAATTTCCTTGACTGAGATATAGTAGCTGTGGTATAAGATCCTTAAGGAATTCAGAGGAGATGGGTGTAATGCATGAAAAACTGTCTGTGTGTTGGAAAGAGAGAGCAACTCTGCGTGTTTGATCCTGTAGCTCCTTCAGAGAGAAAAGACGACTCATAAATGATGTATAGCATTGACAGTTTCTTCACTGTCTTTATTTCAGCACCTTGGCCAGTGCACAGGACTGACACTGCCTGGTAGATGAAAGCTAGCTCCTCACTTCGCATTTTGCTTCCTTTGGGGTAATAGTGGCTGAAATCCACACCCATAATAGGCATTTGAGAGATATTAAGTGTATTGGTGGAATGTCACTTCCTTGTGTGTACTGCAGCTGTTCAACATAAGTAATAAGGTTCTGCAACTACAACAAATTGCAGCCATTTGTTTGCACACTCTGAGCTGAGAGCTGGTGCCTCATCACTTCGATAACAATTAGAACAGTTTGAGGAGGGCAATATTCCATGTACAGGAAATGCCGCCATTTAGAAATTACTTTTTACCCGAGTCAGAGTGAAAAGCCAAAATAGAGAAAAAGTTATTTAAAAAATTCTGAAAATTTCAAGTAGGAAATGCTAATTTTTGACATTTTAAATTGAAGCAAAATTTTTTCAAATCACCATTTCAAAATGAGACATTTTGTTTCAAAATAATTTCTCATTTTGATTTTCCCAATTGAAGAATTGAAAAATATGTCACCATGGTTCACATTTTCTTGCGCAAAATTTTTGACATTACAAAATGTGGTTTAATCTTGCAGAAAATGTCCATTATGATTTAGTGGCATTTTGTAATGGGAAAATGTTTCAGTCATAGAATTTCAACCTACTCACGTTACAGTATACGAAAGGGATGGAATTAACAGGAAAGTGTCCTGTTCTGATTTCAGGCGTTCCTAGCTCAGGATCAGAAATACCCATGCTCCTACCCTGCAGACATCCTGGAAAGAGTTTGTGTTTCTGGACTTTCTCCACTTTAATTTCACCCGTTGGAAAGTTTGCAATGCAATGTTATCAGAGCCTGTATTTTTATATTATATCTTTCCCCTCTTCCACCCTCTAAAGACATTTGAAGCTAAAATTCACCACCTGGAGACAAGGCCCAGCAGGAAACCTCGGGCAGGGACCACTGAGCTGGAATATTTTGTACGGTGTGAAGTCCATAGCTCCGATGTCAGCACTCTCATGAGCTCCATCAGAAGGGTGTCAGAAGATGTGAGGAGCACTAAGGAAGACAAGTGTAAGGAACTTGCAGCTGTTTTTTTTCCCCCCAAGTCTAACATAAAGATTGAACTTTAGAAACTGTGGCACGGGGATTTCAGCACTCACATGCCAGGAATCTGAATAGACTAGACTAGACTAGACTACTCCTCCCAGCAAGCTCCTCAGATCCCATCTTTTCTCTCTCACCTTCTCCCCTTTCAAGAAGTGTCAGATTCCTTCTTCCAGGTCCAAATAGCAACAGGATTAGAAATGTAATGCCCAATACCTAGTACTGTACAGCTTCCACCCTGCTTATTCTAGCCAGTTGTCTGTTTTACATTTCTGACCTTTCTACCCATGTGTCAGTAACCCCACATGTGTTTGGAGGGTGCTCTTTCTACACCAGTGAGACACCAGTGACCAATTGCTTGTCTCTACGGATTAGTAACATGAATGTTAGTTGAGCAAGAATTCTACTTTGATACATCACTAAGGTCAGAGGATTTCTCTCTTCCTCCCATTTTGATTCCTGGAGCAGCCATTAGGTGGGTGGTAAGGGTAAGGGTGGAGGTTCATCAGAAAAAGTCAATAAGAGCTTTAATTTTTTCCTGGCGAGATGCCAGCACTCCAAGAATTGGCAAGTGATTTAAACATGATATAAAGGCTGAGGCAATATTTGGGCTAGATAGGGAACAACTCTGGCTAAATGTGCCCAACAGATACAAACAGAAAGGAGAGCAGAAGATGGGGATGATGGGAAAGTGATCAGTCATGTGGGCTTTCCTTACTATACCTGGCATCCGAAGATCATGTGCCTGGGGTCCTGGGTATCACCCTGCTAATCTGGGGCCATTATTATCTCCCTGCATTCCTTGTAATTCCGTCCCTTCAGTGTTAGCTGATCAGTGCTGCATCATCTCTCTCTGACCTAGCGATGCAGGTGAATAGCCTGGTCCAAGTCATTGGATGATGGTTCCCTATGTATATACAAGCCTGGGAAGGCTGGTAAAATGGATTTGTTCCCTTACCACCTAATCCTTGATGTACCTAAGCTTCATCAACAGAAGCGGTGAGAGGTGTGTGGGGGTCATGCAGGATCCTAGGTGTCTTACAGTGATCATATATTATTTTACCCTGGGGAGGGTGAAGCTGCTATGAGTGAAAGCCACATTTTTTCCTAGTGGTTTCCTAGTATCAGAAAATGTCATTGTGCTGGGAGGTTGAAAGGGAAGTCATGTTTGCTCATGTGATGGAGGTCACTTTATTATGTCTGGCTGTGGGATAGATGTACCATAGGAAGGGATCATGGGCAGTCATGGAGCATAGCCATTGAAGCACAGTGGTGTCATGTGCAATTAAATCATTTGGAATTGTTTATGCATGTGCCACATCAGGTCATGTGTGAGCTATGACCTTATCTCCTCCACTTGGCATGAGATATACTTAGCTCAACATTCACTTCTATGGTCTTATTTCTCTTTACAGTTTACTGGTTTCCAAGAAAAATCTCTGAACTGGACAAGTGTCACCACTTGGTCACCAAGTTTGACCCAGACTTGGATTTGGATCATCCGGTGAGTTGGTGTGTTCAGACATATTCTCACTTTCCAGCCTCGTGTCTTCCAACAGAAACAGGGAAATGGAAAGCACCGGTGATTGGAACTGGTTGGGAATTTTTTGACAAAATGTTTTTCCATCAGAAAATGTTGATTCTGCAAAACCATAACTGTTTTCAGGAAAGGGTCCATTTGGACTAATTTTTCATTTAAAAAAAATGTTAAAATACAAAAAGATCAAAATCAAAAGGAACTGTTTTGATAGACTTGAACCAAAACTTTCGTGGGATAGTCAGGGTCATGAATATTTTTGAGATTCTGACTTTTCATCCAAATTGGGAAAGGAAAGCTTTTTAAAACGTCAACCATTTTCCTAGGATGGGAAAACCATTTCTGGCCTAGCTCTACCTGTAATCCCACTTTGTCTATCGCCCTGTAGCCAGTACAGGTTTAGTTCTTGCAGGATACTGTATTCCTCAGTGCTTTGTCTAGTCTAGTTTGATCAAGAGATGGGGCTTCTACTACATTCCTAAGGAGATTATTCCTCAGTCCAAAAGATCTCACTTCTGAGGAAATTTTCATGGCTATCCAGCCTAAATTTTAACTGGTTCTGTTTCAGAATTGGTTTCCCAGAGATGGAGTAGAGATGTCTTGTGTTTGGCTTGATGGACCTGGCTTCTCAGAAAATGAATAGACAGGACATACACTGGATTGGGGCAGGGCCCAATTCCTCCACCTAGAAGGAGAATACAAAGCTCTCACTTTGAGATGGGGAATGGAGTTACCTATGGGTATGAAAGGAGGGGCCTCTGTTGTAATGAGGGGCAGTTGCTAGCTGTTAATGTGTGGGTGTGTATATCTCCCTCACCATTGGGCCTATATTAAGTGTGTGTGTGGTGGTGCGGGAAATGAGAAAACTTTCCTGTATGAAATGTTAACTAACTTAAACACTTGTTCTCTGTTCCCTTTTGTCACAGGGATTCTCTGACCAAGCATACCGGCAGCGAAGGAAAATGATAGCAGAAATTGCCTTCCACTATAAGCAGTAAGACACTTTCCAAACGTATGTGCAGGAGCAATTTCATACCACAGTGCCACCTGCTGGGAACTCATTATGCTACTTCCATAAATCTGTCTTCTATCAACTTATCTTCTTCTCTATTCATTATTTTGCCCTTCCATTCTCCCTTTCCAATTTCTTTTCTCAGGTCCTCTGCTCCCTGCACTCATTTCAGCTTCCTCCCATGTTTAAAAATCTGCATGTTCATTAATTCATAGATGTTAAGGCCAGAACAAACTTGCTGCATAATACAGGCCATAGAACTTCATGTAGTAATTTCTGCATCAAGCCCATAACTTTAGTCTGAGCTAGAGCATCTCTGTTAGAAAGATAGCCAGTCTTGATTTAAAGACTTCAAGAAATGGAGAAACCACCCCCATCCCTAGGTAAATTGATCCAATGGTTAATTACTCTCACTGTTAAAAATGTGTGTTTAAAGCTAAACAAATTCAATCTAGAAATAAGCTTTCAACCACTGGATCTTGTTAGACCTTTTTCTGCTAGATTAAAGAACCATCTACTATCAGAATTCCCTTCCCCATAAAGGTACTTGTAAACTGCAAACAGGTCACCTCTAAACTTTCTCTTGGATAAGATAAATAGATTGAGCTTCTTAATTAGTTCGTTATAAGGTATGTTTACCAGACCTTAAATCACTCTTGTAGTTCTTTTCTAAACCTTTTCCAATTTTTCAACGTTCTTTTTGTTTTCCAGTAATGGTCTCACTAATGCTGGATACAGATGTAATACCACCTTCTCTGTCCCTACTTAATATTCCTCTGCTTATGTATCCAAGGAATGCATTCCCTTCCCCACCCCATCCCGCCCACTTAGTTATAGTATTGCACTTGGAGCTCATTTTACCAAGCAATCCAGACTGGTCTTTAGAACTGACTTGACCACATCATTATTTTTTATCACTCCTCCAATTTTTGTGTCAGCTACAAATTTTATCAGCAATAATTTTGTATTTTCTTCCAAACCATTGACAAAGATATTGAATACCATGGGGCAAAGAACAGATCCCTTGGGGATCCCACTTCCCCTAACAAGATGATGATTCCCCATTTACAATTACTTTTAGATCCATCGGTTAACCATTTAACTTTAATAATTGCTGTTTAACATCCTCCCTAGTTACTGATGGAATAGAAAGTATTTCATTATCTCTGTAAGGCATGAATGCATCATCTTGCTTCTTTCCAAATACAGAGCAAAGTTATTTATGGAATACTTCTGCCTTTTCTACATCATAATTGACAATTTTATCATCCTTCTCTATCACCAGGTCTATCCCAATGTTAGGATTTTGTTTGTTTTAGTATATTTAAGGACAATAAGAAGGAAATATTTACCTCTACTGGCCATACATTTTTCATTGATACCTTGAGCTTCCCTTATCAATCATCTGCATTTCCTAACTATCCATTTGTATTCATTGCTATCAACTTTTCCATTGTCCCCGTGTGTGTGTGTGTATATATATATATAAAAGAAAAATAGCCATATATACATATCTACATATGGCTACTTTTCTTTTTCCTTTTTACCAGGATGTTTTTTTTAATAAAAAAAGACTTCTTGTGGAATTGTGGGTTTGTTGGGGTCATTGAATAAAGCATTATTAAACATATGTCAATGATCACTCACATTTTGATATTTAAATTTTTCCTCCCCTCCCACTCAGTTTTACTCAATTGTCAGCTTTGGGGAACTGTCCGTCTTAAAGCACCAAGTGTGTGTGTGTGTGTGTGTGTGTGTGTGTTTGTCTGTCTGTCTATGTATATAATTCTTGTGATTTATCACTTAGAACATTGATCCATAATCATTCCTGTTCCTGTCCTTCTGAATTGTCAGTAACTCTAAAGTAGGCAATAGTATCTTTAATGTAGTGTGTCACTCCCTTCCCTTCTTGCTAAGCCTACCCTATGAGCTAGGGTTGTGATTCCCAGCTCACATACACATACTCACACTAGCTTGATGAGCATTAGCATGAGTATAAATAGCAATGTAGCTGTGGGAGCATAGGCAGTGACAGTGGAGGCACAGCCTAGCTATGCCAAGATCAAACCCATCTGAGCCCTGTGGGCATGTACTCAGCACAGCTTAGCCATGCTGCCATTGTCCATATTACCACAGCTACAATAGTATTTATACTCTAGCTCTCATCGAGCTAGTGTGAGTATGTGTATACAAGCTGGGAATCACACCCCTAGCTCAAAGTGTAGACATATACCCTATCAAGGAAATATAGGCTATCCAGTGATTTTAACATTCTAGTCATGTGACTCCTCCCACCAGGTTTCAGTAATACCAGTCATCACTTTTTTTCTATAAAATGAGCATTCTAATTCCTCCTGTTTATTTCCCAGCTTTCTAGCATTGGTGTACAGGCAATAGAAGAATTGCTTCTCCTTACGGCCCTTGATGCCTTGATTCTTTACCTTCAAGCTACGTTGAGTCTCAGTTACATGTTTTGAGCATATGTGCAGGGTTTGACTCTTTAGCACTCACCCCAATAGCTGCTAGTTTAAAGCCCTCCTAACCCTATGTTCAGTTCTAAGCCCAATGTCTCCAGTTAGAGACACAGCTAGTATATGAAGAAGGGGCTAGCATGGGTCTAATTAGCCTTATGACCAGAGCTGGGCAACTAATAGCATTTTCAGTTTTTGCTGGCAAGTCTGAAAAATTAAAGAAAAAATTAATTTCTGGTAGGGACAAAAATGAAGGGTTTTTTTGACAGGTTCAGTGAATCAAAATATTTGTAAAACATTGTTTTGTTGGGCGCACCATAAAACCTTTTGTTTTGATTTTGAGCATTTTTAATATATTACAAAAAATGATAAATAAAATGAAAGGAACCTTTGAAACAAAGTTTCCATTTTTCTAGATTTTTTTTTAGCTTTCATTTTGACCCAAACAACTGAACAATCTTGACAGAAATTCACTAAAAGTTTTGGTGTCACTGAATCTGCATTTTTGGCCGAAAAGAAGTTTTGATCAAAAAATTTGGCCCAACTCTATTTATGACCCATATGTTTCCTACTAGATCTGTGCTAACCCTGTGCCCCATATGCTAGCCATGTGTTAGGTTTAAAGTTGTCTGATCCATATTATACTGTGCTGATATTGTGCATCGTTAAACGTAGTGCTCTTTTCTTAAAGGGTGGGGGAGCTTTCTTAAGGTTGGGGCCCCAGAGTGTATAGCATGTTGTTATTGTGTTTCCCCATCTCCTATCGTCCCTAACCCCATGTTTGCCTTGCAGCGGGGAGCCAATCCCTAGAGTGGAGTACCGGGCAGATGAGATAGCTACATGGTGAGTGTTGATTTAATGCAAAATCCTTTCTGACTCCATCCAGCTGAATTAGGAACCATGAAAGAAATAAAAGATTTTGTCCCATTGACCAGCTGTGGGGGAGTGTGCCTTGGGCAAATAGAGAAATCAGAAAACAGTAGTGGGTTTATACTGGGGCCAATACTGGAAGTTGAGAACTGAATGGTTGTGGTGGAGTGTCTTAAAAAATGTATCACGAAGGTGTGGATGTTGCCTAATTGCCTCTCTGTAAAGAGCTCTGACTGTTTGCAAGAGTTTCCATGGGGGCTAAGTTTCAGAGTGGTAGCCGCGTTAGTCTGTATCAGCAAAAAGAATGAGAAGTACTTGTGGCACCTTAGAGACTAAAATTTGTTAGTCTCTAAGGTGCCACAAGTACTCCTCATTCTTTTTGGGAGCTAAGGGAATTCTAAGTGGGAGGGTCCAGGAGACCCATCCCTAAAGAACAAGAATGTCAGATGATGCTAATGTTCGTAACTCAGAGAAAGAGGTGCAGCATGTGAGGAAATCTGACCCTGTACTGCCACTCTGCTTGCTAACTGCTCAGTCACCTAACAAGGTCTAAGGCACATCCGAGACCCTTTAGTACCATAAATCAATTTCTGCTGCTCCTCCTCGCTTAGGGTGACCAGATGTCCTGATTTTATAGGGACAGTCCCAATTTTTGGGTCTTTTTCTTATACAGGCTCCTATTACCCCCCACCCCCGTCCCGATTTTTCACACTTGCTGTCTGGTCACCCTATAAAGGGCTGTATCTAAAGTCCATTACAGTTCCACTTCTTATTGTCTCCAGAGGCTCCTCTTAGGGTACGTCTAAACTGTTTTAAGACCCACAGCAGCGAGCCTCCAAGCCTAGGGACAGGGTCGGGCTTCAGAGCCTGAGCCATGACGTGAGCCCCATGAGCCTGAGTCTGTAGACCTGGGCTCTGAGACTCACACCTGCAGGTTTCTGTTTGCCGTGTAGACTTACCTTTGGTGGGTAGGACCACTAATGAGAAGATGACTTATCAGGGGAGCTGCTGAGGTGTATTTCTGGATTATCCATCTGCTGTCTCTCTTAATTATCTCTCACTAGTGTGACTTTTTTAACAGATAAAGCCACTGGGACTGGATTTTTGTTCCCAGTTAGAATGAACTCTCTTGATGCACCTTGACCTTGAGTTAGTTATCTCCAGATACACGAATTGTCCCTGTGAAGGTGGCCTCTGAATTCTCCACTCTCACAGTCAGCAAGAAGCATTTGGGTGGAGAGTGTGTGCGTGTGCACATGTGCTCGAGCATGTATGTGTAAACAGATCGAAAATCAATGGTTTAAAAAATAAAATAAAATAAAAAAAACAGGGAGAGGAACTCCAGCAGGAAGCGTACTGGGTGTTGTCTGTCCTGATGAGAGGCACAACAAAGGCTGGCAGGGCTAGATCCTGAATTCACACCCTCTCTCCTATCTGTCACTCTGAAGGAGGGAGGTTTACACCACACTGAAGAGTCTGTACCCGACTCATGCCTGCAAAGAGCACCTGGAAGCCTTTCACCTGCTAGAGAGATTCTGCGGCTACAGCGAGAACAACATTCCTCAACTGGAGGATGTCTCCTGCTTCCTGAAAGGTGGGTGTGGGCACATTCCAGGGCCAGGAGTGGGATTACAGGGTCGTGGGTATCAGCATGTAGACATGTGAATCCGTGGAATGGCTGGGGTGCATTGCAAGGCAGAATGTGAATCTGCAGGAGGGAACTGGAGGTTAGGGTAAAGAAGTGCTTGCTATGGGGGCCGACAGCATGAACTGTATTGTAGGGTAGTACAAACAAGGGAGAGGTCTAGTGTGCTCCAGGAGGGAAGTGGGCGGGGGGGGAGGGGCGCGTGCAAGAGTGTACTCCTCTGGGGAGTCTGAGAGTGACTATAGAGAAAGGGAGGGAGCCAGCGAGCATTCTGGGCCCCAGTCTGAGAATTCAGGGTGGTGGCAGGAGTCAGTGCATTGAAGCATGGGCTTCCAGGTCAGAAGTGCAAAGAAGGATTGGGTGAGGGGGGCAGTCTAGAGTGGAAATGTGTGTTCCAAGCACAGGAGTGAGAATCAACTCAAGGAATGTAGGGGCTAGTGTGGAAGGTGTGTGGGCTGGGATGGAGAGCCCAAGCACTGATATATTCGTGTATGGACCCCATTGTACCTAGTGGTGAATTTCAGCATTTGCCCAGTCACCATGTCCTCTTGGCTTGCAGGGAATTTATTGTCTATTGCAAGTAGAGATGCTAGGTCTGCCAAGGTAAAACTGAAGACATTCACTTTCAGTACCATAGCTTTTGCTGTAAGTGCTGATAATACTATCATGACTAATGAACACCCCACCCTGAGACTCGGCTCAAAGGACTTTCACTATATAAGTAGGGCCCTACCAAATTCATGGTCAATTTCATGGTCATAGGATTTTAAAAATAGTAAATTTCATGATTTCAGCTATTTAAATCTGAAATTTCATGGCATTGTAATTGTAGGGGTCCTGACCCAAAAAGGAGTGTTGTGTGTGTGGGGGGGAGGGGTCACAAGATTATTAGGGAGTGGGGGTACTGCTACCCTTACTTCTGCACTGCTGCAGGAGGTGGCACTGCCTTCAGAGCTGGGCAGCTGGAGAGTGGTGGCTGCTGGCCGGGAGCCCAGCTCTGAAGGCAGAGCTGCCACCAGCAGCAGCGCAGAAGTAAGGATGGCATGGTATGGTATTGCCACCCTTACTTCTGCGCTGCTGCCTTCAGAGCTGGGCGCCCAGCCAACAGTCGCTGCTCTCCAGCCACCCAGCTCTGAAGGCAGCGCAGAAGTAAGGGTGGCAATACCGCAACCCCCCTCAAATAACCTTGTGACCCCACCCTGCAACTCCCTTTTGGGTTGGGACCCCCAGTTTGAGATATGCTGGTCTCCCCCATGAAATCTGTATAATATAGGGTAAAAGCACAAGAAAGACCAGATTTCACGGTGGGAGACCAGATTTCACAGTCCGTGACAAGTTTTTCATGGCCATGAATTTGGTAGGGCCCTATAGATAAGTGGTTGTTTGGATTATTTCAGAGAGAACTGGGTTCCAGCTCCGACCTGTGGCTGGCCTGCTGTCTGCACGTGACTTCCTATCCAGCTTGGCCTTCAGGGTATTCCAGTGCACGCAGTACATCCGCCATGCATCCTCACCCATGCACTCCCCAGAGCCGTGAGTATGGCCGGGTACAATGCAGAATCCTCTCTGTCCTCACACTGCTCCTGACACAGTGTAAAACCAGGAAATGGGATTCAACCCTCTAGCAGTGACTAATCCATCCTTTCTCTTTTCTTTCCAATGGAAGGGACTGTTGTCACGAACTTCTGGGGCACGTACCAATGCTGGCTGACAGGACGTTCGCACAGTTCTCCCAGGTAATTGGGGCAGATTGGTCCTTGCACTGAAAGCCCAGCAATGGGTCCTGATGCTCAGAAGCCATTTTAGGGAATGGTGTGAGAACTCAAATTCCAATCCCAATTTATCCCACCAGGGATTACTTAGGGATCTGCGTAGTTATGTTGGCTATAGGGAAGCAACTTCACTTCCAATTTTCCCCAGCAGTATGGTTGGGAATGGCATGGAAATAGTAGCTGTGTGGGAGCTTACTCCTAGCACTGCCCTAGCAGGAGTTATTGTAGGGCAGGGGTAGGCAACCTATGGCACGCGTGCTGAAGGCGGCACGTGAGCTGATTTTCAGTGGCACTCACACTGCCCAGGTCCTGGCCACCGGTCCGGGGGGCTCTGCATTTTAATTTAATTTTAAATGAAGCTTCCTAAATATTTTAAAAACCTTATTTAATCTACATACAACAATAGTTTAGTTCTATATTATAGACTTATAGAAAGAGACCATCTAAAAACGTTAAAATGTATTACCGGCACGCAAAACCTTAAATTAGAGTGAATAAATGAAGACTTGGCACACCACTTCTGAAAGGTTGCCGACCCCTGTTGTATGGCATGCTATAGGATCATGGACTAGAGCTGGACAGAGTATCAACCACAGCAAATAATTTATCCAATGGATTTAGGCCTTTCCCACCTCCCCCCCCAAATTATCCACAGATCAAACTTTGCATTTTATGAACGTAGTCATTCTTAGTAACTGTTCCTCAAATACATGGTGTGTATGTATTTCAGCCCACAGGTTGTTTGTGCCCTCTCTGCTTCGAGCTGTGCTTTTTACTCTTCGTTCATTTCTGATGGGTGACTGCCCACCTACATCATTAGTAATACACCTCTACCCCGATAGAATGCTGTCCTCGGGAGCCAAAAAATCTTACCGCGTTATAGGTGAAACCGCGTTATATCGAACTTGCTTTGACCCACCGGAGTGCGCAGCCCCGCCCCCTCAGAGCGCTGCTTTACCGCATTATATCTGAATTCATGTTATATTGGGGTAGAGGTGTAGTAGTATTTTTATTACTATTGACATGACTAACATAGGCTGTGTTCTCAGTGCACTAGTAGCCAAACTGTTTTCAAGTTTCTGGTAGGCATCATGGAAAAGGAAAATTCTAAAGAGGGATTTCAAGGAAAATAATGAGGCAGCTTTATGGATGTTTATGGGGAGCTCTTCCCGAGCAGGAGGGTCAGCTTAGAAGAAAGCATGAAGGTCCTTGTTTGAAAATGTAACAGACGAGTGACACAGGCTGACATTTGCTGATTGGAGGCAGAAATTGACATCTTGATACTGAATGAGAGATGATAGGGAGGTGGAGATAGGCCATCAAGGGCCTTAAATGTGAGGTGTGGTATCATTTCTTTGTTTATAGACTGAATGGACAAGACAGAGAGAGAGGAAGTATTATCCCTCTTTTACAGACGGGGGACCGAGGACCAAAAGATTAAGTGACTTGCCCAAGGAGTCTGTGGCAAACCAAGAAATAGAACCAGATCTCCTGAATCCCAGCCTGGTGATTTAACCACAAGATCATCCTTCTTCCTCCTGCACTTTCAGCCTCCGTGGCACAAGGTGTTAGAGGAAATGATACCGAAGCAGCTGCTACACACCAAGCTCAGAATTAGCATAGTGCCGCCTGGCTGCTGGTTTCTGGGATGCTAACTAAGGGGTGGTGTGAGAAGTCCATAAAATGAGTGACATCTGAGCAGGCTAGAAGCCAAACCCATTAGCAAAACTGACTGGATTGAAATGGCTCTGGGTGCAACCCGTGTTTATGTGTTAACCTTCTTCCTTCTCTTCCTAGGATATTGGACTGGCATCGTTGGGAGCCACTGAGGAAGAGATTGAGAAACTTGCAACGGTAAGTTTTCCTTTACTCTGAAGGGATCCCTGTTACCCTAGCAGAACTGGTGAGCTCCTTCTCCTCCTTGGGTATTAGTGGCTGGGATGATTCAGGAGGATGTGGTTTAGTTAGGAAATGGGGCAGTTTTTCCTGAGTTACATACATACAGGTTCAGTAAAGGCATTAAGATCAGTCACTAATGTCCTGTCTCCAAATGTCTTCATTGTCTCTCCCCTCACGTTCTCTCTGTCCAATCAGCAGATGTGTCACTGGGGAACCTCTGTTGGCTTGTTTCCCACACAGCATGCTGCATTACACCACTGGAGCATGTGAGTGGAGAACACAGAGTTCTGGTTCCCTTCTTAGGTGGCCTTCTCCAGAGCGTCACATACCACTAATGAAACACAGGGCCTCATCATGGGGCTCTGCAGCGTCTGTTGAAGTGCATGCTGGGAACACAGTCTACCTCACTCACAGGGATAGAGGTCAATTACAAAAGACTAAGGTTGAGCAGAGCTCACCCGGCCACACATTAAGTTTCATGGACAATGGCACTCACAGTTCTTTATCATCTGGCATCACGCTGTCAAAGATGTGGGATTTACTGCATAGCATTGAAAGGAATCTTTGGAGCTGGATTAAGTTATATCCCTTTCCTTTGAGTCTGCCTAACCAAGTTCAGCTTCAAGGCCCATTCACAAAGGTATTTTGTTGACACTGAATACTCAGTGATATAACCAGATTATTTAGTACATTATCCAGAGAGATGCGTGAACCACATTGGGACTAGCTGGCCTTGAGCACCTGCAACACAAGCAAATGCTTCGAGCCCCATGCTATTGGGGACCCCAATAAAACTACTAACTTGCTGTCTGTCTCACTCCTTCCAGCAGTGAAACCAGACAGCACCATGCCCCCAGATCTTCCAAAGGGAGGAGGGAGGGAAGAGGCAGCTCATCACCAGCTACGAAGGAGGGATTTATTCTTGAGAAGGTCTCAATTAGTCAATGCAAGTCAGATATGACAGTGATGGGCACAGTATAGGCAGACAGGCTAGAGAGATGCAAGTTGTTCCAAAGCATATATGAGTGATCTGATCTGGGTTTGTGGCCAGTGACCTCTCTGGTTCCTTTCAAGCCCATCTAACAGCCCCGGGAAGCCTGTTCTCTGATCTGAACGGTCTGCGGGGAGGTGAAAGGAAAATGAAGAGGAGGAGGAGTGACTCCTTGCTTGTTTTTCTCTTCCCTTCACAGCTTTATTGGTTTACAGTGGAGTTTGGGCTCTGCAAACAGAATGGAATAATCAAAGCTTATGGAGCTGGGCTCCTATCCTCCTATGGGGAGCTAATAGTAAGTCTCGACCTACCTTGTCCTTCTCTGCTCAGACACATTGAGGCAAAGGGCCCCTTTCCCCTCTGCACACCTCCAGTTTCTTTAGCGAATCCACTTTCCGCATTTCTCTCTCTCATGCACACAAACTTCCTTCCCCTCCTTTAAGTATTGGCTTTTATTCGTACTTTCCTCAGCACTCCTTGTCGGACGAGCCGGAGGTCCGGAACTTTGACCCAGATGCTGCCGCTGTTCAGCCCTACCAGGATCAGAACTACCAGCCAGTGTATTTTGTATCCGAAAGCTTCAATGATGCCAAAGACAAACTCAGGTAGGATCCAGAATGGAAATGCCACCAGGGCAACTAAATACAGACAGTTAATTATATCATGGCCTGCCTTCCTCCTTGCATCATTCAAAACAATACTTGGTACCGTATATACTCGATCATAAGCCGGTTCGTTTATAAGCCAAGATGGATAAGTAAAAATGGAAAATGTGTATGACCCATTCATAAGCCGACCCTATAATTCAGGGGTCGGCAAACTTTTGGCCATCAGGATAAGTCGCTGGTGGGCCGAGATGGTTTGTTTACCTTGAGCATCCACAGGCACGGAGGTAAACCTAAGTAAACAAAGTGTCCCGGCATGCCAACTGTTTACCCTGATGGGCCGAGACAGCAACTGGTGGGGAAATTTTTTGCGGGGAGAGAAGCTGGACGTCAGGGGAGTAACCCCTGTGACCACCCCCCACATGACCCCACCCCTAGCCCAGGACCCTCACACTCTCCCCATCCCATCCCTTTTCACCTTATCTGGGGCGGGCCAGGGGAGGATGTCTCTGGCCTGGCTGGAGCTGCTCCGGCAGGCTGGGCAGCGCGGCCGCAGCCTGCTCCGGCGGGCCAGACTGGGCAGTGCGGCCGCAGCATGTTCTGGCGGGCCAGGTGGCGCGGCCACAGCCTGCTCTGGTGGGCAAGGCTGAGTGGCGTGGCCGCAGCGTGCTCCGGCAGGCGGGGCTGAGTGGCGTGGCCGCAGCGTGCTCCGGCGGGCAGGGCTGGGCGGCGTAGCTGCAGCATGCTCCAGTGGGCAGGCAGGGCCGGACGGCATGGCCGCAGCCTGCCAGCCCCGGAGCTGCAGCTGCTTTGGAGACTGGAGAAGTGGAGAGACTCTGGCCCCACCTCTTCCCTTCTGTCTCTGTTGGCTGTGCTGCCTCTCCTTGCCCCCTTTGTTGGGGGGAGGGGCTGTGTCCCACCTCTCCCTCTCTATACCCGTTCATAAGCTGACCCCCTTCTCTTGTGCTTCCCTTTTTTACTAAAAAAATTCGGCTTATGAACGAGTATATATGGCACTTTAACTGAAAGTCCCCATTTATGACCTCAAAGCACATTAGAAACCATAATTAATTAGGCTCACAAGGCCCTACAGGCAGGTAAGCATATTAGCCTCAGTTTTAGGTAGGAAAACTAAGGCAAGATGAGGTTAAAGCAACTCTGCAAAGCTCACACAGCAGGGCCAAGATCAACCCTCAGGAATTCTCACTCCTAAACCTCTGCTCTAAGCACTAGGCCACAGTGCCCACCCGTCCAACCCTTAATCGTTCATAGGCATTAGACCTGTCAATTGCAGTGAGCTGGAGGGCAGACTGAATGAGCTAAAGGAATGGACACTTCTATCTCTACTACTGGACTCCTATCAGAAGGGTCACAGAGTGGAACCCCAGCTCCACACTTAGTGGTGACATGGCACATCTGCCAGCCATGCCGTTATTGCAGAGTATGGCAGAGACCAGACTCATGGCTGGTTGGGGATCCCAAGGTCTGTGGCCCAATTTTCCCCTTGATCTCCAGGCTCATGTCCCCTATCCTTACCACACTGTTGGCCGGCAGCTCTAACATACAACTGTGTGAGTAGTGAGCACTCATGATGGGCAGGAGAATATGGCTGCAGGACTTGTTTACTTTATACCTTTCTCTGTAGGGGACTGCTCTGATTAGTCTATTGGACCATGCAAAAAACTGTGCCCAGGAGAACACACTTATACGCAATCATTTTACTCTCTAGTGTCAGGGGGAAATAATGTATGCTTCCTTTAGCCATTAGCAAAGAAAAGGTGTTTTTTTTAATATCACACAATGTACAGGCCCAGGGCATCTTGACGGTGGAATGCTCCATTTTAAATAATGTGTTAAGAACCTGCAATGTTTAAACCAGAATCTTTAGGGAACCCCTGAATATGTTAAAATTCACTAGCATCACTTCCAGGCCTTTGGGACTCGATTACCAAGATGTAAGCACTCTCAGGCTGCCCTCCTTAAGAAATGAAGCTTCTTTTCTTACTGACAGATAATTAATTAGCCATCTGCAGTTTTGAGAAACCCACTGTGCTGCATGTGTGGACAGAGGATTGCTTAGAATGTCTCTCACTGATGGAAGATACCCCAAGGCCTGATCCTATTTAAAGGCCATTTAGGAATTACACAAGAGTTGAACATGAGGTTACTTCACTAGTATTATTATTACCTTAGCATCTAGGAGCCTCACTTGTGGTGCTCAGGGATCGCTCAGGCCCAGGTCCACAAAGGTTTTTAGGAGCCTAAGCATCAGGTTTGCAAGAAATTTGCTTTATTATGTGCCGGTTCCAACTAGCCTTGCATAACAAGAGCTTCACAGTGCCCCGTCCATACTGTCTGGGAAGCTCAGCCCTGAAATGAACTCCCCAGCACCACACCAGTTATGGAGTAGGACCCCATTGTGGTAGGTGCTGAACTAAAAGTTAGTCCCTGCCCCCAGGAGCTTACAATCTGGCACTTATTTAGTTATCCATGAAGCTACCTACAGAGGGGATGTTGTGTTCCTATGCACCAAGAGAAGCAAGATCTCCAAGGAGTTCTGAGATATGGATCCTCAAAGGGCCCACATTTCTAATTATTAATGTTTTCCCCCAGGATTCTCCACATCCCAATTTGCAGCAGACCACTGCAGTTCCAATAAGACCACCATTGTCAGTAATGTTAACTCTTTCAGTGCCCTGTCAGAGCTTCTTTTATCTTTTGAGCCACCATTCAAAGAGCTATTCATTCTAATCCGAGTAACAATGAAAAACAGTCATCAATAGACAGTATCAGGGGGTAGCTGTGTTAGTCTGTATCCACAAAAACAACAAGGAGTCCGGTGGCACCTTAAAGACTAACAGATTTATTTGGGCATAAGCTTTCACGGGTAAAAAACCTCACTTCTTCACTCCATGCATTTGAAGAAGTAGTTTTTTTACCCACGAAATCTTATGCCCAAATAAATCTGTTAGTCTTTAAGGTGTCACCGGACTCCTTGTGGTTTTAGTGATCAATAGAGGCATAGTTAGGAGGGAAAGGAAGGCAGTACATCTGGCCAGAAAACAAGAACTCCATTTCATGAAAAATTTCGACAAATGGTTGCGTTCCACGTTGGAACAAAACTAGAACTTTTTTGAGAAAAAATATTTTTGTGAAAAAAAAAAAAAACCCAAGAGAGACCATCCATGCCAGTGTAACCAATAGCTTAGTGATTATGGCCGTCACTGGGAGGGTGAGACACCCAGGTTCAAGTCACTGTTCTGATTCAGGCAGATATTTCTTGTTGGAAAATACGGATTTGTAGAAAAATTTTCAACCAGGTCTGGAAGATCATACATTTCCCTATTTTAACTGTAAGTGAATGGCATTTTAAAGACCACAAGAGGGTGCCAGAACCTAAGGAAAGACAAATGTTACTTGATACTATAAAGACTATCAGTAAAGGATGCAGGTGAACCAGGTATTACAGATCTGTCCAATATTGGCAGCAAGGTGAAATGTGCAGGATATTGTTTAACACTGTTGGTTATTCTAGTTCTCTTATGCTTTGGGTGATCATCATCCCACTCAGTCATTCCCCTGTCCACCTCTATCCACGTGAACCTGCTGTTACCTGTTTACTAGTATCAATTATTGCCATCAGAAATAATGACTCATGTAACTGGGGTTCATCAAAAATACTCTCTTTAGTAGAACAAACTTGTTCCCCCATCTTTGTAAGCTTTTTTCGGTTTTCAAATCTGGATGTCTAATGTCAGGATCCTAAGTCCATATTTATTCAGTAGTGGAAAATCATGTCACTTATTTAGGTGCTTAATATTGTCGTAGGAACCTAATGTCAGACACCCAGTTCTGACAATCTTGGCCTTTGTTTTTTAACTTACCCTGTGATCTTTATCCCAAATGGCTATGGTCCTGATTTTTGAGAGGTGCTGAGCGTTTACACCTACAACTGAAGTCAATGGGTTAATGCTGAGTCAGGTGCAGGGTTACTAATTGAGAGTGAAGTACTGACTTGAGTCAGGACACTGTACAGAGAAGCCATGCAAACTTCCCCTTTGCCCGCAGAGCTCTGAGAACAAAGCCTCTCTGCCCCCGTGGTCCACAAATGGTCCACAGGAACAAATTCATCCCGGGTGTGACTCCAATACATGGAAATACACTAGGGATATATCGAGACTACATCTCTGCCACTGTCATTGGGGATAAACTTGATGTTGGGACAAGCGCAGATTTTTTTTTTTTTGAAGTTGATAAAATGTTAAAATGGAAAGTGATTGAAAGCAGAGAGAGCGTTTTGAAGATATTTCATGGCAGCATACGCGATCCCCCCCCATTGTTTTCAACCCACTCACAGCCCCTTTCTACTCACTACATTTGCTTTTACCCTCTCCCTACAGAAGCTATGCTGCACGCATCAAGCGACCCTTCTCGGTGAAATACGATCCGTACACCCACAGCATTGAGCTTCTGGACAACTCGCAGAAGATCCACCACTCTCTGGAGAATGTGAGGGACGAGCTTCACTCCTTAATTGATGCGCTGAATGTTATCAGTTAATATGAAAACCATGTTCCTTCTCTCCCCTCTGCCACGGGGTGCTTCCTCCTTCCACTATCACAGAGATGACCCCTGCTCTGGTACTTTGCCACTGTGCTTTCAGCCAGGTCCTGGGCAATAGCTTCAACCCATTCTCTCTTAGGGTTTGTACTGCTGCCCACCACTATTGTATCTCCACAGTCATTTAAAGATGGATGTTTGTATTTTGAGATGATCCAGTTTGAATGGAAGATGGCGGGTTAAGGGCCTGATCCAAAGCCTACTGAAGTCACTGGGAGTCTTCTTATTGCCTACCATGGGCTTTGGGTCAGTCCCCAATATAGTGTCACACTACAGTCATTATACGTGAGCTGTGGGTCATAGACTCAAGTGCAATTAATGGAATTAAGAGCACAAGAAGTCAGGAGTCCATTACAAATACTGGACATAAGGGATTTTTCATTTAAGATCCCACAGGAAACATTTCATTTAATTAAAAAAAAATCCCAATAGCAGCTTCATGAAGAAGCAACCACCCTGTATTAAATCCCCTTTGAGGGCAAAAAGGCTTCTAAGTGAATCCTATCAGTTCTAGGTCCTAGTTTGAGCTGAACTCGTAACCCAAATTAAACTTCTGAAACTGGGCTGGGCTCTCTGGGCTGGAGTAAACTCCAAAAGCTAAAACAAGCCCCTGAGCTAAACTAAACTTCCAGGCTGGAACAAACATTTGAGCCACACCAAACTTCCAAGTTGGAATGAGCTTTTGAGTGCTGTCAGACTCCCGGGTAGAAGTGAACTCCTGAGCTATATTAACCACAACCATCACCCCAAAACTGGAGCAGCCTTCTGACTAGACTGAACTCCCAATGTGGAGTGACCTTCTTGGGCTAGTAGCTAGTTTTATAAATCCTTAGCCCCACCCCTAATGGAATCTGGCCAATCAGCCCTCTCCATCTTACCAAAAATGGAGTCTCACAGCTAGTAGCAAACAGCCTTTTCTAGCTCCAAGGAAAACTGCACCAACATGTTAGCCCAAGCTATAAATACTTAAAATATATTTTCCCTAGGATAACGACAATTAGAAGGAGGGCAGGAGAAACCAACCCTTCAGTGGAGCTCTGTTTTTCTACCTCCCATTGGGACTCATTAAGGAGTTTTAATGCAAACAACACACATCACCCATTTAACCCATTCTCAGACTTACTCTGAGGGGGCCTCCATGCTCTGCCTGCTCAGTTACAGAGAGAAAATAAACCCAAAAGGCTACGCTAGTCTGCATTCTGCCATTCTACCGGTGAGGGTGCTCATTCCGAAAGGGAGGATTTTAATTATTTTACATTGTTCAAATACAAGAAACTAAATATATATAGTTACTGTAGCTCCATTGTCCCATTTCTCTCCTCTCCCAGCAAGCAAGCAGGCTGGGTAAAGAGAACATCGAGGGGTCGAAGGTGCCTTAGCAGGAGTGTATTATGCTTTGATTCAGCAAAGCACTTAAGCACGTGCTTAACGTTAAGCACGTAGGTAATCCCATCAGTGGTAATCTTTATATTGACTTCAGTTGTGTTGGATAACACCCATCATGAGATTGCTCAGGTGCTTAAAGTGAAGCATGTTCCTAAGTGCTCTGTGGGGCCGGATCTGGAAGCTACAGTGCCATTTCCCCAGGCCTCATGACATGTGGAGGCAGTTTGTATAAAAATGACCTGGAGAATGAACGAGCAACTGGTCACTGTTTTAACTCTCCTTTAAATGAAGCATGCTGGGAGGAGGAGTTCTGGGGCAGGGAGGAGGAGGAGGAAGATACAAAGCCTTCATCTGATTCAGCCTTTAGTTTATTCACTGATATTTGTGTATACTAATGCCTCGATGAATGGTTCTCTCACTGTTGTTGCTGCTGCTGTGGATGGATCTGTCTGTCTGTCTGTGTAAAGAAAAACAATTTATTTTTCAGTTCAAAGTCATGCTGCTGCTCACATGTTATTAATAATAAAGATTATATTTCTGGTCTAGCATCCTGGGCTTGGTTTCTGTGTCTTTTCTCATTTCCAAACTGAGACCAGGCCCCATGTCTGCCGGCAGGACACAAACATAACAAGGATCTGATAAGGCAAAAGATCTCCGACTTGTCCCTTATACACAGGGTTTTTGCCGCCCCAAGCGGCGAAAAAAAAAAATGCGATCACGATCGGCGGCAGCTCCACCGCGCCGCTTTCTTCTTCGGCGGCAAGTCCTTCCCTCGGAGAGGGACAGGGACCCTCCGCCGAATTGCCGCCGAAGAGCCTGACGTGCCGCCCCTTCCCCTTGGCCGCCCCAAGCACCTGCTTGCTCAGCTGGTGCCTGGAGCCGGCCCTGCTTATACAGAACATTGACTTAGTGAGCCATTGTATCCTAGGGAACAGGCTTATTTGTTGCCTTCACAAGGTGTTATTAGTTGCACAGTTACTCATATTGCATTAGTGGAGATGTCTTTTTTCTTAGTAGTAACACCAAACAGAAGCTTGCTTCAGCCTTGCCTTCACTATCCTTTTCCCCTTCTTAAATTCCCCACTATTACTACCACAAGTTCAGCCCCAGTGGTGTTAGTAATGGTAGGAGTGCTAGCTTAGCCACTGTGTCTTTTTGTCCATCTCTAGGGGCTAAACCACATGGGGTATGTCTACACAGCCAATGGCAGCAAGCCTCCCAATCCGGGTCAGCAGACTTAGGCTTGTGCTACCGCTCTAAAAAATAGCTGTATAGACAGACAGCATTTTGAAGTTGCAGCTTACCCTGGGGCTCGGGATCTGAAGCCCACTCCGCTTCCAGAGCTAGCCCAAGCCACAACTTCAAAATGCCATCTACACAGCTATTTTTAGAACACTAGCATGAGCCCAGGAGAGGTTTGTGAGTCTGTTACTGTCTTGGCACTAATGGGGTTGGTATTCTGGCTCAAACATTGGTGGCTTCTACTTTTAGATCCAGAAGTCCAGGGTTCAATCCTCACAGATGATTTAGGGATTATCTAGGGATGACCATGAACAGCCTAGGGACGTCATTACAAGTGCACTTGTATAGGAACCAACGAATGTTATTAACTGTAACGCAAAGTGATTTTGATGGGGATGAAAAATGCACCTGCTGCTGCTGCAGTTTGTCTAGACCTGCTCTGAGCAGAGATACAGACAAGCGGGTAGTTAACACAGCAACAGCTATCTACAGCACTGTGTACATTAGTGCGCTTACCAGAGGAGCCACACCAGTGGTAGTATAAGTGGGAAATTATATATAGAGAAAAGAGGCATGTACCTTGCTGAATCAGTTTGTTGAGTATGACAAACTTTGGATCAGACTCAAATCACTGCACAAATCAGAGCAGTTATATGTTTCGGGTTTTTATTAAAGAGGATTTTGTCCTGAAAATATCTAAAGTATTTCCTAGGAAATACTTTGTTTTTAGCAAACAAAAAATGGTCCAAGCACTGTTTTTTTTTAATAATTGTGTATTATTCTTCAGTGACAGCTTTTGAAAAAATTGTGACAGCTGGCTTTGCTGTTCCACAATGGCAGTCTGAACTGAAGCTCTGCCTAATGTGTGTCACACTGTTGGTGTGGGTATGTTTGTGTTTTCACATAAGCACCTGTGAATTGATTTGGATAAAATAAGAACAGACCTGAACCATCACCCAAAATTCGAATCAAGCGCAAATCAACCTCTTTGGGGGGGGGGGGGGGGGGGGGGGGGGGGGGAAGGGAAGGGGAGAGAGGCAAAAAAAATGTTCTGTACTTTTCTTTATTAGTTTTCAATAGTCCAGCTCCTTTGCAGCTGCGCATTATTATGTTTGGGACTGAAAGCAAAAGTCCTATAGAAAAGCTGGTCTTGTGCTGTTTCTGGCTTGGCCAAAAGCAGGAAGTATCAAATATCTCATGAAAATGCCTGATTGAGAGATTTTGAGCCCCATTTTGCTGACTAACTAGCTTTGGCGAGATCACATAAGGATTCATGGTTAAAAATATATAAACATTGACTACAAAACAGAAATCATACTGATATGGCGTTGTTGAGTTCTCAACATACAACTTCCATTACAAACTAAGCAAACACATTACAATTATTATACCGCCAGTTTCGTAGACTTAGATTAATAAAATGAGCTGTTGGGGGCCGAATGTTCAAACCTGCACACCCTTTTTATATATGCCTGCCTTGCATAGATACAAATCAGGATTTGTGCATGACCACGTCAATATGTGCACACAAATCCTGGCTTGCATATACTCATTGGGTATTGTACATGCACAAGTCATGTTTGTGCTCCACTGTGAATGGAGGAGTTTTGCATGGGCAGCTTTCAAAACCTAACTAGAGATGGATCCATCTCCCCCCACCATCCAAAAAAACAAACCCTGGCACTGAACAACCCAGAATTTTGAAGAGCTTGGATCCAGATCTAAATTCCCAGTGTCAAACCCTGGATCCAACCCTAACCCAACCTCCAAACCTTTAGAGGTTTGCCCCGCATTGACAAAGAGAGAGATGTGTACATACATTGCTATATAACACACTAAAGATTCAGCCAGAGGGATGCTGGCAGTGCTAATTAGGAATGAAACACAGGTGCTTTTTGAGATGTGAGCCAAAGGGATGGCAGATTGGTGACTCAGAGTTAAGCAGAAACCATCTTAATTGGTCTTGTTGGAGAAACAATGACGTAAGATCCATTTTTATCCTTGCTGTTAAACGCTCTTACCCTTTTATTATTTACGGTGATTTACTATGTCTACACACTTGGTAACTGAGCAATGAAATGATTTCAAAAATAATCTTATGGCCTGGGAAGTATTAGATATCCTGCTCTGATGATCTGATGTAACAAACAATAACCTGAGAGAGAGAAAAATAGTGAGAAAGGCGAGTTGTTCATTCTTATTCCACTGAGGTCAGCCCTAAATAACTCTTCTGCCTCCCTTTGGGGGCACAGACAAGATAACAAGGACAACAATGTCAGAGCAAAGTACCGGGCCCCTCGATTTATAGCTAAGGCCAAACCACTAACGAACAGATTGGAGCTTTCTTTCTAAACATTGATAAGAACTGAGAGGAGGTAACTTTGAACTAATGGGAGCAGATCCTCAGCTGGAGCAAGTCGGGAGAGCCCCCACTGGTAGTGATAGCCCAATGCCTCGAGTCACTTCCACACCACAGTGCGAGCAAGAGGGATTCTGAAGCACCAGATGCAGGCTGCACAGCTGACAGCCCCTGTGAGAGGGACAGCAGAGAACCAGCTCTCCACTAATTATCTCCCCTAAGAACCTAGAGATTCATGTGCCTGTCTCCAACCAAACCACTCTCCAGCCTATCACTGGCTTAGTTTCTGTGGACCCTGTAATACTAAGGGTGCTTATCAGTGGGATTTACACCTCGTTGTCTAGGTACCCAATAAACCAGTAGTCAAAATCTACCCACCAGTTACTGCTGTGCCTCTAAGCCTTAAGTGCTCAAAACAATCCACTTATCCAGTGATTATTATTGGTATCTAACCCCAAGGGATTTGATAGATTTCCAGAATAATTGGGAATGTCTTAAAGACCCAGGTCTCTCTCTCTCTCTGCGTGTACACACATGAGAGAATTAACTCTTCTGTAACCTCATAGTACTTCACAGGGCCAGGGGCTATTCAAGAGTTAAGTGTAACTGATGATAAAGAAAGTTATGGATAAAATAAACTAATTCCAGGCACAAGCCTCAAAACAGCAGCCACCCCTCCCTGTGTCTCAATTTCCCAATCTGTAAAATGGGAATAAATAATGTCCCTGACCCTTCTTTGTAAAGTGCTTTGAGATCTGCTGATGAAAAATGATCAGAACTAGGTTTTATTAAGAAATCCAGTCGGCACAATGGCCTTTTAAGTCATGCTGAAGGGCAAACTGACTTATTTTCAATAAGAAATACTACATTTGACATTAAGCTTAACTTAAACTACAAACCTCCTAGATGATCCAATCTTCCATCACAAACAACACAATCTTCTACTTTATTACTTTAGAAAGAAGCACATGTGGAGAAGCTTAACCAAAGAGGGAAGTGTGGATGGAAAGTAGAATCATCTGAGCTCCCAGGGATGTGAAAAGGGATGAAGGAATTGGGCTAATTGTTTCCTCCCTGCTACAATGTCACCGTTGGATGAAGGAATCGTAGTAAGAGCTGGAGTCAAGAAGCCATGTGCTGTGTATAGCAACCACTTTATTGAACCTTCTGCCTTATGAACAATGCTATGTATTCTTAGGTACCAGTATATGGTACTCCTTATGTTCATTAGCTACCTATTGATATACACAGATATATCTCCTTTCTCTAGCAATCTTATAACAGATCAGATCTGATGGTAGAGTCGGATACAAAACCCAGGGGAAAGTCTAGTTGACTGTACTGAGTTTTGAATCAGGCCCTCGATTTTATACTATGGCACCATTGCTGTGGATGGCTGTGATCGGTGTCGGTCCACCTACCCGCTAGGGGGCGGTGGGGAGCTACGTCGTCACTGGCTGGCCTGGGTCACGCCTCCGCCAGCGGGGAATTAGAAGCGGAAAGGCTGCCAGCCAGAGTCTGTAGCGCGCCCCTCGGGCCGGGGAGCGCCGGCAAAGGTCAGTAGCGCGCCCCTCGGGCCGGGGAGCGCCGGCAAAAGTCCCGGCGTGGCTCGGCCGGGTAGGGGAACGCAGGCCCACCCTACACCATTGCGTTCCAGCCCAGGGCCCTGACAGTGGCAGGACAAGGGTCCCGCCACTGGATCAGCAGGGTCCCTCCGCGATACAGACTCACCACTGTGCAGCTTTGTCCCTGGGCTACTTCCTACCCGATCGCTCGTCCGGATCCCTCTGGTCCTGTCAGTGCGTCGGGGTAGTCCGCTGTTGGCAGCTCCAGCTCCCCCTCGGGCTCAGGCTCCTCCAGCTCCTCCCGGTCCTCGGCTGCTGGTAGCTCCAACTCCCCCTCCGGCTCCTCCAGTTCCTCTGGGTACTGGGGCAGTCCTGGCAGCCCCAGTCCGTCCTCCAGGTGCGGTTTCCACTGGTCCAGGGCCTCCCCTGGCGTGGCAGCAGGGTCTGAAGGGAGCAGCCCGCGGTCTGCGTCTGCCTCCCTCCCTGGTGCTGCCCTGACTGAGCTAAGGGCCCCGCCCTTTATACTTCCTGTTCCACCCCTCCCCTTCCGGGGGGTGGAGCGAGCTTGGGCTGGCCCCGCCCACTCCGGCTGAGAGAAAGGCCCTTTTACCTCCGGTTCGGAGGGCAGCCACCCTGGCTCCCTACAGGCACCCTACAAACAAAGAACAAGACAAAGTTCCCTACCCGGAGGAGCTTGGAAAGTTGTGAAATCCAGCCCGGTAGCAACATTGCTCCTCTGGCCTTATAGCTGGAGGGAAGATCAGGTCAGCCCATAAGAGGTGTGCCTGGCTGACAGCCTGGATTAGTTTCTAGAAACAAGCTGGATTGCTTTTATCCCAGATAGTGGAGTGAAGTCCTTGTTAGCTTGCACAATGTCCCTTTGGACGCAATGATCTCTCTCATTGTACGGCTCCAGATAAGCCTTTATAGCTCGCCACCACTGCTCTTCAGCTCTCGGCCTCCATATCTCCCACACAGGCAGAGATTCCCTGCCACACCTGCAGGCTGAAGCTACATCCCTCTT
Organism: Terrapene triunguis; assembly: GCF_002925995.2. Lineage (NCBI taxonomy): Eukaryota > Metazoa > Chordata > Testudines > Emydidae > Terrapene > Terrapene triunguis. The sequence continues at coordinate 3,903,431 of NW_020664522.1, read as the reverse complement.
CAGATACCATGGGCTTTTAATCCTGGATTTACATCCCCTTCTTGCTCTCAATTCACCCTGCATTTCCACTGCAGATCCCTCATTTCCTGATCTGTTTGTTATGGTGTGTAATGCAGTAGCACACTGCGGCCCCATTGTACGACGTGCTGAGGATTTAATATGAGCAATAGGGAGCTAATCAAACTCGTGGTGAGAAACAGCCCTGGAGCTTCCAGTCTAATGGAACACAGGATTGGAAGGGATAAAGGTGAAACAACTTCCCCTCTGTGTTGTGTGACCTTGGGAACAGACCTCCTGACTCCTAGGCCAGTGCCCTACCCTCTAGACTACATTACATCCTCATCTCCTCTTTTGATTATGCTGAGCATAAGGATTTAGTATGAGAGAGCAGCACATGCAGAATGACACAGAATATGGGTGCTGGGTGGCATTGTGAATTGATGGACTGGCCTTTCATTGTTGGACTCCCGGAAGCTCTATTTTCCCACCACAGATACAAAGCAGCTGCCACTGACAGCAAGGGGATTTACTTGCATACTGCAGCTAGAGAAACAGACCCCTGGCTTCAGATCCAGATTAGATCTCGGTTATGAGTTGGCTTGTTATTTCCTTTGCTAAGTGGACATCATAAAAGCTGCTACACAACACTTCTGATCTTTATGAACATCTTGAGAGGCCCTGTTGCTGCTGGCTCAGTAAGAAGATGCAGTGGCAGAAAGGTCTGGGGAAAGTTCAAACAGTGCTCGCATGCATTATGCCTAGCTCAGCTACTATGGATTTCATATGCAATGAATTCGTCCACAATTGAAAAGAAAGAAGATGACGACAACAACAGGTGATCCCTAGAGAGAATGAGTCCATGGTCTCTGCCCCATTTCCAATAAGAAAGGTGTCCATATTACAAAAACCATAATCACAGCTGACAGAGCAACTGACTAATCAGCCTGCCAAGGACTGAACTTCTGTACCTGTTTAATGGAGAAAGGGCTTCCGTTTTTACTGCTGATCCATATCCTTTCACAAGCACTTACCCATCTGCTCTCAGTTTGGATTTCTCAGTAGTTTGAGCATTGGCCTGCTAAACCCAGGGTTGTGAGTTCAATCCTTGAGGGGACCACTTAGGGATCTGGGGCAAAATCAGTACTTGGTCCTGCTAGTGAAGGCAGAGGGCTGGACTCGATGACCTTTCGAGGTCCCTTCCAGTTCTAGGAGATAGGATATCTCCATTTAAAACAAAAAACAGTTGGACATGGTTAAACAGCAATGTGATAAGATCAGGCTGGTGAGAGAGCTGGCAGTGGCATGGGGACAGGGCAGCCCTAGCAGTGAACAGTGATCACAATACAAGCGAGGCAGCTAAAGCCATGGGTGTGACTTGTGGTACCGATTGGTTTACTCACCGAGAACTTGTTCACCCCTGAATCTGACCTTTGGTTTCAGTAGAACTTGCACAAACTTGTAATTGTTAACCAGTTCCCCGATAATAGTCCTGTTATTTTTCAGGACAGCGTTCGAAAATGCTAGACATCTACTGTAGTAAAGGATTTATTGTGCTGGCAACAGACTGTAAAACCTGATTACACGACGCTGAGGATTGCCGAAGCCAAGTTCCCATTGATATAAGCACTTAGGGTTGGGGGAGGCACAAGTCTTGCTGGAAGATATCAGCTCTGGACGTGACTTGAAACTATGTCACACAGGGCAGAAGTCATGAGCAGTTCAACAACCCTTCTCAACCCCCCACAGCATGTTCTTCTGTCCAAATGACCAGAGGATGGGGCGGTGCAGGGGGTTTGAACACACTGTTCAAATCTGGCCTAAAAATCAGAGAAATGTTTATGACATTGGCCCGTTTCCATCTAATTAAGTGATGATCCAGGGGTAGGTTCACCCCACAATGAAACTGACTGAGCTGGTCGAGATTTTTCACACATTTTTCTTTGAAAGATGGCCTTCTTTCAAACTCTCAACTTTTTGCAAAAATTTGTCTTCATTGACACCGTCCTTCTTGCACAACATTTTTCAGAATGTTTTTATCAACATTTTATTGAAATTTATATCAGAATCATTGTTGATATTTTTCATTCACTGAAAGCCCATGTTTGAAATGCAATATAATTGATAATGATTTTTTGGGCAAAAAAAAAATCATAGAAAGATTTTGCAAGAAGTGGAAAATGGGTCTATTTTGAACTCCAAAACAACTTCAAAATTTTGAATTTCCCCCCAAATCATTTCCCCCCCATCTGTTAAAAACTGAGCTGTCCACAGAAATGGAAAATGAATTGAACAAAATAACACTCCAATAGTCCTAGTAAGTGCTTTCAACCACTCAAACTATGGCAAACCTATGGGAATTACTGTCTGGACAGGTGCAGTTTGGCTTTTCTCCTTTTCCACAGGTAGCTGTTATTTTATTCCTGAAAAGATCGATGCCATACTAGACCTCGTGTGTGCATGCTACAGAAACAGGATGAGATTTTCAAACCTGCCTAAGGGATTTGGATATCCAGAATTAATGGGAGCTATAGATGGAGGGATCGGCCTGTGGCCTAAGTCCAGTTAATCACAAAACAAAATTGGTTTTGGGTGCAATTGGAAGCAGTGCTTCAGACATCTAAGTAAGGCCCATAAACGAAATGATAGGACAAGGACAGCTGGAGCTGCAGCTGAATCAGTGTCATATGGGCCACCTCCTTGGCTGGTGTAAATCAGAAGAGCTCTATTGACTTCCCTGGAACCATGTCAGTTTAAAACATCTGAGGATGCTTCCCAAAATGTACAACGTTGTCACAAGCCCTTGCTCCAGAGCAGGCTCCTCTTGGAAGCAGCCCCAATGGCACTTGACCTGCTAGGTTAGGCAAATCTGCTGCCCTCCAGCTCTAAAGTGTAACCAACAGGCAGCAGCAACCGCCGGCATAGGCAGACATGCAAGATTCAAGTGGCTGCAAAGGTTGCTTAGTATAGGTGGATGGGAGCGGGGATAGTTGCTAGGACATACTGATTCCTAGGTAATGGGGATTGCATTCAGACTTTTCTGGGAAGGATCAGGATGCTGAAAGGGTCCTGCTTATCAAAGCTCATTTTCAAACCTCCAGAGTTTGCGATATATGAGAGGATGGAGGCTTTAAACAAAGAGATCCGGGTCTCTTCTCTGCAGCAATCCGTCACGGGCACCCAGAGAGTTTATGGTCCGGCCTGCCTACCGTGATGCTTTTGATGCTTAATAGCTGTCACTAGTGATTAAACTGACAAAGAGCAGGGTTGAGAGCAGACAGCCTTGCACGGTGCCTCTGCTCAAGGCACACTGTTCTAAGGTGTGGAAAAGACAAGGGGAATAGGAGATATAAACAAAAGTCTAAGCAAATATTTAATGGCATAGCGGAGACTCATTCCCAATCATACAAGAACAAGGGAGCACTAAGGCAACAGATAAATAGGAAACACTTTTCTAAAATGGCACCTCTTGCCATTAACCTATGGAACTCATTGCTATAGGATATTATTGAGGCAATCAGTTTAGTGAACTATTGTTCTTCAAGAGCCTAAGATGTGCAGTATATTGATAGGGTACACCTAGCCACATTGCAGGAGGGGGAACTAAAAACATCTAACTTGTAACGGGACTTGTGCTCCTAAGTCATTTATGTATTTTTACCAATGCCACCCATAAGGTCAGAAGCTTAACAGGCTGTGGGATTCATTACTTTGGATCAGTATATTGGGGGAGATTGCCAAAGACACAGAGATGTGGTAGGCACCCAGTTTCTATTTGTGGTTTTGAAAATCTCCTGAACATTGTATTTACTCTAGGAAGCAGGTAATACCCTATCATAGCCCAGTGGAAAGCAGGCCTGATTAAGTGAATTTACTCTACTCAGATCTTCCTGGCACCCGAGCCCCTATGCCTGAATATGTTGCCAGGTCACTCAGTAGTGCATCAAAAGGCTTTTTGGGGGACCGAGGGAGGGGGTTGATGGGAATAATGTTACATATTGTGCAGAGATGCTACTAACTAGTTTGAATGTCATGGCAGCATGAGAAAGAGAGAGAGAGCATCTATAGCAGAGGACATGACTGATAACCTTGTCTTAGATCTATGTGGGTAAATAAATCCCCTCTCCATCCATGTATCAGAGGTTTGCCACTTTTCACAAGACTTTCTGCTCCCAGAGTCATTTAGCAAACACATGATACTATATTCCCTAAAAACATGAAAATGCCAAACAGGAGTTATTACTTACAGAGCACTGATAGCAGAGGAAGACATGATCCCTTACCTAAGGACTTTAGGCCATTAATTTAGGTAATTTAGACTGATTCAGCTCTCATCATTTTTTACATTGGTCTGACTCCACTCATTTCAAAGGAATTCTGATTTATACAGGTATAAGAGGACAATCAGGCCCTTAATGTCTAGATTAAACAGGCGAGAGAATTAAGAGATACAAGGTCCTGAATTTCAGAGGTGCTGAGCGTCTGTAACTCCAGTGAATAGTGTAACAGGATACCAGAAGAAGGTCCAATCAAAGGAGTCCAGATTTTTTAAATGCATTTCTTTTGCTGTGGGTCTTTGCAGAAAAAGTGTGTTTTGAAGAGGGTGGCACAAGTGGATTGGTGGCAGCAGGCACGGGAGCAGGAGGAAGTGAGCTCAGATGATGTACAGTAGCTGGAGCCATATTGTGAGGGTGAGGCAAGAAGCTGCAACCTACTGTGGTAGGCTACAGCAGTGTTTGAAAGTTGAGCTTACTTTCAGGAAAATGAAACTAATGCCCCCTGCCCCTTTGCTGGTTAGTCCTTTTGACCTCACATACTTTGTGTAATGATGGTATGGATCTACATAGTATGATGCTTTCTTTCCTTTCTTTGATGAGCAGTGAAATAATTAAATGTGTTGACATTTAAAGTATCATCATTGGCATCTGGTTGGCACCCATTGATATGAACAGAGCATCTCACACCTCAGAGCTATTGTTTCAGGCTCTCTGCAAACTCAGGTGCAAACATCTCTATAGCGGTTCAACTCACTTCATGTTCTGAAGGTTTTCTTCTCAACCATACCAGCTAGAGACTGGAGAACAACAGGGAGTTCCACCCACACCCCACACTTTGGGAAACAATGAGCAAGAGCAAATCAATAAAGTGGTCAGTGACAAGGCGTGTGTTGTGATCAGATAGTTAGAAAGAAGGGTGATTGTAGCAGCATAATTCTGTATCGAGTGGAGGGGAGTAAGATGAGTTTCAGGAAGGCCAGAAGAAGAGGAAGCTACTGAAGACAAAAGTAAGATCAGGGCCGGTGCTACCATTAAGGCAAACTAGGCGGTTGCCTAGGGCACCAAGATTTGGGGGCGCCAAAAAGCGGTGCCCCCAATTTTTTTTTTTTACAGCATTCCTACGCCCCCTCCCCGAGTGCGCGGTTGCCGCTCCACTTCTCCCGCCTCCCAGGCTTGCAGCGCCAATCAGCTGTTTGGCGCCGCAAGCCTGGGAGGGGAGGAGAATTAGAGCGGGGGCAGAGTGCTCAGGGAGGAGGCGGAGCAGAGGTGAGCGGGGGTGGGGAGCTGCCGCACGGCTGCCCGGGCCGGGGGGGTGGGGAGCTGCCGCGGGGGTGCCTCAGGGCAGTGGGGGAGCTGCTGCAGGGCTCCCCACCCCAGCTCACCTCTGCTACGCCCCCTCCCCGAGCATGCCGTTGCTACTCTACTTCTCCCGCCTCCCAGGCTTGCGGCTCCAATCAGCTGTTTGGCGCTGCAAGCCTGGGAGGGGAGGAGAATTAGAGCGGGGGCAGCATGCTCGGGGAGGAGGTGGAGCAGAAATGAGCTGGGGTGGGGAGCTGCCGCACGGCTCCCCGGGGGGGGAGCTGCTGCGGGGAGGGGGCGCCTCAGGGCGGAGGGGGGGCAGGGAGCTGCCACAGGGCTGGTGGGGGGGTGCAAGGTGGAAGTTTCGCCTAGGGCGTGAAACTTCCTTGCACTCGCCCTGAGTAAGATATTATCCAAGTTGTGGTTTTGGAAATACATAGGGGGTTTCTGCTGATGTCTGGTAGCTTTCCTGCATGTGAGCTGGTTGCACTTGAACCTATAACTCCTTCTGGGATTTCCCTATGATGTTCCTTCAGTCTCTCTTTTGCTCATTCTCACCCACCCTGTATTCTACCATGAACCAAACAACTACTCCTCATGCTTTTTATCTTCCATAATTCCCTTTATTGCTGTGTGATAGAGACATAAAGGTAATAAACCTCTTAAGAGGAGCGGAGATGTCCACCGGTTTTATTTCCCCTATTGATTTTGTATCATTTGGATACCAGTACGGAAGTACAGAATAATAATAATAAAAAAAAAACCCACGCCCTGTCTGCAGTGTGTAGTTTTATATAGCACCTTTTTATGCTACAAGTGCTTTCCAGAGTAACGTAGCATCTGGACAGGCAAACGTAGCAGCCATTATGCATTCAATATGAACTCCTAAGAAACCTAGAATGACCGCAATCTCCTGACTCCCATATATTCTGAGGAGAGAGAAACATAAATTCTGCACTTAGCTCCCTACGTTCTGGAGCATTCTAGTAGAAATTCTGTATCATCTTATGGTGAATTTGTTTTATTTTTGTTTTTATGACTATGAATAATGTAGTCAATACAATAGCCCCTCCATTATTCATTCTGATATTAAATTCTATTTATTTTAATTTCTCCTCACATTATAATATGCTAAATGTTATCATTAGGATTCAGAATTAACAAGCTAATAATATAAATGGGGTAGCTCCCACCTCTCCAAGCTATTCCTTCAGGTTTTCTGCAGACACCAGTGCATTGGTTTACATTTGGGTCACAGTTTTAAGCTTTCCATTGGAACCCTGAAGGCAAGGAACCTAATTCGTTAAAAAAAAAAAAAAAAAAAAAAAAAAGAGGTTCATAGATTCCAAGGCCAGAAAAGACCATTGGGATAATCTGGTTTGACCTCCTGTATAACACAGACCATAGAATTTCCCCAAAATAATTCCTAGAGCATCTTTCAGAAAAACATCCAATCTTGATTTAAAAATTGCCAGCAATGGAGTAGAATTCTACAGAAAATCACATGGCAGCAGAAATTTTCATCAGAAACGTTTTCTGGGTCCAAGATCCAATTTCTAGTATTTTATATATATATATATATATATATATATATGAATGAGAGTGAGTGAGAGATACAGATATTCTTCCCTCTAATGAAGTGTTTTCTTTCCTCTTTAACACCTAGCTCTAGCACAGTCTCATCAACAGCTTGGCCTATCGTCAGTTACTCAGTGGGCTGAAATTAACCTAACATATTAACATGTTTGCTTTTCTCTAATTTTACACTTCAGAAACAGCTGTTGAGACTGGCAGCCACTTGGCCCCCTCAATCCTGGCAGTGCCTATTGCCCAGCATTAGTGTAATCGTTAGAGTTTTAATAGCAGCATTATCTCCTGCTAAAAGGGTCACCACAACTCCAGACAGAGCTTCTGCAAAGCAAAAACAGGCTACAGGTGAAATGAGATGGAAACTGCAAACTGCTGCTTCTATCTTAACCCTCCTAAAGACCTGTTGACACTGTGCAGAGAGGACTTAATGTGCCTAAGCAGCAAAAATTTTGGCCAGGGCATCGCTGAGAAGGTGGAGCTCTGATTAATTTCTGTGTTGTTCGGACAAATGAAAAGGATATAAATACAGTGAAAGGAGGATAGGGAAGTCACTATAAAGCAACTCTTGCCTCTCCAAGCAGAGCTCACTTCTTCTCCTGCTGCCACCTAGTTAGGTAAGTCCATTTTCCTCTCTATCACCATCATCTCAGCCTCTAACTGTGTTTTTTTTCCAAGCCCTTTTCTTAGGAGAATGTAGTGCCAGTGAAAGGTGTTGGCTTGACAGCTCTGGCAAATGATGTCAGCTATCTGCAGCATTGGCACAGCATGGGGATATCAAAATTTCCCACACTGCCCTGCCCAAGAGCTTTAGACTTGACATGAATGGGTTACCTATCCATGGCCGGTCAGTCTTCGTGCTCTCTCTGCTAGGACAGCAAACAAGGGTGCTAGTCAGTGCCCGCAACAATGGTGGTTTTGTGATGTTCATAGCACTGGTGGGCACCGCAAGTGGGAAGAGGTGACCGCGGAGGCTCAACAGTGAAAGTCCATCTTGAGTGTTTTCCCCACAAAATATTCATTGCCAGGGGCAACCTGCTAGAAGGAGGAGAAACCCACAGTCTAAATGCAGGCTAAAATAATAATAATAAAAAAACCCCAGCTCCTTATAATTGGGCGTTGTGGGCTGCCTCCTTATCCAGGCCCTGGCTGAAATGCATTGGTAGGATGGGTAGGGAAGCTGGCACCGCTATGGCACATGTTGTACCTGTTCTATGGATAAGCAGAAGCTGCCTGATCAGATCTGTTTCACCCCTTTGTGTGCACCTTGGGATTAACATGGCAGATGACTGCAGCATTCTGTTCAAAAGACTATGGCCCAAATCCTGGTGTGTGCTGTAGCCACCCCCTAACTAGCACCACATGACTAACATAACTAGCCATAGAAGAGTCATCCTGCTGTAGGAGGGTCCTCTGCTGCTGCAGAGGTGCTGTTGTGGCTCCTACAGTACAAGCCCTCTCCCCACCAGCGCTGGTGTAGGGAATATGACTGGGGTTTCCATATGCCCCACTGAGCCCTGAGTGCTTTGCTGCCCCAGGATTTGGAGAGATCATAGGCTATCTTCGCATTCTTCCCCGAGGCTCCAAGCTGCGGCTGATGTGCAGGAGTTAAGAGCAGTTCTCTGTTATTTCATTCTCAGGCACTTAGGGTCCAGTCAAGTTCTTTGGGGGAACAGGCCAGGGGGCGATAAATTAGACATGAGCCATTTTCTACTTGACTGGGTTCCATACGTACTGGGTACGAGCTGTTTTTTTAAACGTATTATTATTAATGTAATATCACATGGGAGGCACCAAAGTTTCCCTGTGACTGGGATTCATAAAGCACCCTCTCACCCATGCTTCTGTGGGATTGTTAGAGAGGCCCTTCCATCACCTTGCATTGACTCTCTTGCCAAAAGAATTAAAGGCTTTAAGATGCACGACGACGTAAGTCTCATATTAAGCTCTCTCCTACCCACCCTCCCTGTCTCTAGCTCATTCTCCCCCTCACTCTCTGCCTCATTTTTCCCCTCCTAGCTTTCCTAGGTCTCGCCTTTCTCGTCATGGCTCTCTGGATCCGATCACTGCCTCTCCTGGCCCTCCTTGCTCTTTCTGGCCCCCCTATCAGCCATGCTGCTGCCAACCAGCACCTCTGCGGCTCACACCTAGTGGAGGCCCTCTATCTGGTGTGTGGAGAACGGGGCTTCTTCTACTCTCCCAAAGCCCGACGGGACCTCGAGCAGCCCCTAGGTAAGTCAGTTCTTTCCAGCAGTCCCACTTGCCTCCCCTGCAGCTCACATCAGCTTCTTTCCCTTTGCAAACCACTTCTCTTTATGCAGGAACTCGCAGGCTATGTATATATGTGTAGGAAGCATGTTGCTGAATCATAGTGAGAAGATGCTTCTCCATCACAGGGTGGCCGGTGAGGAAAGGGGAAGTCTGTATTGCAAGTGTTGGCAGGGAGAAAACTAGGGCACAGCATGTCTTAATAGTTCCATCTGTCCTTCAGGGCACACTGTTGAAATGTTAGCAGCCCTCTTCTCTTCAATGGAGCAAAACTGTATGAAGCAAAGAAATGATGCTAATTATTATTATTATTAATGTGTATTGTGGTAGAGCCTAGTGATCCCAGGCCTGGATCTGGACCCCATTGTACAAATACTGGAAAATCAAATTTCAAATGAAGCTTTAAAAAAAAAAAAAAAACAAAAAAACGCAAAGGCTGGCTGGGTGGTCCTGCAGTAAAGCAACATGCTGTAGGAATTATCACTGAAGGCTCACACTTGTCTCCTCCCTTGGAAAGCAGGGGCTGGGAACAGTGCCATTCCCAGCTCCTGATAGGCTCATAAAGTGCTTCATGCTGCCAAATGGCTGACATGGAAGTGGTATTGACAGGCACCACGGCTCTTCTCAGCCAGTTGGCTGAGCACAGACCATCTGAAGGAAGGACAAGGCTTGTCTACATGGTAGCCCAAGATTTCAGGTGCATTCCAAGGGGAAGAGAGGCTCCTCCATGTAAAAATGTCATGGTGTCGAAATCAGGAGCTCACTTGGGTGCTAGTGGCACTGTAGCATCTGCCTGACTGAGGTGCAGAGTGAATGGGCTTGTTTCCAAGCTATTCTGTTTGACAGTAAAAGGACTGGCTGGAAAATTTCAGTTGAACAGGAAGCCCCTTTGTGCTAGGAGATTTCCAAACATAAAACAGAGAGCCCCAGAGAACTTCTAAACAAAGACAAACAAAGAGCCAGGGGAAAGTGATGCAATAATGGAAACGGTCACAATTTTTCCATCTAAACTTTTGTAGTTGTACAATTGCTTTTTTTTTCTTCCAAGCAAAAATTTTCATTTCATTTGAAGTTTTCCATGTTTTTCATTGAAAAGCCAAATATTTCTATTGAAAACATTTCAGTTAATGAAAAATTTGGAATTTTTTTGTAAAAGTCCTCCATTTCCCCCAAAAAACTTTTCACCACACATAAATATGTACCATGTTCCAGTCATCCCTAGGCTACATGCAGCCAGTGAAGAGGAAAAGGCTATTCAAGATTCAAGAGGCAACACACCCAACCTCACAACTAACATTTGCCCACAATCCCTTGGGCAGTGTAGTTGTTTGCTCAGGCTCACAAGATGAGGACCTTCTGAGATATTTGCAATTCCAGCCTAACTCATCTCCATGTAACAGAGCAGCACATTTTTACAATAGTCTATTACCAGCCAGGCACCTCATTTAGCTCAGAAGATCTTTCTCCATTTCTACAAGTCCCCCACAATAATTCCAAACCCTCTTCCTTTTAGTATTGTCAATACCCATCAGGCATGGCCCCTCTAATGAATTACAGAACCTGGTTGGAACATGAAATACAGGTAGCATGACCAGATTGCAAGTGTGAAAAATCGGGACACTTTTTTTCTTTCCGGGGAGCAGGGTATAGTTGTGTATATAAGACAAAGCCCCTAATATTGGGAGAGTCCTGATAATATCGGGACATCTGATCACCCTAAATACAGGGTCTCTATATGCTACAATATTAATAAAGGGAAAATAAATTCAGTTTCCCCCTATTTTCCAATCAGCTCTATACAGGAAATGCTGATCACTATAAAGAGGTACCCCAGCTGAGATAAAACAGTCAAAGGTAATTCTATATATAATTCCACAAGGTTTTCTTCTTTTTCCTGGCAGTGAATGGCCATCTGCAGAATTCAGTGGAAGAACTGCCATTCCAACAACACGAATACCAGCAAGACAAGAGGGGAATCGTTGAGCAATGCTGCCATAACACCTGCTCCCTGTACCAGCTGGAAAACTACTGCAATTAGAGGAGACAAATATGGAGGGGAGTGTGTGTCTGTGTGTGTGAGAGAGAAAGGCACTTTTGGTATTGCACCTTTAAAGCAATTGAATAAAAATGCTGTGAATCTACTCAAGGAGCTGTGTAATTCATTATATGTTTGCCTCTGGAGCCTACTCTGTTTGTTTCAGGAATCCAGAGTCTGAAAAGTCCTTTGCAGTCTGATAGGTCTGTATCAAAGGGATCAGAAAGGAGTGGAGTCACCCATCGTGTAATAATGCCTTTACCCAACTCAGAAGACTTCTTGGGAATCTAAAAAGCCCTAAAAGCAGAGAACGCAATGCTGAACTGGGCATGTCAGGGTTAGTAGTAGAAACTACCATCAGTGACTTAGCGATGGGTGGTAAAAGGGGGTTTAAGATGAAGCATGTCTTGCCAGCAGCTTATTCTCATACCATCTCCATCAACACTTGATACTGACCAACTTTCTGTAGGTCCATGGTCCAAATATAGAAGGACTGCTGGGAAAATGGAACTCAGATAGCAGAAGATAGCAGGGCTCAGGCTGCTATAAGCAAAGAGTGGAGTCATCTCTTAACTATAACTAGTTAAATTAATCATTATGAACGACTGATTAAGTGAATCCAGCCCTCTTTCTGTTTGCAAATTGCCCACAAGTAGCTCATGGTTATTAAAAATGTGTGTTTGTTTTTCAACAGTCTTTAACCAATAGTTGATATAAAGCTAATTTCAGTGAAAGGAGTTTCCCCAAGCCATTTGTAGTGAATACTCAGTGTTCAAAATGTGCTGTTTGAGCTGTGCCCATGTGGAACATGGAATTGTTTCTGTTCCTTGCTGGGATTTCCTTGACCCTTATAACATACTGCCCCTTCCACTCAAAACAAGTTGTTGCCTCACAACATGAATTTCATTTCTTGATTGATCTGATCTCAGCTGCAGCCCTGAAAGGCACCTACACCAAACTGCCTCGGTTCAATAAAACAAACAAGGTTACCGAAATTCAAATGCTGTATGCGCGGGAGACCATTCCCATCTTATTTTTGCACTCAGGGTGTTTAACTTTATTGTCCCTTTTTATGGGGTGACACTGCATCCCCCCTGTGCTCTGCACTAAACATCCCGCTCCATCATTGAGATTAGTTATGGGACTACCCTCTTATCCAGAGAAACAAGTGGGCGAGGTAATTTCTTTTATTGGATCAACTTCTGTTGGTGAGAAAGACACGCTTTGTAAAGGACATTTAAGTCCACTCAGTGAAAAGCAAGCACCTCAAGGTGGCTGCATCCATTTTATTCCTTCCTGTATCTCCACTGAACTGTTGTTTGTTCATTTGTTTGCAGGAAAAGAAACCCAATTCTTTCCTTTCAGAGACAAATTTTGATAATTTACTTGGAGCTCAGTAGATGAGGGAGGCTACTGAGACATATTAGTCTGAACATATACGTCCCCTCTTCCCTGAAACAAAACCATCAATGGTCAATTTTAAATTGCTGATAAGGTGTTTTATAGAGCATCCTCACTGGTCTGCAGGCTCACAAGCATAACTTGCACTACTTGGGTTCTACCTGTACATGCCTCCCAGAGATTCAGATGCCCCATCCTCACCCTGTCCCCAAGTCCTCTTCATAGAACCTGGCCCAAAAGATGTCAGAACTGCTGTCTCCCAGCAAGGGATCACAGTAGCCCAGGTGCCATCTTTTAATATGTTCCTAGAGTACAGCTTCTAGTTCCACCATGGACACAATCTGGCAAAAGTGGTGACAAGTTCAAGGACTGGAATAGTGTGGGCTTGTGTGGGTCACCTTGGCAGAAGTGCAGGCGGGAAGCACACCTGCACAAAATGGAAAATCAAACAGCATAAGACTTTCCGTCCAGTTGACTTCTTCCTAGCTAGGTACTTATACGGTCCCTATCATTGTCATATCTGACCGCCTCAGACATTGATTCATTTATCCTCACCATACCCTGGGAGGTAAAGCAATGTTGTTATCCCCATTCTACTGATGGGGAACTGAGCCACAAAGGATTCAAGCCCAGTTCTAGTGAAAATCCCTTCACAGGGACAGGATTTCACCCAAAGAAATTCAATGATTTGCCTAAGGTCATGCAGGATGGGGGGTTAGTCCAGTGCCTTAACCCCAGGACCACTCTTGTCTCAGCATCTCACTCCTACAGCTGCCACCATCCTGGACTAGAAACACATCTCTTTGGCCTCTATTCTATAGAGCTGTGGTGCCTGTGGTTGTGCTTGGGAGACTCAGGCCACAAGCCCCAGGCTGGGAAGATCTGACAAGATCTTTGCATGGCTGTTGCTGCTTTCAGTGTAACTAGCTCCAAGCCAGGCTGAGTATCACTTCATTCGTTTGTAGGGAAGACTCCGGAGAAGCACTTATCATAGCTATGCTAATGCCGAGTGAGCTCACCAGGATTCAGATTATTGCAATAAAAATACCAAGAGCAATTACTAATGATAAGGCTGTTATTTAATTAAATTCAGGCATTTAGCTTAAGTTCCAGCAATCGCACACTCTCCATCATGCCAGAGGAGCAGCGCTAAACGGAGCCACAGAGACAGAAGAGGGATTCTGATGCTGACTCCACTCGCAAATGTGGAAGGCCAAACAGCCCAAAGGAGGAAAGCCTCATGAACAGAGAGCCTTGTGAGGCAGACGTTCCTCTCCTCAGTGACTGGATTTAGAGGTGCCAGAGTAGTTCTTTCCTTAGAGAGAAACACAAATTGGGGTCCCCTTAGAAACAGCAGAGGAAGAGGCCTGCTTAAGTGAGTCTTGTCCAAGGTCAGTCAATTGTGACCTGGAGCACAACACAGTGTCACTTTTCACCATGAACCTGTAGGATCTGCTGTGCTTTAGAGGGAAGAGCTCAAGTAGTGCACACTTGCTGCAGAAAGTGGCATTGGTAATTCAGCAGGTGGCACTCTTCCTTTGAAATCGGAACCGAGCCAGTGCCCTCATGTGTCACTCTGCTGCTGAATGTACCGTCTCTTGTATGAAGCATAAAGCTGTGCAGTTGGTCATTCACTCTCCTTAGCACAGGCAAAGTCAGACAATGTTGCCAGACTTGCAGCAATAGATTCCCTGGGATCATGGGGCCCACTAATACAGGTAGATTATACCATTATTTACTGCTCTTGCTCCAGTGCTGCTTCATGAGATGGAGCTTGGGGGTGGGATGGGGAGGGGGATGTCTCAAGTCCCCACAGGGAAGCAGGATGTCTCCCCATTTATCTTGGCCCACAAGCATGGAGTACAATGCTGATTCTTTTTCCTCCTTCTCAGCAAGAATCCTCCAGCCCCCTAACTCCTCCTGGCCAAGAACATACACCACTTCTTTGGCCAGAGCCCACCCCACTGTGGGGCTGAAATCCTACCTCCTTACTCCTTCCTCACCCATAGCTGGCATGAGCTCAGTTCGGGGTGGGTGGGGAAAGTTACTCACTGCTTCATGGGCTTTGCGGGTGAAAGCCCCATCAAAGGGCTTTGCAGGGAGACCCAGATTTACCTACACCAGCCTGGATGCTGTGGATGAGAACGCTCAACCTGGATGCTCACCCAACAAAAGCACCTTCCCCCCTTGGTCCTCTTCACAGAGCCTGACCCAAAAGATACCAGAATTCCTCCCTCCTCCTCCACTCCTTCTCCCAGAAGAGATTCCCAACCCCCACGTTCTTGTGCTTGCACATGGGCACCAAGAAAAGGTTTTCTCACCTGCTTCCACTGCCTCTTTCCTCCTCCCTCCCCTTTCCCTTAGACAGTCTGCCTGCATATAGAGGAGGAGAGGGGATGGGAAAGGCAGGTCCTAGTCAAAATCAGCAACTCTCAGGCACCTGGGATTACATTCCTGTGTGTTTAATGCACTCAGATACCACAGCAATGAGTGAGATCTCAATGCCTGGAGAGAAGGCAGTTTTACAATTTTTGTTACATGCTGTCAGAGATGAACAGTGACTGCCCAGAAAAAACAATCAAGGCAGCTGCACACATTTAAATCCCTGAACATTCCTGGGGTGCTCTATATCTCACGCAGGCCCCCTAGACGGGCGTTAGGGTCAGAGGGGAAGCTTCGTATATTGCATCATTGCCATTGTACAGGTGCTTATCAAAATTAGAGGAGAAGTGTCTTCATTATCATTAACTCTTTTTATGACAGTAGCACCTAGAAGCCCCAGCTGAGGTCAGGACCCCACTGTGCTAGACGGTGTCCAGATACGTGTCAAGAGTGTCTCTGCCCAAAAGTGTCTAATCAGACAGAGGTTGGGAGAGAGGAAGTTATCATCCTTGTTTTACAGAGGGGGAAACAGAAGCACCAGCAGATTAAGCGACTAGTTCAGGGGAGCAGAGGAAGTGTGGGTCAGAGCCAGGAACCGAACACGTATTGCTCAAGTTCGGCACCACAAGACCACCCTTCTTCTCTGGTGTGTCTCTTCTGCTTGGTAGCAGTGGACACTCCCCACTAGAGCAAGGGCTTAGCCTCATTCCCCCTCCTCTCAATGAACAACATCTACTGAACATTCTACTGAACTGTAGCTACATCTGTCTGCCTCAGACTATGAAAGGCCTGGCTCTCCCACCTCTCCTAGGGAGAGGGAAAAAAGTTGGTATTGTGAAGAGTCTCATGCACTGAGTAACTGTATTTTTAAAGGTGACCCACAACTGGGAAAAATAAATCAGTGCCCTTTCATTCTTCTTTGTGCTATATTAAAAAGGCCTGAGCTTTTTGGTATATTCTTATTTTTCCTTAAATGAGGAATTCTTGATCTTATTCATCACCGATGATAGGTACTCTGGTTTTACTGATGTAACTACATTGAGGTAAGTGCAGTTACATCCCATGTTGATTGAAGCCCATCAACGCTTGCCTTCCCTGTTTTTGCTAGATGACTAATGAACTTAGATTTTCTCCTGACTGTTTATTAGGAGTTTCACTCGATAAGCTCTTAGACAATTTGACTAAAATATAACTTCCTGTCTCCCTTGCTCAAGTTTCAGTCTCCTTGCTTCTGGCCGGGTTTGGAAATTAGCTTTCAGCCCAGATGCCCCCCTTCTGTCAATTGCTTGTGCTGTAGCTCCTCTCTTTCTCTCCCTGACGCAGGGTACTTCCTCTTTGTGACTCAGCTCTCCAGTCAGGTCACTAGATCATGACCCACTTCTGAGGTTACAAAGTCCCACTAGACAAGTTGTCCATATGCCTTCTCAGGCAGTCCTCTGTTCCAGCACCAGGTACCACTTTACCAGGAGATGGTAGGGGAACCACTCTTCCCTGTTCCAGCCCAGCAACCCTACAACTAGCCATCTAGATTTGCTCAGCATCAGTCCTCATTGCTGTTTCCCTAGGCAACTCCCCCAGCTCTTTGCCTTTCTGTGAGTTTGCTACCAGAGCTTTCTCCACTCCCCATGGATACTTCACCCCTCTAGGTCTCTTGTAAAACACTCTAGTCCAGAGCAGGATCCCAATACTCTCTCCCCCATGTCTCCTTCTTATCCCTAGCCAACTCCCCTTTCTTCTGTAGGGTGACTACCAACCTCCTGCCTGCAGCCCCTTCCTGGCTTTATACTCCTATATGCCAGCTCCTCCCCCAGTTGGGTTTCATCTGCCATTAGGCCCTATCAAGCCCTGGTTCCCCTCCAGGTGCATCATATAATGTTAATTGGCCCCTCCTGGCCCAGATGAATCCACTCAGGGCTTCTATGGGTTGAACACCCCATTGCACAGCTCTTGTAATGTCTTAGTACCCCTAGATCTCTAGTCCTCCATGGAATTCTCTGGCACAAACCGGGCAGTTCAGACCTGATATTTCTAATGGAGAAAAAAATCCCAAGCAGAAACAACATTTTCAAGCCTTCTTCAGACCTTATAAAACAGTGAAGAGGGTGACACAAATGCAATTTTTTTCCTTTGTAGGTCACCTCTATGTTGTTATGGCAAACTCCAGTCTGTCTGGAGGAGCTGAACGAACAGCTGATTCCCCAGGCTGCAAAGTGAGCAAAGATGGAGGTCTTGCTTGGCATCAGATCTACACCCAACCTTGTTATCTTAATCTCAGGCAACTGGAGAGTTCCTGAGGCATAACAGGTGCTTCCCCTATTAGGGAGAGAGTGTTTCTCCCTCCCCCTCAATACTAACATAAACAAGAGCGTGTCAGTGGGATAAGACATGGGAGAGCCATCACTGAGAAAGCTCATCCTGCTTGATTCTTAGGGGGAATTAATAACATAGCTTTACAAACCTGCCCAGAGTCTGAGATGGGGGTGGGGATGGAGAATGCAGAGCTAGCATTTCTGGTAACCAGAGGGATGAGAGAGGGGGCAAGGACCAAAGTCTATTCTCTCTGGTTCAGCTCGTATATCAATAACCTTTAATCACTTCTAACAGTGTCTGAACATTGTCCAGACTGAAATCGCCTTGAGAGGCCTATTCATTCCATTGCTTCCAACTCTGCTGCATGGAAGGCACAGCTGGAGGATAGGAAAAAAGGGCAAGTTAGCTACCTTTCTTGCCTAACCTTTTTCTGAAAGTGATGTAAGCAATTGCTCTGAACAAGTCAAAAGTGCCCTTAGTTGTCTACAAACTACTTGACTGTTTTTTTTACGAATGGGATCTATGAGTCACACATATTGTAACCTTTCCCAGTAACTATACTTTCCTCTGCTGCTTGTGGAGAGTGAGGGGGTAGGAAGGTAGGGAAGGGTATATTTTACATTTGAAATGGTATTTGCTAAAAATTTGCCATTGGAATGAAGGACACCACACTGGGGAAGTGGGGAAGGAAAGGGGGAGGGGGACAAAGGGGAAATGAAAGAAGAAAGTAAACTACACAGGAAAACTTAAAGGCAAGCCGTCATTTTGAAGAATCACAGGCATCTCATCAGACCTTGCCTACAAGTCAAAACTAAGCCATCAACATAAAGAAAGACTTCACTAGGGTTAGCTATACCATGACACTCCTGAATTTGTTAATTTCCCAGATAGACCTGAACTGAGCTTTAGTTTCACAGAAGAGTCGGAATATTTCCCTATTCTGACCAACCAAACATGGACTCTACCTCCACCATATTAATAAAATCAGAGCTGGGGCTCATATTTCTGAGAGCTTTTAATTACAACACCAATGTTTTGTATTAATGTAAACAACTAGCAGCTTTTTCAGGCTAGATGTCTACACAGAACTAAAACTCCTATCCCATCATGCAACAAGTCTTGTGTAAATCCTGAGATGGATTTATTGAGGGACTTGAGTTATTCCAAAATCCTGCTCAGGGTTGTGAAGAGAAAATTCCCAGCACTTTACATTCATTCAGGTCTGAAATTGATTGCTGACATGGAAATGGTAGGTAAAATCAGGGGAAGAACAAGATTATCTCATGTCACATACCCTAGCTCTTCCATGCTAGCTTGATCTCAGAAGGATGTAAGGGGTGGGGGAAAACATGCAAAAGGAATTTGTGTTCTTTAATATTTTATCATGTAGATAGGAGGAGAAGGAAACTTGAAACAATTGTTCAAGGGGAATGATTGTTTCCCTCCTCTGATAATAAAAAATGGACTCCTTTCCTTCTCTCTCCAGAAATAGTTTTTTCTAAGGTGACAAAGAAAATACAAAATGATAAGCGTCAAACATCAATATACAAGGAACCCAAAAGAGATGCAGCTATTACTCTTGGAGCAACCAGGGAGTGATGGTGAGACTTGATTTTCAGAGCTCAGTGACTAGATATATTCAAATGAATTATATGGGTTATTTTTCCTGGGAATGCTCCCAATGGTCCATCAAATATTTATTTTGCACAACTCAAGAATTAAGGTAAGTAGTTGCGGACATGAAAATCTGACCGAACTAGTTAAAACAGTTACAATTTGTAATTCGCCTGTAGTAACAGTTGTGGGAATCCATTTATTTTACAAGGCTTTCCAACTTCAAGACTGAATCATAGAATCATAGAATATTAGGGTTGGAAGAGACCTCAGGAGGTCATCTAGTCCAATCCCCTGCTCAAAGCAGGACCAGGAATGTCACTATGGCTCAGCTAGTAGTCAACCAACAGTCCTTATTCCATTTTACCAGGAGCTAATCTGAACTGTTGTGTTTGGACATAGTGGATGGGTTTTCTGTTACATCCCAGGGAAATCACCTCCATGTGCTAGAACCTATGGAGGTCTAAAAAGCCTCTGAATTGTAGAACTCTGATTACTTCTGGATTCTACAATTCAAAACTCCACAAACTTTCAAAGCAGGGTGTAACAAAGTGCTAGGTATGAAACCCTGAGTCGGCACTCTGTTCACAGACACTCCAGTCAGGCATAGCAGATGGGAGCTGATGAGGCAGAGTTGTGCCTAATTTGTGGGTGGGACAGGGCAGAAAGGCTAAAGAAGCCATTAGCCAGAGCCCACAAATAGGCACAGGAAGGAAGTGAAAAAGGGAAAAGCAGGCAATGAGAGAGAGAGTGATTGATTGATTGCTCTCCCCTGCTTGTAAAGGTGCTAGATATGCTGTCAAGGTGGTGGGACTCAATTATAAATAAACTGCGCAGGGCATTGAACCAGTACAAGGGTCTTTGTGTGGTTTGTTGACTGAGACAGAAGCAGGATGGAGGAGGCCCTGTTACACACGGATTTGGATGATGCTTCATTTCCGCTTCCTAAGTGATGTGGCAAAGTGAAGACCAAAGTGGGACAAAGGTGGCGGTTTCTTTTTCAGGTGTTTTGACGGCTTTCTTGAAAAGGAAGCAACACACTAGAAATGAATCTTTGTAACTAACAAATCTTAATAAATGGATCTATTTTAGATGCCTGAGAATGAATTATTAAAATTATTTGTCTTACCATAGCACCTAGTAGCCCTGGTCATGGACCCCATTGTGCAGGACACCGTTTGAACTGAATATAAGTGAGAGCAAAGCACCTAACACAGCTATACTGTGCTCATTAGAATTTCAGTTCCTATTTATACTCTATGCAGCGTCC
Source organism: Terrapene triunguis (assembly GCF_002925995.2). Taxonomy (NCBI): domain Eukaryota; kingdom Metazoa; phylum Chordata; order Testudines; family Emydidae; genus Terrapene; species Terrapene triunguis. The sequence continues at coordinate 3,882,991 of NW_020664522.1, read as the reverse complement.
AAATAAAATCGCCGCTGCATCAACCTCAAGGCCCCTTTCTAAAGAGCAGAAGCTTTAGTTCTGTTCTCCTTGCTGCCTGCATTATCTGCCATAACTTGCTGTTTCAATGACAGAGCATTACCATCAAGGACAAAAACAACATGGAGATAGGCTAAGAACTGTGCGGATGTGGGAGAAAAAGTTCCTTTTACTGAGCCAATTGTCAGATGTTGAGGAATGCGGCTTCTCTTCGGCTAGGACAAATTCCACTATGGACAGGGTTAACTTGAGAGAAACTATGGTCAAATGAATCAAGCATAGAACTGGGAGCCAGGAATGCCTGAGTCCTTATCCCAAGTCTGTTGTTGATTCCCCATGTGGCCTTGAGCAAATCAGTTCATTTCTATGTGCCTCTGTTTCCCCCCATCTGTAATAAGAGGCTAACATTCTTCCTTACCTCACAGGGGTTTTTAAGAGCCGTAATTAGCTACCATATTTACAGTGCTATGAGTGCACATCAATAAGAGATCACTGTATCCAGATTCTAGACAAATGCAGCTTTAAATAGAATTATTATTATAATTAATTGGACTGTGGAAGTGCCTAGAGGTCCCAGCCCCATTGTGCTAGGTGCTGCACAATTAATTTGCAGAAGTTATGTCAATGCAGTTCCCTTTTCAGTGACGGTCTGGTCATGGGAAAGCAGATAAGAATGTTTTCACCCCGAGGGTCTCCTTCAGCCATGGTAATGTTGATTCCCCCCCGAAGATGTTTTGGGGAATCACTTTTAGGAGCAAATTTTCAAAACTTGGCACCTAAGTTGCACTTTCAAAATGTACGCTGGCACCCATTTTGTGTGTATATTCCATATTTGTCTGCTCTGACTGGCATTTCCAAGTGCAGGATGAGTCATTGCAGGTGCGTGTGTGTCTATTTGTGCATGCAGTTACCAGCTTTGCTGGCGCGAATGCTTGTTTGCCTACAGTTCTGTGTGAACTAGGGATTCTGTCCACATGCACATTTTTGTGGATGCTGTTCAGACAGCCACTAATAGGTCCTCAAATGGTGTATGTTTGAGCAGCAGCACTGACGTCAATGCCATGCCAGTATATGCCAGCTGAAGAGATGGCTCCTAGTTTGGAATATTTGGCCCTTGATGCTTTTCAAGCCCAGCTACAGTGTAGCATGCAGGACAGCTCTAGATACACATCAGGGAGGTGGACAAGTAGCAACCTGAACTCACACATGCCTAGGACAGACAGTGCCCCGGTTTGTAGCTCAGGCAAGATTTACTTATGGAATCCCCTTCAAAGTTCGGCAGGCCCACTGCACTCACATAGGAACAGGACAACTCCCCAGCTCTTATACTCCAATGAAGAGCTGTGAACACTTGTTGTGGATTCCTGAAGGGTAAGTGCCTCAGGGTGACAAAATGTGATATCCCATCTACCCCATCATTGTGCTTTGCATCATGATCTTTGCAGGGCAGGGAATATATCCAGAGCAATTTATTCTGACTCAGCACTCCTCGTGAAGTGATTCTGTGGTGGTGGTGAGGCCTCGTGCCTGACTAAAATATCTTGGCTCTGCTATTCTTGCAACAAACATACAAAGGTCTCATGCCAGCAGTGGAGGGCAATTGGAAGAGAATGCAAATAAAGACTTAAGTTCATTCAGATTGTTTGAATAGAGAACTGAAAACTAAGCTGCAGAGCGGATTGCGAAACAATTCTTTTGGGCCATGGTGTTGTTAACACTGCCTAGAAAGAGAGGGATAAAAGTTATCCTCTGTCTCTGTTTGTGAACGTTTACCAAAAAGGACTTGGTCTAGTTACCAGGAAACAGGGTTGAATCACTCTGAAATAAATGATGCACGTATAATTGTGAATCAGAATTACCTCTTTGGAACCAAGGGAGGCGAACCAGCTGCTGGGTGGGTGGCTGAAGTTGTCAATGCAGACAGAGAGTGACAAATGATGCCGACCATGTGACCAGACAGCTCAAGAATGGTATCTGGCTTTATCTAAAAAGGAAGAGAAGCTTCCCAATTTGCTGAAGCTAATCTCACTGTATTATTTCCCTTTCCTGGAAGGCACGGACAGAGGAATATTATCCATGGCCCGGAGGGCCAATGGATTCATTCTTTCATATGAAATAGCTAAACTGACCCAAGGTATTTTTAAAAGGCCAGGTTTTAGAATATAGACATGTGATGCATTTTAAATCCACCTACAGTCTTTCTTCTGACCTGGGAAGATATTTTGCTAAGGAATCCCAATCTACCATGTAAAGCCTGTCTGCTCTTTAGACTGGCCTCAAGAATGATGCACCAATTTTCAGCAAAAATCTTTGCTGGGGTGTCCAGCCCTACCTCCTCCTGCTCCACCCCCTCCTTCCAGATTGGGTCCTTGCTGAAAACTGATCTGCATGAACATTCCTAAATAATTATCTCTAGGTGATTTAATTTTGTTTTAAGCCCTGAACAAAAAAGTGCAATTGCTTGTTTGGTCAAAGCTGAATGTCACATTCCAAAGGACCTTCAGCATTCACACTTTGATTCCTCCTGATTAACACTGGCATTAACAGGCCAAGGATGCTAAAGGGAAGTCAACTGAGTTGATAGAGCTTATAAGGAAATGGTTCTGAGTCTTAACACTTTCTCTCCTTCCCCTGCAGTTTTCTGTGAGGATGGCTGGCTCAGAGAACTGGCAATGAGACATGGGGCATTTCACCACTAGGTCATAGGTTTGCAGTTACTGTAGACTGGTAATGACCCCAAGTTACTTGTTTGGGGGAATGCAGTAGGACCCATTGCTCCTGCAGTAGACAGCTGCCTGCAGCACCAAACTCAGCTGACAACGCCCTTGCTGGTGGGGAAAATATCAGTTTTCTTTTTTTTTCCCAGGAAACATTGAAAGATTTTTCAGAGGTTATTTTGTTTTCACTGGAATTTCACACGAGAAAATCAATTTTTCAAATGAAAAACTGAAAACAAAAGCAATTGCAGTGTTTGAAACCATTTTCTCTTAAAATGTTAATTTGGGGGGGGGGGAATTCATTTTCAAAACTGAAATTTTCTATTGAAAATGTAACATTTTTAAACAAAATTTGTTGTTTCCATTTTTTAATGAAAAAATGGAAAATTCAGTTGAAATTTTTTTGCTGTGAAAACGTTTTCTTTTGGACAAAAAGCCATTTTTCATCAGTTACATTTCAGTTCAGCCATTTGTACTTGCTTGCAGTCTCATTAGAGGCACCAATGATTTCATGGGTACAGAACAATCTTCTTGGCCTTAGAAGGTCCCCCTATGTCAGGTTGAGGTACATTGCTGGGATAGGATATGGGAAATTTGTACTTCCAATGTGAGTGCTGTACCTGCTTGGCAGACAGAGAACTTCAGCGTCTAGGCTTATCATTCAGGCATGTTTCATAAACACTAAAGGTGAGTGTAGCAGGGCAGTTACCCTGCTCTGGTAGAAAAAGGCTAGGCTGATTGGGGAGACAGCCACAGCTGGGGCCATGCCCCAATCAGGCCACATCTGGCCCTGTTATAAGGGCTCAGGGAGGAGCTAGGTTAGTCTCTCTCTAGCTGTGGAGAGAGAAGAACCTGGTTGTTGGGGAGTTTAGGGTACCAGGAATAGAGCAGTGCTGGGGAAAGACAAGAGGAGCTGGGGAGCTCTAGCCTGGCAAATCCCTAGGCTGCAGGCCTTGCTAAAGGCCAAAGCAGGTACTGGGGTTGTAGAGGTGCAGTCTGGGGTTAGGCAGGGGTAGCTGGTCCAACCCCCTTGCCAATGATGAGTGGCCTTTACAGACTGCAGTTTGCCCCAGAGAATGGGGGCTAGATGATGACTAGCAGTAGCCACTGAGATGAGGTGGGTTTAGATGAGATGGGGGTTCCCCTGGGAGGGGAGACCCAGAGAGTGGGGGTACTGTGGGGGCAGAACCCTGAGGTAAAGGGGCACTGGGGTCCAGGAGGGACACGGGGTGTGAGGCACCAGCCAGCAGAGGGTGCTCTGAATGCTGAAAGAGCTAATTCCCAGGATGACCGGCAGGGGGTGCTGCACTTGTGAGTGGCAACCTTGCTACAGTGAGATTTTTGTTTTTGCCCTAAACTTTGCTTCTAATGAACTCCCTTTGACTTCAAAGGGAGCAGAGTTAAGCCACGAGTGAATCCTTTTGAAAAATCTCACTCATATCCACTTCAAGTATTCTCTCTAAATTAGACTCCCAAATGGCTGAGCCATTGACTAACCACACCTCACACCAAAAGTTGGTTTATAGTGACTTATTTAAAATTCTTAAGGCTGCAATTTTTTCACATTTCATGGCAGAGGTGCAGGAAAACCAGGGTATGTCATGGAAAGGGGGAAAACATAGGGTTTGGGAGGGGGTGTGTGGACAGCGAGCCCAGGCCAGTGAGGAGGGGAGGTCCCAGGAGGTTGAGGTGGAAAGGGGCTGGAAACTGAGCTTATTTTGCACTAATCCTGCAGCGGCTTCTCTTGTCCTAGAGCCCTGCTCCAGGTCTTGTGACCTGATCGATATGGTTTCAGTGCCACTCAGCTTAGGTGCAGCTGCCCTTCTGTATATGGAGATGAAGCGGCATTGTGACCTAGAGCAGTAGTTTTCAAACTTTTTTTTCTGGCGACCTAATTGAAGAAAATTGTTGATGCCGGTCACCCAACGGAGCTGAGTATGAGGGGTGTGGGAGGGGGCTCTGGGCTGAGGCAGATGGTTGGGGTGTGGGAGGGGGCCAAGGCTCTGGGCTTGGGGTACAAGCTCTGGGGTGGGGCTGGGGATGAGGGGTTTGGGGTGCAAGAAGGGGCTCTGGGTTTGGGGGAGGGCTTAGGGCTGGGGGAGGGCTTAGGGCTGGGGCAGGGGATTGGGGCACAGGCTTACCTGGAGCGGCTCCCGGTCAGCGGCATAGCGGGGATCCTAAGGCAGGCTTCCTGCCTGTCCTGGCACTGCAGACCGTGCTGTGCCCCGAAATCGGCCAGCAGCAGGTCCAGCTCCTAGGCGGAGGTGCGCAAGCGGCTCTGGAGGCATTGCCCCCAACTCCCATTAGCCTGGGAGCCAGTCCTTGGGGCGGGGGCAGTGAAGGGAGCCCCATGGGGCCCCTCCCACCCGCCTAGGAGCTGGACCTGCTGCTGGTTGCTTCCAGGGCACAGCATGGTGTTGGAACAGGTAGGAACTAGCCTGTCTTAGCTGGGCAGCACCGCAGATGGGACTTTTAATGGCCCGGTAAGTGGTGCTGACCAGAGCTGCGGCGACCCGGTGCCTTACATTCCATGACCCCGTACTGGGTCGCGACCCGCAGTTTGAAAACCACTGACCTAGAGCACAGGGTTGCAAAGCCACTCAGGTTTGGTGCGCTGCCCCTCCGTCTCCATCTATGGAGGAGCAGACACACCAAACCCAAGTGGCATTGTGACCATGTGGGCCAGGTTGCAAGGTCAGGAGGGGAGAAGAGCCATCCCTGTGGTGGTGGTAGTCATGGACGTTGTTCAAATTCTCAGTTACCATGAACACCAGGACCTCTGTGACAAAACAGTCGCCTTAATAATTATCAGCTACAGCTGGTCAAATGTTTTCAAACGTTGAAATTTCAACACATTTTGTCATGAACATTTTGAGTTTCAACCAAAAAAAAAAATGAAGAAAACAATTTGGATGAAAATTGTCATGCCTTCTTTGACCAGGTCTATGAAAGACAGTTATCCACACTCAGCATATATTAAAAACACAGAACTAAACATATCAGCTTCCCCAGTACATGAGAGATGGGGCAGGGGTTGGGACAGGAACCATTAACTCCTCCTTCCCCAAAGCCTGGGACAAAAGATGAGCCTTGGAGAAGGGATTGAAGGTCAACAGACTTGGGCTACTTCAGACCAGGGTGTGGGATTGAATTCCAAAGTCTAATGCCCTTCCAGTAGCTACCTCTTTTTTTAAATGATCATTGACCTCACATCAGGGATATTGAACCTGGAGTACTGTGTCCAGTTTTGGGCCCCACACTATAAGGAGGATGTGGAAAAATTGGAAAGAGTCCAGCAGAAGGCAACAAATGATTAGGGGGCTGGAGCACATGATTTATTAGGAGAGGCTGAGGGAACTGGGATTGTTTAGTTTGCAGAAGAGAAGGATGAGGGGGGATTTGATAGCTGCTTTCAACTACCTGAAAGGGGGTTCCAAAGAGGATGGATCTAAATTGTTCTCAGTGGTACCAGATGACAGAACAAGGAGTAATGGTCTCAAGTTGCAGTGGGGGAGGTTTAGGTTGGATATTAGGAAAATCTTTTTCACTAGGAGGGTGGTGAAGCACTGGAATGGGTTACCTAGGGAGGTGATGGAATCTCCTTCCTTAGAGGTTTTTAAGGTCAGGCTTGACAAAGCCCTGGTTGGGATGATTTAGTTGGGGATCGGTCCTGCTTTGAGCAGGGGATTGGACTAGATGACCTCCTGAGGTCCCTTCCAACCCTGATATTCTATGATTCTATGAACATTCAGGTTAATGTCATTCTAATTTTCACTTTGCTGGTTACTTTCTAAATGGCTTTCCAAGAGGGGTCCTGCCACTTGTCATGAGAGATTACCCACATCTAATCGATGTCTCTGTTGTGATTTTTTTCACTGATATTCATCCTAACTTTCCCATTGCATAGGTTTATCCAATTAATTCTATTTATACTCAGTTAATAAACAGTTTCGCTTCCTCCTTTTCATTTGCACTCTTCGTCTGCTTAAAGACTATTAGCATCCTACTTTCCCCCCCATAGTTCTCATTTAACCTGCCTGCCTTTTCAGTTCCTGGAATCTTTCCTCATAAATTAATCATTTTTGTTGTACTTAAAATAGTTGGAATCTGTAAAATGTCATTAGATTTAAAATATCTATTTAAGAACAACAAATAATCCACTGATCTGTTGCCAAAAAATAATAGAACAGCCCCAATACATAAAAGCTGCTAACAGGTTTTTTTTCTCCTGCCGTCCCAGACACAACCAGCAGATGGAGCACAGGTTAACTAAAGAAATCCTATTCCCAGAGCTGCCCTGACACCATGGTTGACCTAGGGAATGAAGCTTACCACAAAGAAGTAGAACATGCCCTGGAATTCTGATCCATCAAAACTGGCTCATGTGTGTGTCTTCAAGTGTTTACCCAAGGGAAATAAAATCCAGATAGGGATTTTTAAGCTTCAGAAAGCTAGGCGCTGCATTGGTTAGAGCAAGAGACTGAAATCTGGGGGTTGGGGCTAACTTCTGGTCTAATTTCTTCTGTGTAAATCCAGAGTAGCTCTGCTGAAACCTATGAAGTTCAACCAGGATAACAGACATCAAAGTCTGACTTGTGGTTTCTGTTCCTGAGCCTGTCCCCAATTTACTATGAGATCCTGGGTATGTCAGCTACTGTCTCTTTCCACATCTGTATAGACAGGACTAAGACTACTCGCCCTTGTAAGTATGGACAGGGGTATGGATTTTTAGGTGCTTATCCCAACTGAACTGGGGCATGTTATGTTAATGTCCGCCTGTTACTATTATCAAATATTTATTGACCACCAATGGTACGCTCGCTACAGTACAAAGAACAAGAGGCATGGTTACTTCCCCTGCTCCCAGGGATGAGGAGAGTCAGTCAAGGCTGCCACTCAGGAAAGGTGATCAAGCATTTCAAGGCCATCAGTCACATTTCCATTCTATTCTTTGACATGGGCACCAGTGAAGAAATGCAAACTGAGAGCACACCCTACAGCTGAAAACCTGGCCCCATTCAAGTCAATGCGCATTGTGCCTGTGTGTTTTCCCCTGGATCTACCATCTGAATTGGCCTTCATGGGTCCCAGTAAGCACTGGCACCAGTGTCAGTGTGGGGAGGGTAAGACTGATCCTGAGTCGGATGCAGGACTTCGCTATGTGCCCCATGGTACTCAAATGTTCTTAATTCAATACAGGGAAATCAAGCCAAAACATTAGGGTGAAGATGAGTCTCCAGTTCCTTTCCACCCCCACCCTTTTAAAGGCTTTGTGTTGATCTGATGAGCATTGCAGGGAGAATGCATATAAAGAAGGGAAGGGAGCACAACGTGTTTGACAGCAGGGTGAGCTAGTGAGTAGTTCCCTGGACTGTGAAACAGGACACTTGGCTTCTATTCCCAGCTCTGCCACTGACCTGCTGGGTAATCTTGGGCAAGTCATTTCACCTCCTTGTGCCTCTTTCTTGTCTGTTTAGACTGCAAGCTCTTTGGGGCAGGGACCATCTCTCACTCGGACCCACTGTTCTGATTAGCCTTCCCATAGGCCATAATTGTCAAGGGTCCTAATATTTTTTGTCCATGTGCTCCCCTTGTCCTGTAGCAGGAGCTTGTCTACATGGGTGGAGAAACAGCCTTGATAAACCAAGCTCTCGGATCTCTATCATACAGACTATTTAGAGTCACTTATTCATGTTTCTCACTACAGCAATGTAGCCCTAACCTCTAGTTCCCACTATAATACAAACAGTTAATAACAGCACCTGCCTCGCACTGCTTTGCTCATGAACCTCAGTCCTGCCCCGCCACACGCCCTGTTATCTCAGGCTTTGCGCTTCTCTTGAGCTGAGACCATTAAATGTTCTAAAACTTTTCCTCTAATTCATAGATAGTGGAGAGCCGAGGCTGTTCTGGGTGAAATTCTATGGCCTGTGCTCTGCAGAAGGTCAGACTAGATGACACAGGTGCCAACTTTCCAAAGTGCTGGGGGGTGCTTGACGCCTGGCTCTGCCCCCACTCCACCCCTTCCCCCAAGGCCATACTCTGCCCCCACCCCTCCCAGTTCCACCCCTTCCCCGAGTGTGCTGCATCCTTGCTCCTCCCCCTCCCCCCAGAGCATCCCGCATATGGTTCGTGGCAGACGGGAGGCGTGGGGTGGGGTGGGGGGGAGGCGCTGATCTGTGGGGCCTGCCGGTGGGCCCCGGAGCACCCATGGAATCGGCGCCTATGCTAGATGATCATGACAGTCCATTCTGGCCTTAAAATCCATAAATCGATTGTGTATAAAGATGTTGGACATGTTAGGACGAATAAAACTCAATCAACTCTTTTTGGACTGACCAGCACAAATGGTTACGTACATCCAGCCCTCTGCTGTAACTGCTAGACCAGATGGCCTCACTTTTATCTATTATGAACAGTAAAACAAAAATGCTATTTGTTTCCCAGAGAGAAAGTAACCTTGTTACTGTACATTGCATATAAGTACCAAAAAAAAAAAAAAAAAAAAAAACAAGGAGATTGAAAAAAAAAAAAAAAAAAAAAAAAAAAAGTACAGTCAAGGTGTCTGTAAACCAACAATATCTTAGCACATGACACTGGATCAAGTCCTAGCATCAAGGACAGAGGACCAATGAAAGCAGAACAGTAACTAGAAACAGCCTGAACAATGGAGGGAATGGTGCGTAAATGCATGGAGTGTTTCTGATAAAGATTCCAGCAGATTTGTGGTTTTGGTAAACAGAATGAGGGACGCTGCATGGTATCAGTTTGCAGACGCACATTCTGTGACCTCGAAGCACCAGAGAGCTGGGGTTTTGAAGGCAGTATTTCTGTCAATAATAAAGATAATACTTTGCACCCAATGATCCACTCCCTGCCAGCCAGGCTTTGTACTAATTTTCAGGCAGGTGTAAATTGAGGTATCGATATGCTACAGGTCTTATTTTCAGAGTTCCTGAGCACCCACAGCTCTAATTAAAGTCAGTGGGAACTACGGATGTTCAGTACCTTTAAAAATCTGGCCTTAAACTGCTTGCCAAAAGTCACACCGTAAGTCAGTGGCAGAGACACAGTGGCAGAGCCGCAGAAGATAATCACATCTCCTGATTATTGCTCAGCTTCCCCAATCACCAGACAACACTCCCACAGCAAGTCTTTGGTCTGGGTCAAGTGGGGATACAGAGAGTGTCTCTCTTCACACTCTGTATTCTTGTCTAAATAGAACTGGGTGGGAAACCATTTTCCTGGCTTGCAAAAAATTTTGTGATTTTTGGATATTTGCCAATTGGGCATCAGGATGAACTCGAGACCCCTTTTAAAAAAAATTGAGAGAGAGAGAGAGACCCATCTGAGCATAGCCAAGTAGTTGGGGCAGTCACGTGTTTGTTTTTATATGTTGTTACCAGTTTGTAGCTGCTTTACTAGAAATTGGGGTTCATGTTTTCGGAACTGGGCCATAGATTTGGGGTGCCCAAGTTGAGCCTGATTGTCAAAAACTTGACTTCCGTTACAGCGGCTGGTGCTCAACACTTCTGAAAACCAGGCTTCTTTAAGGAATCTCATCTTGGCGACCCAAAAACAGTGGCTGTTTCTGAAAATGTTGGTCTGAATCTTTCTGCAGCAGTCGCCTCTTCTTCCACCTTCTCCACCTTAAAGGGAATTTGGAATTCTGAGTTCATGACCTAAATGTAAAGTGGATTAGATGTAACCCCCTTCCTAAGTAAACTGTTTGTGTGTCCAGCCACCATCTTACCTGAGATCTAAAGTTTGCTGATGACCATGTGACCCTGGCTAATTCTAGCTGTGGCCACCTAGAAAACCATAAGGCTTTCAAACTGGCTTTTAAGGAACTGCTGCTACTGCAATAGTAAAGGAGCTGCCCCAGCTCCTGCTACTACGCCAGTGTGCTGTTCATTCCTAAAGAGCCTTGACCTTGGAACAAAACCACCTGCCTGCCCATGCAATAATGAGGAGCTGCCAGAGCCCCCCTCCTTGTGTAGTATATAAATATTGACGTTCAAAACCAAACTGGAACTTATCATCATCTACCCTTTATACTATGCCAATGACCGAAGACCCCAGCCACTGGGAAAGTGTCTGAATTCTAGTGTCTTGTTCACAGTCCTGAGTGCATGCCAGCACTTCCATTCTCTCCCAATCACTTCGGTCCGGAAGCAACACTTAACCATGTGTGTCAATTTAAGCACGCATGCAGTCTCGTCATGGAAGTGGTTATGTGCTTTGGTGGATCGGGACTTTAGAATTTCATTTGTCTTCGTTGCTGCTGGCATTGCTACGTCTGTAAACTGTTTAGCACTTACACAGCCTATTCTTTCATGCCAGTGCCCTTCATCTTGAAGTCCTAGAGATCAGGTGGAATTGTGCTGCTTCTGTACAAGAGAGCTAGGGAACGTGGGGGGTGGAAGGCATGAGACTGAAATATTTTTTTTCAGTCTCATGATTTTGAGCTAATCTCATGATTTGTGTGAGTGTCTGACTCATGAGGTCTGAATGTTTGGGATAGGCAACACTATGGGGGCTCTCCTTTTTCTAACACAACTGTTGTTATGCTCTTTAAATGAATGGCTGGACTCTCCAGAACCACCCTGCTCAGGTTGGCTTAACAAAATGGCCTTTGATAAAAGATCTTTTTGATTTGCTCTTGGGTAAGTGTTAAGAATTGGCCTATGTGGTTGGGTGGGGGAAAGGGGCCTGTGGAGAAGGAAGGAGTGGGGGGATGGTGTGACAGAGATTAATGAGGGCTCGTTACACATTGGAAGGGGCAATGAACTGTCTCTTGTGTGTGTGGATATGGGTGGGGGGAGTATGACCCTTGTCCTTCGCCACTGTGTATTATATTTTGCTTGTTCAGCATAAAGATTTTTCTAAATACTTTGGTTAAATGCAGCAGATTCAGGGATGAGAAAAGATTTGGTGTTTACAAACAGGTATAACATTTTAAATGAAAGCGAGACTGAGTGTTTTTTTGTTTTGTTAACTTAAAAAAAAAAATTAGCTTCTCATAAGATTTGAACTCAGTACCTTTGAAACATAAGACTGATGATGTCTGGAGAAAACTCAGGTCTAGAGATAAGAGGCTAGGAATGTGTTATGTTGGCCAGCAGAGGGCACTCACATTGTTCCATCAACAGAACGGAACATATTGGGGACTCAGGAGGAAAATGAATTTAAAAAAATGATCATAAGAGTTAGAGACTTGGTATAAAGGCCGCAAGCCTGCAATGACCTCCTTGCAGGTGGAGATTGCACCCATGTGGAGCTCCACTGAAATCCACGGGGGTCTGTCCATGCAGAAATTATTGCATGGTCAGGGCCAAAGTATATTCCTGGTTCAAACCAGGCTTGATGTGCATTTAAGAATTCAGATTTAAAGTACTGTTAGGCTTTGTTCGGCTAGAAAGCAAAGACATTTTTAAAACGCCATGTGGTTATACATTCCTCTTGTACATGGAGCTCATCTTAAAACGTCCCTCCATATATAAGGTTCAAGTGAGTTAGGAGTCCAAGCCTCCTCACAATAAAGCCAAGGCTCCTAATGATTTCAGTGGAGGAGCACTGGGCCCCTAGACAAAAGAATAAAGGTCCAAAACTTTGTATTGTGGCTGCAACCTAGCATAATTTCTTTGAAATTTGGCCTTGTTATAGGGCCTGATCGAAAATCCATTGAAGTCAATGAAAAGACTCACATTAACTATAACTTCAGGATTATTTGTCTTCTCAAGTGCCTTCAGGTCACTGTTGCAACTCAGCCATTCAGAGAAAATAACTCCCACATTACTAATATTATTTCTATTAAAGCATTTCCTCCTAGTTATGTCCCCCATAGCACATAATACTGCCCAGTGAAATGGCCTTTTAAGAAGTATTTTACTTCTTTTGCTTCTACTCTCAGCTGCAACCAGGAAGAACACCAAGATATTTTGAAACCTGCACCAAGTTTAGTTCCAGATTGAGTCAATTCTTGTCACCAGCCTTACATTTTAACTCGAGCTGTGTTCACGTCTAGACCAAACAGAGAAAAACGAGCAACACAAACTTCTGATCATTTTTCTTTGCCTATTAAGGGTCCAACATTTGTAATTTGCTCTGAACTTGATTCAGTATAAGGGGTCTCATTTATTCTCCACAAAGTCTCACTAAGGTGGGTTGGCTTCTGTTCTCAGATACAATGGTGTAGGTGTGGAGTTAATTACACACATTTGTGGAGAATCTTAATTACTTCAACTCCCCAGGTTTTTAAATGAATCCTTTTCATGAACAAATGGGCAATTTTCAAATGTATTTCTACACAGAACAGAAACTGGAAAGAGATTTAGGCCAGGTCTACAGTTAGCACTTATGTCAACAGAACTTTTGTCGCTTAGGGGTGTGAAAAAACACACCACTGAGCGACATAAGTTTTGCCGGCATAAGCACTCGTGTGCACAGCGCTATGTCAGTGAGAGATGCTCTTCCACTGACAGAACTACCACAGCTCGTTGAGCTGGTTTTATTATGTCGAGGGCATAATCGGCATAATGTGACTACAGGAGCATTCTTACAATGGCACAGCTGTATCGGTACAGCTGTGCCGCTGTAAGCGTGTAAGTGCAATCATGGCCTAATGTAACATGGGTACATTTACATTGCAAAAAAACATCCGCAGCAGCAAGTTTCAGAGCCCGAGTGGGAACATCTGTACTGCTATTTCAGACCCATAGCGCGAGCCTGAGTCAGTTGATCCAGGATCTGAAACTCCGTGCTGTGGGGTTTGTTTTGCAGACAAATGTATAACAAGATCCAATGGCTGGAAACTGAAGCTAGATAACTTCAGATTAGAAATAAGGTGCAAATTTTTAACCGTGAGGGTAACTAACCCTTAGAACATTTTATTTAGGGACGGGTGGGTTGTCTATCACTTGCAGTCTTTAAATCAAGATTGGCTCTTTCTGAACATTATGCACTAGCTCATCCAGAAATGATGGGTTTGAGTCAAGAACCACTGGGTGAAATTCTCTGACCCCTAAGTTATGCCGAAGGGTCAGACTAGATGTTCATAATAGTCCCTTCTGGCCTTAAAATCTATTTAGGTACCGAATAAGTGGCCAGATTTGCAGAAGGGTTTAGCATGCTGGGTGCTGAGATTTTCTGAAAATCTGATTCCAATTCTGGGAGCTGAGCTCTTTGGAAATCTTCTTTTTCCACCCAATTAGTAAATGTTTAACTCCTAAGCAGTTAGCTGGTACAACTCCACACTATAACCCAGGAGTGCTACCGTCCATTCCAATTCCCATTCTCTAGGAAGAATGATCTGATTTTATGTTCTCAGTTGTCAGGATGCTTTTCATTAGTTGTGAGCCTACAAAAAAAGGTCCTTTATCTCCCTCAGGGCTGGCATTTCAGAGCTAGGTTTCTGAACCATTTTGTGGCATGTTCTTTCTCATCCAAGCTAAGGACACGGTGTTTAGGTGTGTCCCATTGTATTGGTTGGTGCTCCCAGTACCCACTCACTAGAGGAGAGTCTGAGGGAGCCATTACTAAGAGCCTGAAAGTCCCATCCAGTGGATGTCTGGTCTGTGGAGGTGTGGGGGGGTTTCTCCATTCTCACCCACACCTGGGAAGATATTCAGATTTTTTATTTTGGCTATAAAAGCCCCAAGCTGTCATTGAATCATAGATTTAGAATGTTATATGCAGCAAGCATGCTAGAGAGAAGAGCACCTTGCTAAACACACGTACCTGTTGGTCCACCCGCCCCTTCTTTCCCATTCCTTTTCTGCACTTTTCCTTCTGTTTCTTGATCCACCTTTTCTTCCAGGCATTTTGATTTTCTGACTAGCTTCTCCCCTCCCCCACTCCATTTCTATCCAACCACTCACCCTGCCCAAATCCCTTGCCCCTCTGGGGCACAGAGAGCACCTGTCCTCTTCATCCTCCATTATGTGGATGATGGGAGTGTTTTGGAGGAAGATGAATTAGTTTAGTGTGTCATCTTCCAACTGTGACTGAGCTGACCAGGAGGTGGGCATCTACAGTTCACTGTTCAAGTGGAGCCACTATCCAGGTAAGCCCGAGGACACAATGTCCAGGTTGGGCCTCCTACATCACCATTATCCAGGCTCCCAGTACCCACTTCTGGATAGGGAACGCTGTGCCCAGTTTTAAGATGGATCCCTAGGACGCACTGTTCTGATTAGGCTTCACATATCCCATAATTCTCGTGGGTCCTAGTACTTTTTGTCCATGTGCTCCCCTTGCCCTGTTGTAGGAGCTTGTCTACATGGGTGGAGAAAGGGCCTTGATAAACCAAGCTCTCAGATCTCTATCCATACAGACTCATGAATATCTATAATCACTTATTCATGCCAAAATCCATAACTGATGGTTTGGATGCTCAAAGGCAATGTTTGAATTCTATCTAAGCTACTTCGTAGCTTCTGCACAGCAATGATTTCGTAGCACAAGTGCCCTTCCCATCCCCAGATTTTGTTATTCCATTCCCTGTACACAAGGGGGAACTGAAGAGAGAGAGAGAAAAGAGCTTTTATTCTGAATCTCATGTTTGTTTGATTTTCCTACAAACACTAAAGGTTTCCAGTCTAGGAAAAACCTTCTTTGATTCACTATCAAGCTTTCTAGTCATATGACCATGCGACGTGCCTTCAGCAGCTTTCAGCTTCAAAATGTCACTGATATGGCCCAAGATAGTCTGTACCAACTTGAAACCCCAGGCTAACAAGAAAAACGTAGAGAAGCTTCCTAAAGCAGTCATGTGCCATTTGTGAGATAGACTGTCCATTCAAATCATGCAACCTGTTCTCACGCCAAAGCTGGGCTGCTGGCCTTTTAAAAATGGGCAACAGTTAATTATAATCATGAGAATGGAAGCAGATGGAACAGAAAAAAAACAAACCCCAAGGAACTATAAGGTTAAAATATGACTATGAGTCTAATTTTGGAGCTTTTGAAAGTGAGCTGCAGATAGGTGTAGTTACAGGTAGCACAACTAAGCTGCCACTGTCTCCTTTTTAGGCCTGGAAGGACCTCCAGGCTCCTGCACAGCTCTGTAAAATTCACTTCAGTCTTAACCTATAATCCCCAAGCCTGCTCTTCTCTTCCACAACCTCGCACTGCTGAATCTGAACTCTTTCTGGATGATCAGGAGTAGGAAGAGTTCAGTCTGCCTGGTCACAAGATAGTCAGAGAGGGCATATTCCAATAGAGTTATATGGTTCTAAAACAGCATAAGAGCAAATAATTGCTGTCACCTTTACAGCACCTGCCAGCCAAATATCTCAAAGCGTTTCACACGCATGAGTGAGTTTATCCTCTATACAACTTGTGAAGTAGGTAGGATTTATTACCTCCATTGTACATATGGAGAAACCGAGGCACAGAGTAATTAGGTGACTTGGCCAAGATCACAGAGGGACTATGTTGCAGCGATAGTATTAGCTAGGCTCCAGCTCTTGTGATGTAACCGTCAGACCATTTTTTCTCTCCGTATACAACGCTAACTTGCCTATTCTGATTTTGCTGCTCGACAAAGGTTGGCAGACTACGGGGATGAGGGCTAGCAGAGCCGAGAAGCTGTCCTTGTGAGGAGGCACTGTGTGGCGAATTGGCTCGACTTTAAGGCAAGGAGCAGCGCATATTTCAAAAAGGCTTTGGATGAGAAAGCTCATTCTCCAGAGCTCCCTCTAGTAGTAAACCCAGACAACAGGCAGGTTGGGAAGCTGTTACCAACCCCAGGCACTCTGGGTAAATGTGTGACTATTGCTTGCATTTCAAAGAGAAATTTTGCATTCTAAACTAGGAGTCTAAAACCAGGGCCTATTGGGCTGAGACCAGGTGAAACAGAGAGAAGTGTTTGGAGCCTGTGACCCATTGTGTGACATTTGAGTATGCCTATAGTAGCAATGAGAGATCTTGAAAAGTAGGGCAGTCCTGAGGGAGACATCTAACCTCTCCCTGGGCCTCAGTTACCCATCTATAAAATGGGAATAATAATCCTCCTTTTCTCCCACCCTTTGTCTATTTATCCTGTAAACTCACCCACAGGCAGGGACTGTCTCTTACAATGTGTATGTACAGCACCTAATGACTCAGCTGGAGACCTCCAGGCATTACTGTCATACAAAGGATCAGTGTAGTCCAGGGTAGCAGGGACTACAAGAATAAGTCACCCAGTGCCCTAGGCTTTGTGTTTTTCACCTGTACCTGTGAGTGAACACTACCTTCCGGTGAAGACAGTCTTCTGAAAGCACAACTTACCAGTGTGATGCCATGGCAACAAAAATGGGTGGATACCACTGAAGTTCATAACAGGTACTGTAAGAGCCTGTTTGGCTGACAGTCAGAGCGGGGTGGGTGTTAATGATGACAGGAAGGATGGTCCAATAGCTAAGGTGCAAGCCTGGTTCTTGGGAGACCAGCATTCAATTCCTCACTCTGCCACAGACTTCCTGTGTGACCTGGAGCAAGTCACTTGGGGTGGGAATCACAAAGGTTTTTAGGCACCTAACTCCCACTGAAGTCAGTGCACTCACCTCACCCTTAGCCTCTCTGTGTGTCAGTTCCCTGTCCGTACAAGAGGGATAATACTGCTGCCCCGCCTCCCAGAGGTGTTGTGATGATAACTACATTAAAGTTTGTGAGGTGCTCAGATGCTATAGTGTCAGTGGCCATGTAATTACCTTAGATGAACTCAGGATCATAGAATCATAGAAGATTAGGATTAGAAGAGACCTCAGGAGGTCATCTAGTCCAACCCCCTGCTCAAAGCAGGACCAACACCAGCTAAATCATCCCAGCCAGGGCTTTGTCAAGCCGGGTCTTAAAAACCTCTAAGGATGGAGATTCCACCACGTCCCTAGGTAACCTATTCTAGTGCTTCACCGCCCTCCTAGTGAAATAGTTTTCCTAATATCCAACCTAGACCTCACCCACTGCAACTTGAGACAATTGCTCCTTGTTCCGTCATCTGCCACCACTGAGAACAGCCTAGCTCCATCCTCTTTGGAACCCCCCTTCAGATAGTTGAAGGCTGCTATCAAATCCCCCCCTCACTCTTCTCTTCTGCAGACTAAATAAGCCCAGTTCCCTCAGCCTCTCCTCGTAAATCACCCCCTGATCATTTTCATTGCCCTCCGCTGGACTCTCTCCAATTTGTCCACATCCTTTCTGTAGTGGGATGATACACTCTCTCCCCATGCCTGCTGCCAGGGCTGGCTCCAGCATTTCTGCCGCCCCAAGCAAAAAAAAAAAAAAGTCGTGACCAGCAGCGGCAATTGGAAAAAAAAAAAGCCGCGATTGGCGGCGGCAGTTCAGCGGCAGGTCCTTCACTCCTAGAGGGAGTGAGGGACCTGCCGCCCCCGAATTGCCGCAGGTGCCGCCCCTCTCCCTTGGCTGCCCCAAGTACCTGCTTGTTAAGCTGCTGCCTGGAGCCGGCCCTGCCTGCTGCATTCACTGTCGGTCACTTTCCCCTTTCTCAGACAGATCACCATGGACTAGCTACTGCCACTTTTATTCATACGAAATAGCACACCATACTCCATTCAGTGTCATGCTGTGTCTACACTGCAGGGATTAGACTGGCATAGCTACATCGATACAGCTATGTCAGCATAACCCCACAGTGTAGAGGCAACCTACAGCAAAGGCGGGGGTTTTCTGGTGGTGTAGCGCCAACACCTATTCTTCCATTGGGGTCGGCATAGCTGTACCACTCTGAGGTGTGAGTTTCTCACACCCCTGAGTACAACAGCTGCGTCAGCCTTACGTTTTAAGTGTAGCTCAGGCCAAAGGCTAGCAGAACCAGGCCCAGCAATAGGCTTTAGACTTACCGTCTTCTCAACATCCCAACCCGTTTGATTTTAAAAACCTTTGTTTAGTGAAAACATTCTTCTTATAATAATAAATTCCACCCTCTTCCCTCTGTGTCCCCCATCCCAAATCCTTGAGGTCACCTTCTAAACAGACAAAATCCAGGAAACTCAGAGTTAACCCTGGTGTTCCTCCCCGTCCTGTTGCTGTGAACAGAATAGTGTCCTGGAAGTGCTGCAGTGTCAGCCTTTACCCTGCATTCCCTGACTGGGCTATTACAGCTTCACTGCGAGTCCCCATGGTACCAGAAGGGTGGAGGTAGGTGAGGGAAAGCAGGCTGTAAAACATGTATCATTCACTGAAGGGACTGTGGGCCTCCTGATTAAGTTTCTGTTGACAAGGGGAACCTTCCTGGCAAGCCCCTAGTGAGTAATACCCTGATCCTGCAAGCTGCTTCAAGGTCAGTGGGGCCCCATTTGGGGTCTACCAACTTGCTGAAAGGGAGCCTCAGTAGGAATTTAGGATCCAATGAAAGAAAGTTGGTGGGGGACTTTTAAAGCACTGAAGTGATTTAAGAGCATATCCAATGGGATTTGTGCTCCTATATCACTTAGGCCAAAATCCTCAAAGGATCTGGGCCTTCGTGCACCAGTGCATACAGCACAGGACAGGGGTTCAGGAGACCTGGATTGTATTCCCAGCTCTGCCACTGTCCTGCTGAGTGACCGTGAGCAAGTCATTTCCTCTGCCTGTCCCTCAGTTTCCCCATCTGTAAAATGGGAGTAATAAGACTGATCTCCTTTGAGCTGCACAGAGGGAAAGCCTTTGAAAATCCCACCCTTTATGGCTAGAGTTAGTCAAAGTATGGGGGGAAGTTGTGAACATTTTCACAAAAACTCTGGCCCTGCCTTTTGCTGAGAAATGTCAGACTTTAACATTTTTCAACTCACTTTAATGATATTCTTGGAGAAGTGACCACTGAGGATGCCTACCAGGTGATTTTTAAAAGTCTAGTCTCTCTGCCCATGTTTTACTGTCTTTTTTTCTCTACATATAAACTAATCTAAGTCAGTGTAATTCCCCTGGTCACTTTTAAGGGTTAATTTTTTAGAAATCATACCCCTCCTTTGAGTTAGACTTGTGGGGAAAAAATCTGAAGTGGTTTGTTTTCAGTTTATTGTTTTGAAAGGGTCAAACTAGTAGGAATAGATTTTATTTTATTTTAATTTAATTTTTTAAATCAAATCAAAACCAAACCAAATGATTTACTCTCAGGCTAAGATCTTGTGAACCAAAGTTTCACCTGGTGGATTTTTATGGCTGAGTAATAAACCAATTTGGGGGGGGGGGAAAAGAAGGGGGGGCAGATTTGACAGACTGATACAATTTCCATTGCTATAATTACATGCCTGTTAATCATTAATCACATTCATGTATTTGCATAGCTACAGAGGCTCCGTGTGTTAACCTGTCATAGCTGGAACTGTTCTACCCTGAAGACTTCACATCACTTAGGGCCTCATTCAGAGTCTACATAAGTCAAGAGGATTCTTGCCATTGACTTCAATGGGCCTTGGATCAGGCCCTTAAAGGGGAGGAAAACGGGGCAATTGACATCATCGTAGATCCATGCAGCTTTGCAAAGCTTACAGGAGAATTTACCAGTCTAAGCACAAAAAATTTGCCCTCCCTATGATGATTGATAAATAAATAATGTTTTATACTCCTAAAAGAAAAGAAAAAAATTCCCATCCAAGAGGGCAAGCAGACATTCACAAGGTGGATTAATTTTCCAGCTGAGCGAATAATTTGCAGTGAATACTTTACCAGGTGAACTTAGCTTCTGTTTGAGGAATGTCTGTGAGCCGATTTCAGATTTCCTCTCTCAATCACAGGTGTAGGTGGTTGTGGTTTTAGAGCGATGTAGGGTTTACATAGGCTGGACTTCTCTGCTGCCTCTCCTGGACAGTCTAAGGCTGGGAGAAGGGTAGCGCAAAGACCTCAGTAAACCACTGTTGCATGCTCAAGATTCTGGGCTACTCTGGGGGTCTGCCTATGGGCTGCTTTACAATTGGAAACAGCTCAGGATCCCTTCAGTATTTTGCATTATGGCCCTGCACACTCCTGCCACTGGCTCCACCCCAGTGCTGCAAACTATGTAGGCGTGACTATGACAGCCCAGGTCCTGCCTGCAGGCTGTTTACAACCCCTACATACCAAAGTGGGGAGCACAATCCCTCCCCTTGAGTGTTTCAAATTTCAATCAGCATTGGTTAGTGTGATTGGTCACTTAAGCCACAAGGTATTGTTTCTTTTCCCTGATTGGATGAGTGTGGCTCTTGTAACAGGAGCGGGGCATGGCAAAGACAGGGGCTTTGATTCTGTAAGGGAGTGAGCACTGATAAGGGTATGTCTACATTGCAATTAGATACCGGGGCGGGTCTGTGCCAGCTGACTTGGCTCAGGCTATTGAGCTGTTTAATTGCGGTTGGGCAGAAGCCCGAGTTCTGGGACCCTCCCACCTCACAGAGTCCTAGATTCTGGGCTCCATCCCGAGCCCGAATGTCTACACCGCAACTAAACAGCTGCTTAGCTCGCGTCCGAGTCAGCTGGCATGGGCCAGCTGCGGGTTTTTAATTGCAGTGTAGACATACCCTGGGGTTAGGGAATTAAAATCAATCAATCAATCAAATCTTTTCCTATGTGGGCCAGGCAGGCCTCACCTAAGGCATCATTCCTAGAAAAAAAAAAAAAGGCTACTGTCAGATTTATGGTTTCAGAGCACAATCCAAGTTATGAAGGGTGTAGTCAGAGCCTTGCCTGGCTCATGAAATTGCCTTTACACTGGGATTCTGGCAAACCTTGTCCCCTTGTTGTGTCTTGCAGCATCTCATCCCTGACCTGCAGTACACCAGTTTGGTTCACCGGGTCTTCATTTCCAGCACATACCCTCTGACCACGTCTTGGCCTTGCACTAAGATTTTGCTTCTGCATAAATTACATTTTAGAAGTAAATCAGTTCTTCTGATGGGATTGTATTAATTTACATGGGTAAACTAACAAATTTACTACTACTACTAAATATATTGTTACATCAAGTTCATAGGACAACTCAGATCATATTCTTGTGAGAAGAAGAATGGTCCAATGGTTAGCGTGCATAGCACTTGAGAGACCCCAGTTCAAATCACTGTTCTGGCACAGGCTTCCTATGTGAACCTGGGCAAGTCAGTTAGTTTCCTTGTCTCAGATCCCCATCTGTAAAATGGGGATAGCACTTCCTTACATCACTGGGGTAAAGATTGTGAGGTGCTTACATACTAGATAAGTGGTTCTCAAACTTTTGTACTGGTGACCCCTTTCACATAGGAAGCCTCTGAGTGCGACCCCCCCATATAAATTAAAAACACTTTTTTATATATTTAACACCATTATAAATGTGGGAGGCAAAGTGGGGTTTGGGGTGGAGGCTGACAGCTTGCAACCCCCCATGTAATAACCTTGTGATCCCCTGAGGGGTCCCAACCCCCAGTTTGAGAACCCCTGTACTAGGTCAATGGGTACCCCAGATAGATTCCAAATCTAGAGGAAACTCACTTTCTGATGATATGTGGCATGACCTTCAACTCTTAATTGTCTAGGTTGGAGGTGTTAGACTGTGCATTTCTTTGAATTGTAATACTCCATCCATGATTAGCAATGGCCCAACTCATTAAACCAAGGATAGTTACTTGAGTTATTATTTTCCTGCATAGAGCACAACAATGCTGTCCAAATTGTTCCTCAAACTAACACCTTCTTGCAATACACCATATCTCCACCAGAGGTGGCATGTTAAAAAAAGGACATAGTATCTTGGGAAATGTTGATTAGATGACAGTGTGAGGTCAGCTTCAGAGCAATGTCTGAGAAGTACATTACGGTTATGCAGAGGGGATGGCTTAATTACCTAAGCCTAAGGTATGAAATACTCAGACACTCTGGAGCCAGTTCCAGAGTCAACTCATTTCTTCATCCTTCTCAGTTAGATAAATTGAGTTCCTTGCACTTTACTGTGTGTATTTTTCTGATGAGACAATAAAACCTAGGTCCTGGCTTCTCTACATGGACTGCTAAGATTCCATGGAACATTTTGTAAAAAAAAAAAAAAAGAGTAGGGCAAGGGGCACTGGACCAGTTTCCTTGGCCAAACTTTCCCTTCATCCACATGTGTGCTTGGGGTTGCTGCTCTCCACTTCAGAGGTGACTGCAATTTCAATGGTTCACATGATCCGTTCAGTTCTTTGGGATCCTTCTGGATGGAAGCTACTGTCATCATTACGGCAACTGAAATGATATTTTGAAGATGCCTGGTAGCACCCACCTTAATATCCAAAGCATCTTCATCTTGCGCGTTGGATATCTGAATTGCACTTTGGATGCATTTGTTTCTTTTAAAACAGTGGTTTTCAACATATGGTCCACGGCCCCTGGGGGTCCACAGACTATGTCTAAGGGGTCCATGAAAGGCTGTCATTACCACAGAACAGTGGTTTTCAACCTGTGGCTCGCGGATCCTTGGGAGTCCTCAGATGATATCTAAGATTTCCAAAGAAGTTGGCACCTCCATTTGAAAATTTTTAGGGGTCCGCAAATGAAAAAAGGTTGAAAACCACTGGTTTAAAAAGCCCTCTTTCATAACACCAGCCGCTCAGTGCAGTGGCTGCCTGTTTTCTTCCATTGTTGTTCTTGTAGGGCTCGCAAACACTGAGCCACCTTCTCTATTGAGAAGCTACACGCTTGAATGGCTGGCCCTAGTAATTGCAACACCTTGCACACCTTTTCCATGAACTCCTCAAGCCATCTGGAAATCTTTCATAGGCTGGAGTGTGTGCGTGGGGGGGGGGGGGTGACTCTTCTGTTAACTGGATTAATGTCCCTGCCCCAAGAAGATTACAATAAGTTGTTGTTTTTAGCTCTTCTCCTTCTTTTGTTTTGATTTAATGTTGTGGCTAAACCTCAGTCTTGAGATCCTTGCAGTTTGTTTTTCTGGAGCCCCCATTTCCCCCTCCATGATGCATTAATGCGGTGTCAATGGAACTCCCCATTATCTCATGACTCTTACGATTCTCCAGTATCACAACAACGCAATTTTTGTTTGCTTGTACCACGCTGTTACTACTGGGAGTGTAGTGGATCGCTTCCTAGGACGTGGTCTAAAGTCCGTTGGAGTCCACAGGCTTTGGATCACAACCCCAGTGATCGATTGTTCACATCAACAACCACCACTTCCCCTCTGCATGAAACACTACACTGGGCATGTTTGCAGCCTCACTGTAGGAACTAAGGACTGAGTGGCCAACCCAGACCCACAGAGGCAGCTGGTCCATATCAGGGTTGAGGCATAGGGATGGGTAGAGCTGATCAAGGAAAGTAACAAGATGTTGTAAAACATTTCCACCCACTGAAGTGGTTTCCATTTCACGGGTTTCTAAACACTTTCCAGGGTTCTTTTTAATAATAATTTTCCCCACAAAATGTTTTTATCAAAAACATTATCGAAATCTTTTGTTTGCCAAAACCTAGGATTGTTCTAAACACAACTTTTTGATCTCTACTGTGACATCGATAGAAAATGTTGTGGAAAATCAAACATTTCTTTAAGAGTTGACAGCTGTTACCAATATATATATATATATTTTAAAGGCAATTTTTCAACCCAAAAAAACTTTTCATGGAAAAAAAAAAATAGTGACTGGCTCTTCGACGGTGCAACGTGGAAAGGTGAAGCAGCTGCTACCTGTGCTGTACCTGTCCCGTGGCTAGTGAGGACTCCCAATTCCTCACAGGTGTTGATGCAGCTAATTTTACCAACAGAAAATACACGAAAAATTAGAAAATGACCATTATGGGAGGTAGATCATAGTGCATGCAGGTTATATAGGGAGAGGTTTGTGTGGTTTTTTAATTCAGTCTTCTTTGTACTTTGATTTAGTGGTATCTTTTATATCACATTTCACTTTTATTTAAACTGTTGGGATATTGGATTAGGTGAGGAATTCCACAATTCTTAGCTTTTCAAATAACATGTCTATGATATTACCTCATCAGACCCACCACTGCCCCACCTGCCTTGGGAATCCATTTAACCCTTTTACTATCAATGCAACCAATCACAGAGCTTGGAGAGAACTTTATAAAAGCACACGCGAGCATCGCCTGGAATGTTTTAGCCACATATGTGCTTTGTTTGCCATGGCACTTAAAAATGTCTCACCAGTGGCATGTGGGATGGAAGCAACATTTTAAATCCAGGCACAGAAATCTCCCTGTCACTAACATTTAGAGTCGGTGCCTATAAATCAAGGGGCAGGAACTGGGTCTGTGGAAACGGGCCATCTGTTTGTAATCCTGGGTCAATGCAGTTATGTTATACAGGATAAAAACATATAAGGGATAGAAATTCTCAGGCTCTGGGGCATAAGCTTTTCACTAACTGTTGATTTAAGAAGGAACTTCTATGGACAGATTATTCCATAACAAAATTTTGCTGATGATGTAGGAGCATGTGATGGGCATTTGGCCAGACCTCTATGTTGCTTGGAAATAGCGCCTTCTCCAGGAGCTTTATGGGATACATTGCCAGGGAATCAGGAGATTTTCCCAAGGAGTTATGGGCGTTTGATCCCGCCTCTCAAAATTCCTCTGGGAACACACAAAATATTCCACAAAGCCTTGCAGTATCTCCCAGAATACATAGCTGCTTGGAGCTGATGGGAACTCTGGGATATTTGCCCAGAAGGCACTGCAGCTGAACTGAGTGGAGCCATAGGCCTTGGCTACACTTGGGAATTCACAGCGCTGCCGCGACAGCGCTGTGAAGCGCGAGTGTAGTCGCGCCACCAGCGCTGCGAGAGAGCTCTCGCAGCGCTGTATATACTCCACCTCTCCGAGGGGAGTAGCTTGCAGCGCTGCGAGCGAGCGTGCAGCGCTGCAGGCCCTGATTACACTGGCGCTTTACAGCGCTGCACTCGCTGTGCTCGGGGGGGGGGCATTTTCACACCCATGAGCGCAGCAAGTTGCAGTGCTGTACGGTGCCAGTGTAGCCAATGCCCTAGTGTGGATGGTGGGCAGAACTTCAAGTGGATTAAGCACCATTAGTCACATCTGGAATGTTCACACTGATCCATTTGTGCAATAAGCAGGGCAAAAGGATGTATAGAATTACAAAGAAGGTGGCACTCTAGCCTAGGCCAGGCCTTTAGGGTCAGCTGGTCTGACACAGCATGGCAATTCCTAAATGCAAAGGGTCAGGTCTTCACCTGATGTATAACAATGACTTTAATGAAGCCACAATGATATACATGAGTGCCTTCTAATCTGTTAAACTGCTGGGGCAGAAATTAATGAAAAGAAAGTCAAGGCAGTGAAGATATGTGGGGTGGGGAGGGGACAGAAGAGAAGAGATGGGAGGTTGAGCTGCTAAATGAAATTGCGGGATTAACCACATTAGCAACCTCTTAAAGAGTGGGCCCCAGTCCTCCCTGCTCCTGGTCACCATTGGGGAGGGAGCTGGTCCTCTAACAGGCTTGTTAATGATATCGCTGTACATTTTCAAAAGGCTGTTAAATGATGTCATTAAAGAGTGGTTCCTCCCTCCACAGCTCTCGGGTGTTTTCCTCTGACTGGCAATTGGAGGGTGGGTGGGGGAAGCTATTCTTCATAAGTCTATCAATGGGATGTCTGCTGTCCACTAAAATATAGGTAACAGCTTTCTTCACAAGTCTTTCAATCAAGTCACATCAGCTCCACACACCCAGCCACCAGTCATTGACCAGTCCTAGCATGACCTGACATTGGTTATTTTTTGACGATGCTCCTTACGGTCAAAGTGTAATATCTGTTCTGTAGTCCCCAGATGTGTCAGATTCTGCCCTGACTGGCAGGGGAAAGGACTAGATGACATAACCCGTCTCCTGTGTGTAGCACGGAGATTGATCATCTGCCATACCCCAAACAGCATGATAGCATTAGTACTTGCCACCTCTATATTACCTTTCCTCTTTGGATCACCAGTGCATTAGCATTATAACATATAACAACCACCCAATGTAGGTTTGACTGATGTGGAAACTGAGGAGGCAGAGAGATTACTTGAGTGGCCTGAAGTTTCACAGCTAATCGATGGAAGAATCAGACTTAGGCCTGGTCTACACTACGGGATTAATTCGGATTTAGCAGCGTTAATCCGAATTAACCCTTCACCCGTCCACACTACAGAGCCAGTTAATTCGAATTAAAGGGCCCTTTAAATCGATTTCTGTACTCCACCTCGACGAACGGAGTAGAGCCTAAATCGATTTTGTTAATTCGAATTAGGGTTAGTGTGGACGCACACCACCGAATTACTGTGTTTAAGTTAATGGGGTAGTGTGGCCGCACACCACCGAATTAATGTGGTTAAAAACCGAATTAAGGTGCTTAGTGTGGCCGCGCACAATCGAATTTATACAACCTGTTTCCCAAATTCGAATTATCTAAATTCGGATTAATCCTGTAGTGTAGACATACCCTTAGCATCCAGATCGCCTGTGCCCTTGCTCTAACTAAACAATGCTCGCCCCCACTCAGGCACAAAAACACACACTCCTGTGACAATATTCTGAACATGCACTCATGGTTTTAAAGGGCTACTTGCATTTTTTGAGGATCCAGAAAAGTGAATTGGGTTTGTTTTCCAGCATATTAGCAGTTCAGAGGGTCCCAGCCTCTTCTGGCATCTCTGCCAGGTGGCCTTCAATTGCAGAGATGCCATTGCCTCAGCTTCCCCATTTCATTCCTCAGTGTAGGGGCAGTACAAGGACCTTAAAACAAAAGTTGTCAGTATCACAATTAAAGAAACCTGATTATTTGCATTATGAGAGTGCCAGGGGCTAAAAAGACAGTCTCTGCCCTTAAGAGTTTATAGTCTATGCAGACAAGACAGACAAAGGGAGTGTTATTACTTCCATTATGCAGATGGGAAGCTGAGGCACAGAGCTAATAAAGGCCACACTTTCAGGTGTGCACAGTCCCCAGTACCTCCCCATGAAAACTGCTAGATAGTGGTTCTCAAACTTTTTGTATTGGCAACCCCTTTCACGCAGCAAGCCTCTGAGTGCAACCCCCACCCCCAGGCGGCTGCGGCTGGGGCTGTCAGCCATACGTGGGATTGACAGCCCCAGCCCCGCTGCCCGGGGGCTGACAGGTTGAGACACCCACATAACCACCTTGCAACCCTCTGAGGGGTCGCAACCCCCCGTTTGAGAACCCCTGTGCTAGTGCTAAGCTCTTTTGGAAATCTGGCCAAGGTCACACAGGAAGTCTGTGGCAGAGCTGGGAACTGAGCCCAGATCTCCTGAATCTCAGGCTAGTGCATTAATCACCACGTCCTTCCTCTTTCTTATGTACACAGCAGTCCTGCAAGTAATAACCCCTGGTGGTGGTGTGCTGTCAGGAGCTCCCCTTGGTAGAGTTGTATCACACCCAGCTAAAGAGAGGCGTGTTCACCCCCTTCCTCCTTGATGCTGCCAAACCATCCCTGCTGCTTCTGCCTCACATAAATGCCTCTGGAGAGTAGATCTGGGGCCTTGGGAATGTACCAGGGTGCAGCAAGTGGCAGGTATTTTAGAAATCATGCTCCTATAGGGGAGGAGAATGTCCTCAGGGCCCCCTGCAAGGTCCTCACCTCACCCCGTTACAAATTACACAAGCGGAGCACCATGCTGTCCTGTCAATGTGCTCAGCGTATTTCTCAGCAGCAGAGTATAAACATTTCCAGCGAAGTGCACTTAGTGTACGTTCGTTTGCCAAGTGCTGTTGCCTCCCTTCCCTGGTTATGCTTATGAGAACGTGTTTTGTTTAAATGATAAAACAAATCATTCAGCTCTCCCACTCTCTCCCCCTCCACTCTGAGCGCACACCTCCCTGGTACAGTGGGCCTATCCCAGGCAGAAGGGAACATTTCTGTAAGGACCTCCTCCTTTAAAACACTGGCAATTCACCACCAATTTCATAGCCGGGCTTCCTGATCGAACCCATCCCAGTGTGCATCAGGAATAGGAATGAAAGCAGAGTATAAGCAATTTCACTGACTCCAAGAGCAACATCATCGTTGATAGTACAGTAGCATCTAGAGACCTCAATGCAGCTAGGTGCTGTACATACATACCACAAGGGGCAGTCTTTGACCTGAAGAGCTTACTATTTAAATGGACAAGATGGAGAGAGAGAAGGTAGGAGAGGTAATATCTTTTATTGGTGGAAGGTACAAGCTTTCCACGAACAGTAGTTGGTCCAGTAAAAGGTATTACTTCACCTACCTTGTGTCTCTCCTATCCTGGGACCAGCCTGACTACAATAATACTGCGACCAAAGATGGAGAAAGGGAGCATTATCAGATAGGGTACTGAGGCACAGACTGATTAGATAACTTGACCCAGGTTGCACAGGAAGACTGTAGCAGAGCAAGAAGCTGACCCCAGCTCTTTTGAGTTCTAGCCCAGTACCTTCACCCAGGACCATTGTCTTTCTCTGAAAAGAGCCTGACCAAAGAACTACTCTGTTGTGGAAAGCCAAAGGACTAGCAGTTCAAAAAGTGAGTCAGAAGAGGAGGTAGAAAGAGACAATACAATGCCCTGTTTTGTCTCTCCTCAGGTTTTTGCTGCGCTGACGCTGCAAAACTCAGATCCGAATTCCCAACACCGTTTGTTGGATCTAAGAGTCCAGCTCATTTTAAATGCTCCTGGAACTTCAGAGCGGGAGTGACAGGGCTAAGTAATGAACGACAGCAAAGGTGAGGGTCTCTGATAAGGTGGGAAGTGGCTTCTGGAGAACATTTAAGAATCACATCCAATGATCACCCTGAAGACAATGAGGACTAGACACAAGGACCCACTGACAGAAGCGCAGCAGCAAGGAAAAAAACAGTCAAAGACATGCCTGAAAGATACATAGCTGGGATTCCAGAATTCCTCAGAGGTATTTTGTCTTAGCCAACATACTGTGCTGTTTTAAAGCAATTAATTACTCAACAGACATATCTCCACCATTCCACCCTGCTTAGAATCTCTATGGCAAATCAAGATCTAGTATATAGTTCATAAATTGTATTATGTGTACATTAATTGTAACAAGATGTATCAGATACATTTAAAATATTACCCAATTTGTGATATTCCCTGCCTAAGGCAGGACCAGGTATACCTATTATATGTGAAGTTCTTCTGGATTTTCTATGAAGAGAGAGACCCATAGATAGAAGTAGAGTCAGCCTAAAGACAGCTGTAGAATACATCAGGAGCAGAGGGGATCTTGGCCCAGGTCTACACACATAAGTTGCACCAATTTAACCAACATTTATTTGAACCCCTATATGGACTCACTTAAACGTCTTTAAAACTGAATATATTGGTTTAGCATGTGCCTGTAAATTTATTGCAGCAAATGAAACCAATATAAACCAGATTAAAACTGATTTCAGCGTGTCCACACAGGGGTTTGCATCAGTTTATCTACAATGGTTTAAAACCATACCTTTAGTCAAACTGTGCAATGTTGTGTTTCAACCAGGCTTTAGATTGTAGGGATTTGCTACTGACAGAAGGCAGGTGTTGTAGCAGGAAAAATTGCCTTTGTGTTGCTGCTGTTCCACAAAGCCATCCAGTGGGTGACAGAAAAATATTGCTATTTGTTACTGGGTAAAACCTACGGGCCCTAGCTGAGATCAGAGCCCTATCCTGTTAGGTGCTGCACAGACGCATAGTGAGACACAGTCCCTGCCCCAACAGGATTCCAATCTATAAAGTTTCTCATCTGCCCTCCTGCACCATATTTCCCAGGCATCACTGGCAAGCTAGATTATTCCATAGCCATACACAGAACATCATAATTCTATATATTTGCACAATGCTATAAAGGCCAACTTTGTCCCTTGTTATTTGGAAGGGCTGATTGTGCCTGTCAGAGTTTCACATTTGTGCTTAAAGGAGTTTGGACTTTCCTCCCCATGACATTCCAGTGAGTATTTCCATGGAAATGCTAGAAAGAAAGAAAGAAAGAAGTGATATGGTTAGCTGTCAGTACAGCCTCAGAGCTATTTTTCTTCCCTCTGCTGCTACATCATACCTTCTTTGGATCAATTCACCTCTCAGGGAATAAACTCAAACGAGGTTAATCCTGGGTTTTGCCCTCTCCCCCATTTCTTCCTACTGACGTAAGGATGATATTTGCCTGAGGCTTAATGTGTTTTTCTTTATTTTGCTTTGATTTCCAATCTCTTCTCTCTCCCCCTTCCCCCCCCCCCCAAATACAGACACACTCACTCCTTTAAAGACGGGAAAATAACCTGCTTTTTTTCTCTTTTGGTCAACAGCTCTTTCTTTTGTGTCTTTCTTTCTTTCTTATCCTCCCCTCTCTCTCTCTCTCTCTCTCTCTTTCTTGACACAATGCACTATTTATTTGCACTGAAGGATAACTAAGAAGCAATTAAAAGATCAAAGGCACAAACACAAGTGGATCCAATGGCAACTTGTGGGGTTTATTTTGTTGTCCGTGGTGATGTTGTTGATGAAGGCTCACCCAAAATGCTGGTTGTTTTCACTGAGCTGGTGAGACACCTCACATGATGGGGTCATCTCTTCCTTACAATATAGTTTTTGATTATCATTATTGTTCACCCTCTTTGTTTGCTGTTGCAGTTGTTTACTGGAAAATCACTTGTTTTTCTCAGAGAGATTAGCCCTCTCACCCTCTCTAGGTTTCTTTTGTCTACTCAAAGGAGGTGCTGGTGGCAAGTTGGGGGAAGGGAAGTCAGTTCTTCTCTCTGGGCTGCTAACAGCCCATTTGACCACCATGGGTATGGTTTTGTTTTTAAACAAATGGGGAAGGATCGTTGTGAAAACTAATACAACTTTCTTTCCCATCTACTGAAAGTTTTACATTGTAAATGGTGTAAAGGTATATGGCCAAGATTTCCAAACTGGGGTGTCTAAAGTTAGCCTCATAAATCCATATTTAGGCACCTAAAGAAGTGGCCAGGTTTTCAAAAGTGCCGAGCACTTAGCAGCTAATTTCCACTGAGGTGTGGAAAACCAAACCACTTATTTAAGTGCCTATATATGGATTTAGGTGCCTAACTTTAGGGTGAAAATCTTTCCTGTATGTATGTTTTATCAACACCATGTCCTCCTCCCTGTTCTGATGACAGCTTTAGTTTAAGGACATTGCACTGGCATTGGATTGTTTGGTGGGTCTGAAATGCAATGACACAATCCAAACACGGAAAGAAAATTAGGGTCGAATGATGTGATCAAAAGAACAACCTGATGAATGAACAGATTCTTGAGAGGGTGACATATGTCCTTTGGGAGGTCAAAAGCCTATAAAGAAAGTACCAGCTCTTCTCCCTCTTCAGTTTGTCTTTGGAGGGTTTGGGAGAAATCTTCTAAATTCCACTTGTTTGGAGCAATCCTTCAGTCAGTTCCCAACCTCAGAGAGAAAAAAACCCAACAATTATAAAAATAAAGCATTATTTTCTATTGTTTAAGTGTGCATTGGCACATTGTAACCATGCCTTGTACATCCTAGCTACTGAATTTCATTAACTATTTGGGCACTGACTGGGACCTGGGAGGTCAGGAGACCTGGGTTCTATTCCCATCTATGACACTGACCTGCTGCATGACCTTGGACAAGTCAGTTCACCTCTCTTTCCCCTCCTGCTCTTTGTCTTGTCCATATAGATTGTAAGCTCTTCAGGGCAGGGCACCGCTATCTTACTTATATGTATCTGCAGCACCTAGCGCAGTGGGGCCCCTATCTCAGTGGGCGTCTCTGGGCACTACAGTAGCAATAATAATACATTTAGACCCCAACCTTGCACAGCTTTACATGCACAATTAACTATAAATATGGGAGAAGTCCCATTATCTTAAATGGGATTATTCATATGCATAAATCTTTGCAGAATGGGACCTTAATTAGGTTGGTTGACAACTAAAAGTCAGCATGAGAGCCAGCGTACAGCACTAGGTGCAGAACATACTGTATCTGTCTGCCCTAGATAGGCAAAGCCTCCATATTTACTTTAGGATAGCAAGGATGTTAATGAAGTTATGAATGATTAACAGCTTACCAATCACAGTGAACAACCCCCTCCCATGCCTACCTGCTTGCTTCTGAAATCCTTCATGTGTCCAGTCACTTCAGTAGGTAGGTGACTGTAAATCCTGACTCCCATACCAACTTCTTCACTGACTGAAAATCACCTTCACTAATCACTGAAACTTGTCTTTACCCCAGGAGTTATTTTGAAGGTAACCTGCAGGACCAACGGTGAAAATGCTGCCATTGAAAATAAAGATCAAATATTAGAGTAGCCATCTAGATTTTATTTCTTGGCAAGCGAGGAATTTTGACCAAATTAAGGAGCTCAGAGGAAGTTGTGTAAAAGGAGGAAAGATCAGATTCAAGATGAAACAGGCACCTTTAAAGAAAAGTACTCTCTGACTTGGATGAAGAGATTTCAGTGTGCAAAATGGGTAGTTTGCCCCATGGAAAAGAACAATGTGGACTCACTACTTGATACCCATTGGCTAATGAATCACGACTCAGCTGATATTGGGTTTTTTCCCCCATAGGAATATTGGTGAAATTAAATGAAACACTAATGAGCTCAAAGGCAACCATTCCTAAACATTTGGTAGCGTTAGTCTGGAATTTGGTAGCCGTAGTAGGGCATTTGGCAGCCCCAGAATGATCTGCTCTTTTCTGAAAAATAAAAAAATGCATTCATCTGTCCACATGCTTATTGCTCATTTTACCTGCATCTGAAAAGCAGCATGCAATGAAAGCAGACATCCTCCTTCTGCCCTCACCCAAAGGACAGATATTTTTTTCTGCATGGAGCAGTAGCTGCATTCAGCCCCCTGAGAGGAACATTCTATGAAACCATGTTATTGAAACTTTTTCCTAGTGTGAGACTCCGAGGGTTACACGAGAGAGAGAGAGAGAGGGAGGGGGAAAGAGGGGTTAGATAACTTCTGCAAGGTTATTGGCTGAGTTGCCTTGATCGTTGTTACAGTAGAAGTTGGAGCATGCCCATTGGATGGTGTATAAAAGAAGGGGCAGTGAGTGCTCTCAGCCTGTCTCCTCAGTTGTGGAGCAGCTAATTGAGAATATAGCTGCAGCTGGGAGAACCAAGCCCCACCAGCTCAGACTCTTGGAAAAGCAAGAACAAGCCAAGAGACAGCAAAGAAAAAACAGCAACATCCTCGTAAAACAAGGACTTGACACACCAAAAACCTCCCCCAAAATTACACTAAACAGCAAACAAACAAACCAAGCAGGACAGAAGCATGTCAGGAGCAGAGAGATACATGGATGAATGCTACAGTCACCCAGCCTTACTCCAGGTCTGCACACAAGAAGTTGAAAGTAGCAGTGGAAGTTTAAAGGTAAGGACAACATTAAACAACCCATGTTGGACTTGTCTCTAGTACTATAGCAGGCAGGGCCAGGGCAGAGGGGGCAGCCAGGGGGCTCGCTGAGCTAAGATCAGCAGCATCAGACTTTTTGATGGTCAGCCCAGCAGATCCAGAGACTCCACTCTGACTCTTCCTTTTGCTTAGCGCGCGCGTGTCCCCAGTTCACAGAAGGACACGGGTTGGAAATGAGCTAAAAAAGGTGCCCAGCTTACTGCGAGAGATCCCTCTCCTGCAGGAGCCAGGGGCCGGGCTTGGCTTTTTCTTTTTTAAGCAAGGCAGGAGGGTTTTGGTTGTGTAGCTTTGGAGTCATGCAAACAACGTGATTACAACCAGGAGCAGCGTTTGGGTGAAATGTTTGTATTTCTTGTTGCTGCATCCCGGCATCTTCTGTGTAAGTGAGTGATGGTGAAGTCTTTGCAAGAGGGTGCAATGGGATATTTGCAAAAGTGACCGGTGTAGGAGAGCGAGAGTATTTATGAACTGCTCCCCCCCGCACCCACCCCCCCTTCTTCCTCGGTTGCGTGTGGAGCTTGGGTTTTGGAAACAGAAAAGCAGAAGTTCCCCCCTGACTGCAGTTCCCCTTTAGGGTCGCTAGAGGGACCTCAAATGACGGCCCAGACTGAGTCGCCTCACTTTAAACTAGAGGACTGGACTTCTCCCAGTGAGAGCCTAACAGGTTAAAAAAGGGAACGGTGACACCAATTGCTGGCTAGGCTGTAACCGCATTGCACGGTAGGGACTGGCTGTAGAGGACTGAGATGAGAGCTGTGCTCCTGCAAGGGGGTGGCTCACGCTTAAAAAATTGGTGTATGTCTGCGCACTGTACCTGCTGGGACATTGCTCTTCACTAAGGGGAGGGGAGTTGAGACCTGTCATTGGGGGAACGCAGGAAACTCATATGCTAGCTCTGGACTCTTGAGTCCTTGTATGAATGGAGATACTGGCATCATGCCGGGATTCCCAGACTGGAGTTGGAGCATAGCACACTTTTTTTTTTAATGGATTTTCTGCTGCTTGTGCATATGTTCATTTAAAGCTTAAAAGTAAATGAGAAGCATTGCCCTTGTATACCAACACCACAGCCAGTGTCGGAAACTGCATAGCAGGTGATCATGGGAGGCTGTGCATGGAGAATGATATATGGAACTAAATAGGAATGTTTATTTCATAGGCAAATACTAAGATCACCTTAAGTGTGTGTGTGTTTATATTAGAGGGTTCAAGGCACAACATCCCTAATCTGAGTGCAGATTGGAGTGTTTGGATCTCATTTCTATTATACGAGGTCATGCAAGGTCACCTATGGGCTATTGGACAGAACTTTAAATAGACTTCTTCTAACGGAGTATTGTATGCTTTTCTTAAGTTGTTTGGCAGTGGGGAATATTAAGATTGTGCATTGTGTGGAAGGGACGGACAGTTCTTTAGCTTCAGAGCCTAAAGAGATTATTAAGCACTATTCTGAAAAACACTGCAGCATGTTCGGTCTCAGAGGAATGAAAATTCGGAGAGGAAAAACAAGAAAATGAAGCCAAAATGGAATGAGAGTTAATGGTTGGCATGAAGCCTTCTACTTTGTGTGGAGTCTTTTTTTTTTTTCTTCTTCTTCTTCTTCCTTCCTTCCTTCCCAATTGCTTTTCCCTACAGTAATTGTTTTAAGAGAGCAACTTGGAAAGGTTTTAACACTCTGTTCAGCGGTAGGGAATTGGGGCACACGAGGAAACTTAGATTTAACATAACTGTACCAGCAGATGTGGCTGCCTTGCTTTCAACCAGTGGTACGTCAACAGGGTTTCTGATACACTAGGTCTTGCTCAGGCAACATCGAGTAATCAAGGGTAAAAATAAGACTTGTGTGGGTGGTTTTAAATAGACACTTTGGGAGAGCCTCTGTTTTAAACCCTTAGGTTGGAACTTCCCTATACAAAGTATATAGTTTTCTTACTAACAGCAGGACAGGCTGTGGAGCCCAAGGTTTGCAGAAGGAGGTTTTGTTTTTTTGACATAACAGGTTGTTGGGCTTTTATTTTTCCCCCTGGGTTTGTTTGGATCAAGGTAGGAGAGTTCAGGAGTCTGGGTCCAAGGTTTTGTGAGGGTGACTCCGGTTGCATATTAAGGAAACAATGAAACACCATAATCTGGGGCAATAAAACCAGATGACATTTCTGGTTTGGGCTTCTCTGGACCAAAACTGACAGGTTTGGTGGTGGGGAGAATGGGTCACAGTTGTAAAACCCGCTCAGATTTGTTGACAGGCACATGTTCACTTAACCTTTCAAAGGGGCTTGCTGTGAAAATTCTTAAAGGGATAAACAAATCCACTTTTCCTGCAAAAAAAATGTTGGGCTTTTCCCCCTTCCCAGCAAAATCTCAAAGCCAAAATGTATGTATGTGTGTGTGTGTGTGTGTGTGTGTGTGTGTGTGCTTTCTACTGATGATCCTTTACTATAACCTGTGTGGGAGGATCACTGGCTGGACCAAACTACTACACAGAGTCTTCATCCAAAGCCCAGTGAAGTCATTGCGAGTCTTTCCATCGATGACAATGGGTTTTGGATCAGGCCCCAGCTGCATAACAGAGCATTATAAGAAGGAATTGCTCTAGTTTTTAAAATAAAGCAAACACAGGACTTATTTTTAGAGGGACAGAGAATCTGATGCTTTTCCAGGATTACGTAGGAGCACTGCAGGTGGCCCACCTTCTCCTGTCTACTACCAGTGCATATCCTGGGACTGAGCTCTCAAATCCTACTTTGGTTTGTCTTTGCTTTAAAAGCTTCTATATCTAGAGAACGGCTGGGGCGGGGTGTGTGTGTGTGTGTGGGGGGGGGTGGTTTACTGGCTTCAGTGAGAGAGGGATAAAATACACATACTGATCACTTATTTGAAATGGAACTGAAAGGGTTAACCATGCTCTGCCGAGACCTAAAGCCAGTTCAATGTGTTGTGAGAATATCACTTGCCAGAACACTCCAATCACCACAATTTCTGATTAAACGGCTCAACTCTTCTCTCTTTATCGTTCCGCTTGCTTTGCTGTATTTGCTTCCAAAACCTGGAGTAAATCAGAAAAAGTTAAATTAGGCTACTAACACTGACTTTGAAATCCCTTCTCCAGATTCTGCCAGCTGTCTTTAGAAGAGTTAAGCAAGATTTCATTTCCCTTTTTAATGCAATAAATCAAATATTTCTGGGCTGCATACCAAAGTTTGTGCAATACACTCCCGAGTAAATAATACTGAGTACCCCTTTCACCTTTTTCTAGTTTCATTTCCCTCCCCCCCATAGCTACAATAGTCTTTGCTGGGGAAACTAACACCTACTGTACAGAGAGAGACCCCTTCATCCCCACATGTGGGCCAGAGGGAGCTGCGGGGTATGGAGGGAACCCTCTTCCCAGAGTGGGGCAGGGAGGGGCACATTTCCCATTTAAGACACAAGAAAGTAAGAGCTAACATAGTGTTGCCAGCCTCCAGCATATAACAATCATGAGTCAGGTGCCAAAAAATCATAAGATTGGCTTAAATCATGTGATTTTTAAAACTAGCACACTTGGGGTTCATGTTATCTGCCTTCCGGTGTTTGAGAGCTGTCCTTTCATCTCAACCATGAGGGCTAGAAACTTCATTTTTTTTTTTTTTAATGAAAGCTGAGTGTTTCATACAATCACATGATTCCAGGACCTAGAGCTTTAAGGAAACACCAAATATCATGAGAATTGGCAGCACTGGGGCTCACTAAGCATGTTCCCAGGAGCCACACTGGCATGTTGTACAAAGATTAGTCCTCAGAAAACTACTGAAGTTACCCTGAAGCCACTCCCTAGCAACTCACTTCCAGAGTAATGCATAGCATAGGCTTCCTTCATAATACCACTCTGCCATCTGACATGGCACTGGGCTCTGAGTTCCTCCCCCTTCCTATACAGGGAAGGCTTCTTTCTTCTGACTGTTAGAATGGCAAAGCAGTCACAGTAACATGGGATGCAGGTATTTCACAGCATTCTAAGTACAGGTCTGACATTCTAAGTACAGGTCTGTCTCATCTTACGCGGGGGTTCTGTTCCGCGGTTAGCGCGTAAAGCGAAACCCGCGTATAGCCAAAACCCCATTGAGTTCAATGGCGGGCGAAATCGCCCGCACTACAGGTATAGTATTAAAACTGTTGTTTTTCTCTTTTTTTTGTTTTTGCCGACCACGTAAAGTTGAAATCGCGCATGTTAAATGCGCGTAAGATGCGATAGACCTGTATTAAGATGAAACACCTTCCCCTGCCCTCTTATAACTTCCAGACACTCCCAGGTCCCTGGAGCGGTAACATCACCTCTGTCCTGGGTGTGCGTTAAGTCAAGGCCTGACTTTCAGAGATGCTGAGCATCTGCATTCTCCCATTGACGTCAGCTGGAGTTCTGGATACTCAGCACTTCTGAAAAATCAGAGTCCGGATTCTTGTTTATACTGCCAGAGTGGTGTCAAGGGGCCTTTAGAGAGGAAGCGTTTCCCAATGGTTTGGGCATCAGCCTGGGATTTGGGAGACTGGCTTCGCAACAGACTTCCTGTGTGACTTTGGGCAGGTCACTCAATCTCGCTGAGCTTCGGTTTCCCATGTGTAACTGCCCTGTCTCTGAGGGGTGCATTGAGGATCAAGTCATTAAAGATTGTGAGGCACCCCAACAGTATGGTAATAGGGGAGGCACATAAGTGCCTGAGATGGTGTAATTGAGAATCAGGCAGTCCCTGTGGAACTGCCATGCAATCTCCTGCCTAATATGGTTGAATACATGAGCTTAAGCACACGCCTTAGTCACTCATTATGTCTATTAATTTAGGCTTAATTCTCCCTTGCCCTGTTACATGCGTAATTACTTACACCAGTGCAAAGTGAGTGTGAAATGATATCACATGGGAATTGCAGCTTTACAAACCCATTATGCAGTGTAAGTGATTTCCCAAGGGGAAGAATTGGACCCACGGTCTCTGACTCAAATCTTGCAGATTGGGCCATCTCTCTAATTTGATCCTTCTGGTAGAATTAAACTCTAAAGTGGGCCAGACCAAAGGAGGAACTTGATCAGTCAGAAAGTTTGGTATCTTGCCTGACTGGGAGCTCACACAGGAGAGAGGCATCACAGGGGTCTAGTAGCCTAAGCACAGACCTGCACACAAGGAACTTCTGCATTCTCAGCTCAGCTCTGGTACAGTACCTTCGGTTGGCCACAACTCATTGGCCTCTTCTCCAGCACTTGAATGGAGCTAACATACCCAGCTGACTGGGCTGTATGTCGTTTAAAAAAAACATCTGTAACAGCAATAAGGGAGGCTGTGCCACAAGCTTCAACTCACGACACAGCAGAGTGCAGGTATTCTGCATAATCTCACATGGCCACTCACGTATTGCTGGCATACCACTGCATGGGTGAGACTGCTATTGCAGCATCTCTGAGTACCATTCAGGGCTCGTCTAATTATTATTAGGGCTGTCAAATGATTAAAACAATTTATTGCGATTAATCACAGTTTTAATCGTGCTGTTAAATAATAATAGAATATCATTTATTTAAATATTTTGGATGTTTTCTATATTTTCAAATATATTGATTTCAATTACTACACAACACAAAGGATACAGTGCTTACTTTGTTATTATTTCTGATTACAGATATTTGCACTCTAAAAAAGATATACCAAAGAAATAGTATTTTTCAATTCATCTGAGGCAGTGCGATCTCTTTATCATGAAAGTGCATTACAGGGTGGGGAATTATAGGTAGGACCTTGTAGATATAAACAAACTTGTCTTAGCAATTGACTAAATAACAAGTAGGACTGAGTGGACTTGTAGGCTCTAAAGTTTTACCTTGTTTTATTTTTGAATGCAGTTATGTAACAAAAACAAATCTACATTTGTAAGTTGCACTTTCACGATAAGGAGATTGCACTACAGTACTTGTACGAGGTGAATTGAAAAATAGTATTTCTTTTGTTTATCTTTGTTACAGTGCAGATATTTGTAATAAGTAATAAGTAAGCACTGCACTTCACTGTGTAGTAATTGAAATCAATATATTTAAAAAGTAGAAAAACATTCAAAAATATTTATAATAAATTTAAATTGGAATTAACAGTACAATTAAAACTGCGATTAATCACAATTATTTTTTTAAATCAAGTTAATTTGTTTTGAGTTAATCACTTGAGTTAACGATGATTAATTGACAGCCCTAATTATTATTAGTTTTTTTTATACTGGTATAGCCATACCAATGTAGCTATAATAGAGAAGAAAACCCTGTATGGCTGAGCTTCACCGGGACAACTTTAGTGGCCCTTAGAGGCTCCAAATCAGGGATCAGCGCCCCACTGTGCAAGCCATTGTGCAAACAGCCTCCATCTCTGAAGAGGTGACTATATAAACTTGCCCCAGTTTCAGCCCCACTTTACCCCAGTGCAAATGCATCTGCGCTGGGGCTTTACATGAGCATAGCTTATATCAGTGCAAAAATCCCTGAAACAGACAAGCCTTTTTAGATAGTCACTTGGAAATGGGGTGAAGGGTAAATAGACACACCTGACTCAGTGCGGGGCAGATGGCATGCTGCAGGTGAATAGGATTCATGCTCTTGTCTTGTTTCAGCTCCTTGCTTGTTGAACAGTGCTGGGGAAGCAGATGGTAGAAGCCTGTTATCATCTAAGGGAATCCTAAGTTTGATTTCCTTGACCAGTGAGGGACCAATCAGCCTGGTAACTGAGAGGAACAATTTGCATCCTCCTATCTTATGCTGCAGTGGGCCTGGAAGAGGCAGCTTTTGTGTGGGTTCAGTGCAGGGGCTTCTCCGCACGCTGCTTCTCTGTTAGACCCTGACCTAGGGGGCTGACTTTGTCTGGAGGGGAGAGGGATATTCAGTCTCCCTCTCTCTCCCCCTGTACACTGATGCACACAAGTAGAGGAACAGCTCCTCTGCTGAACAGTGTGGAAACATTGCGCGGGAGCAGGTGTCGCTGAACGAGCAGAGAAATTACAATGAACTGAGGAGAGAGCAAGCAGCCAAAGACAAATGTTACAGTAAAATAGCCACTCGAGGGACACTACGCTACAAAAAATAACCATGTTTAAACTCGTATAAAACATGCTTGTGGCCCAACAAGCTTTATAAACCTGATGGATTTTTACTTGTCTGTGTGTAGAGAAAATCATATTATAATGACGTTATAGGATAATTGTTTAACCCTGGTAAGGACTCTTTGACTTCGTGTCCATGCAGGCAAGAAGAAACAGCATTATACACACAGCTGAGCCAACCTCATTTCACAAGAGTACAACGGGTTGATTTTTTTTTTCTAGTGAAGACCCCCCATGCCCCGCCCCGACATGGTGCTGTGCACCTTACATCTTAGCCAGAAAAACTTCCTGAGTAGGTTGAATATTGCCAGCCATTTTCAGGCCTAATTTATTTGTATTCTACTAGTGCCTAAGACCTCATTGTGCTAAATCCTATACACACAGTAAGAGACTGTCCCAGCCCTGAAAAGCGTACAGTCAAAATAGACAAGACAGACAAAAGGTGGAAGAAAGGAATTTTACCAGTGGGGAACTAAGGCAAGGGCAGATTAAGAGACTTGCCCAAGGTCACACAGCAAGGTAGTGGCAGAGCTAGGAACTGAACCTAGATCTCTCCGACAACAACGGGCAGCGTATCCCGACTGGAATTTAGGAGGCTTCCTCCTGCAAAGTGATTTTGTAACCAGAAAAAGATAGGCTTTGTACATTTGCGGAAGTGACCCCTGAAACACCTCTCCCCTTCCAGATTGGGGTGGGATGTAACTGGAGAGGAAAGAGAGCACATTGAATGACCTCCAGGCACTCTGCAAGTGACAATGTCACAGAGGTCAGAAGGCCCATACAGAACTTGTCATGCAGTCAAGCCTGCTGGGTATTCCAGAGAATAAACATGGCAAATGGATAAATAAAGGTCTATGGGACTGTGTAATGTTGCAGCTGCTTTAACCAGGGAGAAAGTGCAGCACTAGGTAGTAAATATGCTTTTTGCTTGCTTGCTTGCCTGCTTGCCTGTCTGGTTTCTCATTACATTGTTCTGTGGAAGGGAGGGGAAAAAAATACACGCAAGGTGAAAATCACCCTGAGACCTGTCTGGAAAGAGCCAGCATTCAAAGTGAGAGGAGGGGTTACAGACTAGGCAGTTCATTGGATCACACATGACCATATCGGTATTGGGTTAGATTACATCATCAGTACCATCTCTGTCCTCACAGCCTTTAATACAGGATATTAAAAAGGGGCTCTGTACCTGAGTCACTGGGTCATTTTTAGGGTGGAGAGTAAACTGATGGCACGAGTTTACTCTGTCTCCTCACCTGTATGGGGAGAAGGGGTAGGGGGGCCAGCTTAGGACTAAATAACAAAACAGAGGTAATTTAAGTCTGGAGGTGCTGGCATTTTCCAAAGGAACTGAAGTTTTTTCCCACAGAACTGGAGTGTATCAGGTCGCACTGCTGACAAAAACTCTCCCTCCCGGTATGTTTTTATTCTCTCATGGTACATGGTAGGGATGGAGACACTAAGAGAAAAACCAGTTGTGGGCAACTCTGCAGGGGACTAGTCCACAGCTGCTTCTTTGGTTAAGGTGAAGGCTCTGGCAGGGAGGGGAAGAGCTGAATACAAGTCACTGGAGTAACTCCATGGAGGCATTTGGCCTAAGGTGTTTAGTCCATGGGGCTCTGTGGCTACTTGCTGCTCTGTTTTCTCTGCTAGTGCACACAGGTGGGAAAGGAGCTCTCCCCTGTTCTCTGTCAAGCCACTTGTCTGGGGTGGAGGGTATCACTGCCAGGGCAGAGGACTTGTAATGAGTTTAGACTAGAGGTACCAGAGAGGAACCGATCGGTCTAGCATTAACTCACTTCAGAATATCCCATTGGTTCCCTTGCGTGGTTAGGATGGGGATGGAAGTAGGTAGCTGGATACTGGCTTGCTTGGAGAGGGGTGGATCGGAGGAAGTGACCTTTGTTTCAGAGCAGCTACCCTGTGTGTTTTGGACATGACTTATCTCTGGGTTGTGAAACAGTGAGGCTCTCTGTGCATGGCATCTTTCAGAGCAGTCCCACAGTGCTGACTGGCAGCGGGGGGGGGGGGAGGGTCACTTGCTTGCCTGACAGTTGTTCTTAAAGTGTGACCCTAGCTAATATTGCAGGTAAAAGTATACAGGCTTGTGGTTTGGGAGAGGATTTTATAAGGGTTCTTCCAAGATTCGGAGACAGACAAAGCCCGATATCTTTGTCCTTCTGCGGAGGGTTGTTTTTTTGCTCAGATTTGTCAAACACAAAATTAAGCAATCTCCTTCTGAGGAACTGACTATGGTGGGGTGGGGAGGAGGAGGAACTGATGACAAGTTTCTTGGTTAACCATGGTGCTCATGTGAGTGGGAGGTTAATTGGAAGTGGGGAATGATTTGGTTGTCCTTAAGCCCCATATCAGCTGCGTGTGCAATGACACTGCCTATACACCACCTGCTGCCCTAGTGATGAGCTGCAAGCTTAGCTTAAGCCCAGGGGACGTTAAGCAATCAGAAGCCTCATAAAAATGGGATAATTGTGCTAATTAGAGATCACAGGGAGCATTGGTCACGACTCCCAGCCCAGGCCATTAAATCAGGTGAAAGCCTTCTCATAGGAAACACTCTAGCTTGGAGATACTAACAAATTTATTTGAGCATAAGCTTTCGTGGGCTACAGCTTATGCTCTAAGGTGCCACAAGTACTCCTGTTCTTTTTGCGGATACAGACTAACACGGCTGCTACTTTGAAACTCTAGCATGGAAGAGTGTATGAAAATGAAATCATGGCTCAGTGATATTCCTGGTGCTTCTCAATGGAGGCATTGTGCAGGCCAAAACCTCAGTAAGTGACTAAGAGCTTGATCCCCATTGAAGTCCCCACTGACCTCAGTAGTGCAGGGTCAGACTCTAAATATCATAGGAACATAAGAACGGCCATACGAGGTCAGACCAATGGTCCATCTAGCTCAGTATCCTGTCTCTGACAATGACCAGTCCCAGATGCTTCAGAGGAAATTAACAGAACAGGCAATTATTGTGTGATCCATCCCCTGTCGTCCAATCCCAGCTTCTGGCAGTCAGAGGTTTAGGGACACCCAGAGCAGGGGGTTGCATCCCTCACCCTCACTATTAGCCATTGATGGACCTATCGTCCATGAACTTATCTAATTCTTTATTGAACCCAGTCATACTTTTGGCCTTCACAGACCCCCCCTGGCAATGAG
Organism: Terrapene triunguis; assembly: GCF_002925995.2. Classification (NCBI taxonomy): domain Eukaryota; kingdom Metazoa; phylum Chordata; order Testudines; family Emydidae; genus Terrapene; species Terrapene triunguis. The sequence goes on along the minus strand of NW_020664522.1, from coordinate 3,838,635 downwards.
TTCCACAGGTTGACTGTGCATTGTATGAAGAAGGACTTCCTTATGTTTGTTTTAAACCTGCTGCCTATTAATTACATTGGGTGGTCCCGGTACTTGTATTATGTGAAGGAGTAAATAACACTTCCTTATTCACTTGTTCTACACCATTTATGATTTTATAGACTTCTATCATATCCCTCTTTAGTTTTCTCTTTTCTAAAAGAAAACATGAACCGTCCCAGTGTTTTTAATCTCTCCTCACATGGAAGCTATTTCAGACCCCTAATCATTTTTGTTGCCATTCTTTATATTTTTTCCTATTCTAATATATCTTTTTTGAGATGGGGTGACCAGAACTGCATGCAGTATTCAAGGTATGGGTGTACTGTGGATTTATATAGTAGAATTATGATATTTTCTGTCTTATTATCTATCCCTTTCCTAATGGTTCCTAACATTGCTAGTTTTTTCACTCACCAGAGCAGCACCTCCTGCTGGCCCTCTCAGAGATTAGCTCTCTCAGCCAGTGCACCCTCTCCTGGTGGTGCCTCCCCCACTGCCTTCTCCTTAGTCCAGGAGCCACAGCGTCCTCTTCATGACTCAGCCCTCCAGCTATGTCACCATCCGTGTTGTCTCCTTTCCAGGGGGAAGTATCTCAAAGTTCTACAGTCCAGCCACTTCCCCATTGGTGAGTGTGGGGGGACCCAGACCCACCCACTATTCCAGGTCCCAGCGCAGGGACCCTGTAGATAGCAGCATCCAGCTACCTCTCTTTAACTTCTCCACCAGTGCTGCTTAAGTCCCCTGAGCCACTTCCTCGTGGCTCCAGCCCCTTCTTTGCCTTCTTCTCAGGGCCTCCAGCCCGCAAGTCCCAGCAGCCAGCCAAGAGCTCCCTTGCTCCCTGCCAGCAATTGTTCTGTCCAAGGTGCTACCTTCCTACAGACTGCTAGGAACCCTCCGTGGGTTCCCTGCAGCAACTGACTTACTCTGGCCCTGCAACTCATTTTATGTGAGCCCACTGGGATTGGCTGTTCTGTACAGTATCCCTCCAATTGACTGCTTCCTGTACAGCCTCCCTAGGCTGCTTTTAACCCCTTTCTTTCTGGTGTGGGGTGAACACCCCATCACAGTCTACCACTGCACATTGAGAAGATGTTTTCAGAGAACTATCCACAATGACTCCAAGATCTCTTTCTTGAGTGGTAGCAGCTAATTTAGACCCCATCATTTTGTGTGTATAGTTGGGATTATGTTTTCCAATATGCATTACTTTGCATTTATCAACACTGAATTTCATCTGCCATTTTGTTGCCCAGTCACCCAGTTTTGTGAGATTGCTTCGTAACTATTTGCAGTCAGCTTTGGACTTACCTATCTTGAGTAATTTTAGATCATCTGCAAACTTTGCCATTTCACTCTTTCCCCTTTTTTCCAGATAATTTATGAATATGTTGAACAGCACTGGTCCCAGTATAGATCCTTGGGGAACCCTTCTATGTACCTCTCTCCACTGTGACAAATGACCATTTATTCCTACCCTTTGTTTCCTATTTTTTTAAACCAGTTACTGATCCATGGAGGAGCTTTCCTCTTATCCTGTGACAGCTTACTTTGCTTAAGAACCTTTGGCGATGGACCTTGTCAAAGGCCTTCTGGAAGTCCAACTACACTATATCCACTGTATCATCCTTTTCCATGTGCTTGTTGACACCCTCAAAGAATTCTAATAGATTGATGAACCATGGATTTCCCTTTACAAAAGCCACGTTAACTCTTCCTCAACATATCATGTTCATCCAGGTGTCCGATAATTCTATTCATTACTATAGTTTCAACCAATTTGCCTGGTACTTAAATTAGGCTTATTGGCCTGTAATTGCCAGGATTGCCTCTGTAGCCCTTTTTAAAAATTGGTGTTACATTAGGCATCTGCAGGTCATCTGGTACAGAGGCTGATTTAACCTATAGGTTACATACCACAGTTCGTAGTTCAGCATTTTAATATATGAGTTTCTCTAGAACTCTTGGGTGAATACCATCTGGTCCTGGTGACTTATTGTTTAATTTATCAATATGGTCCAAAACCTCTTCTACTGACACCTCAGTCTGGGTCAGTTCCTCAGATTTGTCACCTAAAAAGAATGGCTCAGGTGTGGGAATCTCCCTCACAGCCTCGGCAATAAAGGCACCGGTGCAAAGAATTCCCTGAGTGCTACTTGATTATCCTGTGGCCCCACTGATTGTTTGACAGGCTTCCGGCTTCTGATGTACTTAAAAAAAAAATTGTTTTTAGTTTTTATGTCTTTTGCTAGTTGCTCTTCAGATTTTTTTTTTTTTTTGGCCTGCCTAATTTTACTTGACTTGCTAGAGCTTATGCACTTTTCTATTTTTCTCAATAAGATTTGACTTCTAACTTTTAAAAGAGGTCTCTAACCACCTCTTTTACTCTGTTTAGCCATGGTGGAAATGTTTTGGTCCTCTTACTTATTTTAATACATTTGTGGTATACATATAGTTTGAGCCTCTATTATGGGGGGGGGGGGGTGTGCAGCTTGCAACTATTTCATTTTTGTGATTGTGCCTTTTAATTTCCGTTTAACTGGCCTCCTCATTTCTGTGTAGTTCCCCTATTTTGAAGTTAAATGCTACTGTGGCGGGTTTCTTTGGTATTTTCCCCTTTACAAGGATGTTAACTTTAATTAAATTATGGTTGCTATTACCAAGCAATTCAACTGTATTCACCTCTTAGACCATTTAGGATTAAACCAAGAATTGCCTTGCCTTGTGGGTTCCGGGACTAGCTGCTCCAAGAAGCAGTCATTAATGGTGTCTAGAAATTTTATCTCTGGATCCCACCCTGAGGTGACACATTCCCAGTCAATATGGGGATAGTTGAAATCCCCCATTATTATTGAGTTTTCTGTTTTTGTAGCCTCTCTAATCTCCCTGAGCATTTCACAATTACAGTCACCATCGTGGTGAGGTGGTCGGTAGTATATTCCTACTGCTATACTCTTATTACTCAAGCATGGAATTTCTATCCATAGAGATTCTATGGTACAGTTTGATTCATTGAAGATTTTTACTATATTCAACTGTATGCTTTCTTTCACATATAGTGCCACTCCCCCACCAGTGCGATGTACTGTGTCATTCCTATATATTTTGTACCCTGGCATTACTCTGTCGGACTGATTAGCATTGTTCCACCAAGTTTCTGTGATGCCTATTATCAATATCCTCATTTAATACCAGGCACTCAAGCTCACCTATCTTAGTATTTAGAGTTCTAGCATTTGTATACAAGCACTTATAAAATGTGTCAATATTTAGTTGTCTGCCTTCCTATGATGTAACTGAATAGAACTCTTTTGTTTGACTGTTTCTCTTCAGTTCCTACCTGTACTTTATCAACTTCTATCCTCTCCTCCTTACTAGGATTTAGAGTATCCCCTTTAATAAATCCTCCCTTAAGGGATGTGTCTGTCCGAACCTTGTGCTCCTCCACACTTGTCAGCTGTCCCCTAGCCCTTAGTTTAAAAACTCCTCTATTATCTTTTTAATTTTACAAGCCAGCCTGGATATCTGGCCTGAACTGAAGCATCTTCCAATAGGAGCATTTTAGGAGTGTTGCCAGTTTAGGAAGACTAACAAGGAGTACCCACTGTACTGGCTTGTGGGAGCACAAGCCAGAACTACAAGGGACAGTGGCAGATCATATCAGTTTATACCTCCTGTTTGGACCAGCAAATGAGGATAGGATGTGCATCTTTCTCTTTGCAGCTTCTTCAGAACATGTCTTCATACAAGCTAGCAAAATCATGTGTTGGTCATGGAAATGAGGCCTGAATCACAGAACTAGGTCAGGGATGTTCTGAGCCGGGGCTCTGGTTCAGGTCCATCTCTAATAAGAAATCAAACATTAAAATTGTAACAGGAAAAAGATGACACTGGAGGAGTCCTCGGCTCCCCTTCCTATTTCCCCGCCATGCTTGGCCCACGTGGTAAATGGCCTTTTATTTGTTCATAATCTAAAAGGGACTAGTAACCATTGTAAGGTCAGATTATTTCTATCACTGGTGGGTTGAGCGATACTCTACTATGAAAGTTGGTAGGAAGGACGGCTTTATGGATTGGGTATTGGGTTGGTACTCAGGAGACTTGAATTCAGTTCTAGGCTCAGTCACAGACTTCCTATGTGACCCTGGGCAAGTCTCCTTAATCTACCCTAGGCCTCTCTTCCCCATCTGTAAAACAGGAATAAAACCATGCTGTTTCACCAGAGTGAGCTGGATAAAAATCCATTAATAATTAAGAGTTGTTCAGATGCTCTGGTGATGAGAGCCTAAGTAGTACATAGATAATACAGCATTTTTTTCGCACTAACTTTGGACCTCAAAATTACCTTATTCCAGTTGCCATCTTGCCATTCTTGCCCCCTGCAGTTCTGATTGGATTTCAGCAGGCACATTCACCATGCTGCTTTATATCCGGGTTTTCTCTGGAGGTGCTCATCACTGAGGTATCCCGGTCTCCAGTCATTCATGGGTTTAGCCTCTTCACCCCTGAGAGGTGGTATCAGGCCCATTTTAAAGAGGCTGAAAGTGGGACACTGAGGTAAAGGGGCTTGCCTAAGGCCACCCAAAGGTGTATGGTAGCACTTAATGGCGTTACATACACACCCATGTGGAATCAAAATCAGATCCTAACATGCTAGGGAGGGGAACCTGAGGTACAGACTTTGTGATGGAGGGCATTAGGCATTGGCCTTTAAACCTTCTGGAGATCTGGGTTCAAATCTTGATTTAGGCCACAAATAAAATAAGATTAGTTGGTTGTTTAACCCTAGACTATTGGCCTGTATGACCACCACCACCACAACCAACTTTCCCCTTCCCCCCCTCACACATTTTGCAGTCAATGCTCAGAGGCCTGGGACTGGAATAGAGGGGGATACAGCAGGTCAGTACTGAGGTTCATGGCTGGAGTTGAATAGAGAAATGGTAGCACATAACAGTCGCACAGAATCACAGTTTAAATTATTGCTGTAGAAAACTTAGCCCTACCTATGATGCCTTAGCCCTAACTTTTGGTGTCTGAAAGACTAATGTGGTGTTTCCATAAGGAAGAGAATGGCAGTTCTAAGGGATCTCTTTGTAACCCCACCTTTAGTCTCCCAGAGATTGTATTCAAAGCTCGGCCCCTGAGATTGGCTGAGCAAAAAGGAGAAGAAACATCTAATGGCAGCAACTAAGGCCACCTGTCCTTGGCTGTGACAAAAATGGGAACTTCCCTCAGAGGCAGAATCTTCTCTGGGTGACTGAGAGGAGATGTTACTTTGCGGGAGCCAGCTGTATGGAAGTGGCAAGATGAATGTTGTCTGGCAATTGCTTGTTTTTAACCACTGTCAGAAGAGTCTGAATCCTTCGCAAATAAGCTAAAGAGCACATGCTTCTCCTTACACAAACAGTCACAAGCTCTCCTGTGCATGCACACATGCATGTTGTGCTTGGTGCCTTGAGAACACTCGAGTGGGGTTCTGCACCATAGTTAACATTTTGAATTTGTGTCTTTCAGGTGCAGAGGATGTGCGCCTCTAGGCGGATACTGCTGCTCGCACTCACCTTCCTGGCATACACGGTGGACTCCACGTCGGCATATGGCACTGCTGAAACGCTCTGTGGTGGGGAACTAGTAGACACACTGCAGTTTGTCTGTGGGGACAGGGGCTTCTACTTCAGTAAGTAGCTCTGGCATTTTTTTGTGTTGCATTGACTGGCTACTTGTGCATCAGGGAAGCCGGAGGGGCATGCAGCAGGAAAGGTTCTCCTCCAAAGATACATTAGTGCAGACACAATCACACATGCTTCATCCCTGTGGATGAACAGGTGACTTCTAAGAGCACTGGTCCTATGTCCCTGGTGGGCAGCTCACACTACTAGGATTCAGCTCATTTCCAGGGAGACAGAGCTCATTCTAAAGATCTCTCTGACTGGAGGTGCCATATTGCATGCTCTGGTATCAATATCCCCATGTGCCGGGCATTAGATCTAACATAACTTACCCTGGCTCAGTGCACCACCCAAAAAGTGAAGACTATGGGAAATACACTAGCAGTTGTAATAAGACACGAGGGCATAGGTTCTCTACTCTCTTGCACTTTTGTGTCATCACTTACACCAGTATAAAGTGGAAGGTGTCAAATCCTACACAAATCAAAATTGTAGCATCTTACACCTATTTTGTACAGGTATAAGCAACTACCCAAGGAGCAAGACCAGGGAATCAGGCCCCAAGTGTGATGAAGGCTCTACCATACTGGGGGAAGCCCTTGTTTTTCATGCATGTGGCTGTGCCAGAAGTGTCAAAAGGAAGCTGCCTGTTAAGCTAGGAGTATTCTCTTGGCAGAAAACTCCCATATCCGAGGTGGAGCAGGGAGATTGCTGGGAAGTTGATCACACTGGTGCAAGAATGCAATGGCCATAACGATTTTCCCAAGCCATTGTCTTATTACTGCATGCTCAATCTGTGCCCTGCATGAGTGAAAGCTTGTACATACACCCAGACACACACATCCAATCAGGCATTCCGCTTACAGTTTTACCTGATGCTTACGGACAAAAGCTGCCAATAACAATATACATTGATTTAAGAGGAAATACTCAGTTTTCCTTTTATCTGTGCAGCTCTGGTTGTCTGCATTTGTCTGTTTCAGGCCACTCCCAGTGAATTTCAAAGTCCCCAAGCATGGATAATGACCCACTGCTGACAATAGTGGTTAACAGTCCTTTCCCACCCTGTTGCTCTACAACTGGTGTCAAAAAAAAAAAATTGTTTAGCTGCTGGCATATAGGGCAAAAATGTCTTTGGCGGCATTAGTGGAAGTATGATAGAGACCCAATCACATCACACTGTCATAGATTCATAGATTCTAGGACTGGAAGGGACCTCGAGAGGTCATTGAGTCCAGTCCCCTGCCCGTATGGCAGGACCAAATACTGTCTAGGCCATCCCCTTTCCTTAACAATATCACATCATTTTGTCCCATTTATACTAGCAGCTAAAGGATTCCACAACTGTGAGGTATAGGAGGGAAAGGAGAGGAAGGATGAACATACTGTGGTTAGCACCAGGCCATTTTCCTCATGTAGACAGGGTCACACTTCATCCCTTCAGCCTTACATTGGGCAAATTCATTTCTGCAGTGAGGCTGCAGCTCCACTGGTTTCAGTAGAGCTGCACCCTGAATTTGTTGCAAGAGTCTTGTTTAGGTGTTTCAATCAAAGGACGCTATTTCTCCCTCCCCCAATTAAAGAATACTTACATCTTGCTATTCGCTTGCTGACTGAACTGCTTTAAACTAATTACAGGAGTAACACTGAAAGACAAGTATAATTGGTAGGAAGATGGCCAGGAGAGGTAAAGGTAGATGAACTAATGAATTTGATGCAGATAGCAAATGCACTCCCTGTTATAAATTCTCCCCTCCCTTACCTCCAATCTGACTTTGAGAATTGCCACTAATTAGCCTATCTAAATTGGTAACCAACTGTATAGATTTATTTTGAGATACAGGGGAAATTTGCTTTCTGAAATATTGATATCTCAATCTCAGTTTCCAGGGGGAAGGGGAATTGATACATTTAGAAAAGAACCTGAATCTCTACCCCCAAAGTGTTTTGATCTGAACTTTGAGGTTTAGGTCAGCTCAACTGATGTCGCATCAGTTCTATTGTTTTGCCTCATCTCACAGGAGCAGAAGGAGGTTCCAAAACTTTCATAGTGCAAACCACATTGAGATTGTCTCCTGGACCCCTCACCTACAATTCGTGGTGGTACAGAAGCATAACATCATAGAACTGGAAGGGACCTCGAGAGGTCATCTACTTCAGTCCCCTGCACTCAAGGCAGGGCTAAGTGTTATCTAGATTCTAGACCATCCCTGAAAGGTGTTTGTCCAACCTGCTCATAAAAATCCCCAATGATGGAGATTCTACAACCTCCCTAGGCAATTTATTCCAGTGCTTAACCACCCTGACAGGTAGTTTTTCCTAATGTCCAACCTAAACCTCCCTTGTTGCAATTTAAGCCCATTGCTTCTTGTCCTATCCTCAAAATGTTAAGAACAATTCTTCTCCCTCCTCCTTGCAACAAACTTTTATGTACTTGAAAATTATCATGTCCCCTCTCAATCCTTTGTTTTCCAGACTAAACAAACCCCATTTTTTCAATCTTCCCTCATAGGTTATGTTTTCTAGACCTTTAATCATTCTTGTTGCTGTTCTCTGGACTTTCTCCAATTTGTCCACATCCTTCCTGAAATGTGGTGCCCAGAACTGGACACAATACCCAGAACTGGACACAATATGATGCACTGTCCCTCGACTGGCTGTCCCAGTGGCACAGCAGTGTAATATTAAGAATGTATTTTTAGCTGCACTGGTGTGATTGAGCAGCTGATCATAAACTTTCACCATGTCACCAGCTACTTTTCTGCTGACCACTAGCAAGTGCTCCAGGGGCTGCAGTCCTGGAAGCTGGTTTGGAGCACTTCCTTTCTGTTGGTTAGCTTAGCTGAAAGAGTTTGCAGTTCTAGTTACTCTTTCTGTTCTCATCTTCTGCCTTCCACATTTCCTTCTGTCAACAGACCACATGCCAAAGTTCTGCTGAGACTATAGGACCAGAGACTTGCTTTACTAGCCAATTGTGAAGAGGATAACTCTGTCTGGGTCTAACACCTCTTCCTCTCTGTCTATATATAGTTGAGTGTCTGTCTCTCTCCTTTTGTGCATCTTTCTCCCTTCCCCCTCTCTGGGGAGGAAAGGGAATGGGGCTTTTGTTTTGCTGACATACGGACCTCCTTTCACCTCAAGTAACCCTTTCTTCCAGTCCAAAAAAAACAACAACCACTTTTGAAGGCAGATAAGCAGCTTCATGCCAAGTGGCAAATACTCTTTTCTCTCAATTTTTCTGAAGGGTCCCTGTGCACAGGGAGAGGAACTAAAACCAGCCCAAGCCCATGTTAATCCTTTACCACCTAAGAAGGGGTGCTTCATAGGACCCGCAATGTAAATCAAATTACACCTGGCAAGTCATGGGAACATGTCACTATACTGAGACACTGGGCACAGAGGAGCATAGCATAGAAACATGCTTATTAGCTCTGAAAAAGCCCTCAGTGGCATCCGAGTTAGAATGCACCCTAATGCTCTAAGGAACTTTCTCTTTAGTTTATCTCCTGCTCGTTGTGCTGAACTGAGTCTTTGGAAAATTCTGGCTTTACTTTTCAAAACTGGGGCCAGATTTTTCATAACTGCTTAGCACCAAGCAGCTCTCATTGAGAACACTGGCTGCTCAGCATGCCGTTTAAACAGTGCTTAATTTGTAATGAAAGAGGTGCCGGGGCTCAAGCAATTAGGTGCCAGGGCTCAAGCAATTTTTTTTTACTTTCATAACTGATGCAGCAAGCCCAGAAGTGCTGGGGCTACGAACTGCCAAGCCTAGAGGTGCTGGGGCTGAGCTCTGGGAAGCCCTGGCACAAATTAAGCACAGCATTTGCATGCATACAGGGGAGGTGAACCTGTTGGATAATCTGCCCCCCCCCCCCCCCACTGATGAGCTCCACCTGCATCTATCAGAGAAAGGTCTAAACATTAAAATGTGTTGACTTATTTCATGCATTGCTTCTCTTCCAGCCCTGGGATTTTCATAGGAACCCCCTGCTATACATCAGTATGAAAGGAAATAATTTTAAAAAGTCAATTAAAACTAAAGCACTAGGCAGGCATCGCTGGGAGGCACAGCACTGTTGCATTTATGTGCCTCCATTAGCCCTGGTTGCTGTAGTGTCTGAGCACCTTTCAAACATCCTGGGCCTGATTCTCCATTGCCCTGCACTGTGTTATTGCCATTTGCACCAGTGCATGGTAGATGCAAGATCCCATCAGATCAGAATGGCAACCACTTTACACCCACGTTAGACAGGGGTCGTTGCCAGTACAAGGGTGCAAAGCAGTGGAGAGCTGGGTCAATGCATTTATCTGTTGACGCAGGGAAGTACACCGGGGGAGGGTAGATGGTTACTATATGGGACTAAAAATTAAATTAACTTGGAAGAATCAGAATCCCCAACCTCAGGTGTTCATAAATAATGAGATTATCTTAAAAATAAGCATTGGGTTCTTTTTTATATGCCTTCTGGATTCGGAGCCTTTAGGGCTCACATTTTCAAACTCTTCTGCACAAGAGCGAGAAACTTATGAATGACAGGAAAGGGGAGATTACTTAGACTGCAAGGTCTTTGGGGCAGGGTCCATCTCTTTGGTCTGTATTTTCACAGTGCCTAGCACAATGGGTCTTGGTCCATGCCAGGGGGCTCCTAGCCACCATCGCATTACAAATCATAAATATTAATCATGACTCCCAAGAGCCGAGGCTCTAAAAGAAATACAAACTATCACAGAGATTATCGGTGTTGAAACTAACTTAAATGCTGGTGCCTAGTTAGTTACCAGAGGAACATTTCTGCTGGGTTGTTAGTACAGAAGGATGACACACTGAGTCAGTCCTGGTGCTGGCGTTGCTCGACTGAGGGGATGGGATCGATGAGAGAAATCATCTCTTTTCATATAAACCATAAAAAAGTTTTGCACTTTTAAAAATACTTTTTGCTTTGTCTGGTATAGTTTCTCTTGTCTACTTAGACAGTAATCTCTGTGGTCCAGGGATTGGCATTGTCTGTGTAGCATGCAATACTATGAGGTCCGGATGCTACTGTCACCCAACAGCGATAAACGGAAATGGAGAGGATGTACTTTCTGCTCCCCAGGGTCCCAATCCTGTAGCCCTTACTCCTGAAGAAAACTCTGTGAGAAAGCCCACTGATGTTTAAATGGAATTCACACATGAATGAGATCTGCAGGAATAGTCCAAAGGCAACAGTTCTTCTGGGTGTACTCCTAACTCCAGGCGTTAAAACCCCACACCCTTTAGATATTTTTTTGGTTTAAGCCAGTGGTTTTCAACTTGTGGTCTGCGGACTCCTGGGGATCCACAGACTACGTCTAAGATTTCCAAGGGGCCTGCACCTCCATTTGAAATTTTTTAGGGGTCTGCAAATGAAAAAAGGTTGAAAACCACTGGTTTAAGGGGGTGGGGGTGGGGTGGAGATATTGTTTCTCTCTGTTCTGCATGGAAATGAGCTAAAGCCTTAATATTTAAATCTAGATCTTGTGCACCCCCAGGGGAGAAGGGTTGGGAGAATATTTTGATCTGGGATTCTGCTTCAGCTCCTCTCCATTTCTGTACTTAGCAAGAGAGGATGCAAAGGTGTTTTGCGGTGCAGAGAAAAAACAGTTCTGAGACATGCGAAAAAATGTACATCCTCCTTCAGCTGGTACCATATGTGATTTTTCCCTTCGTCAAATCATTTCAGGAGGAAATTTGGGGAGAGACACTATGAAAACATTTTGCAATGAAAACTCCTATGACCCTCTCACAATGTAGTATAAACCTCTCCCCCTCGTAGCCAGGTCCTCCGCTGGTGTAGATCAGTGGAGCTTTTGCCAATTTATACCAGCTGAGGATCTGGCCCTAGAGGTTAAGTGATCTTGCAGGACTTCTGGACTGTTCTTGTATTTGAGCAAGACACTTGTGAAGATTTTCCTCTGAGGCTGATGAGAGGAGAGAGTGGCAGAAAACCAGCTCTCTAAAACGAGTTGGATGTCAAAACACCAAACCCTGTGTGAATGTTTTTGATAGTTTCCAACTCGCTGCTATCCTGACCCTCCTACAGTCCAACACAGGGATGCAAAGGCAGCATTGAAGGCTATCCTTCTGACCAGGAAGCTTTTTGCACCAGTAAGAGTGACTGCACTATGAGCAGGATGATGGTGATTTAGGCCCAGAGGCATTAGAATGAGGGGTGCAGGGCCAAGAGTCTGACACCAGGATTAGGGCCTCAGCAGGAGCAAGGGACTTCTGCTATTAGCAAAAAAACAGAACCAGGGAGAGGGGTGGGTAGAAAGGAAGACCTGGATCTGGAGTTATTGGAATAGGGGCCAGTGGAGAAGGGGGGAATGGGGGGGGGGGTCTGACTTCTCTGTAAACAACAGCTCCTGTTTCCTCCTTTCCAACAGCTGATAAGAATTTAGCTCTTTCCAACAGCCACTTATGCTGACAGGGCACATTCTTTCTCTCTGCCATTCCTCACAATAACACTAGGAAAAAGAAGGGGGGGGGGGAGCTGCTGCTGGGTGGGGGGAGGGGCAGGCAGGGGGACTGAGACAATGGCTGTGGCTGCCCAGCCATCTGACAAAGGCTCTCTTGTTGGTCTCTACATTCCTCTGACAGGGGAGAGGGGATTGTTTACACCCAAAGTCTCATTCCATTTGGCTTGGTGCTTGACTGATTGGAGAAACCGGGGAGAGGGCTCCGGAGAATCCTAAAATTTCTCCTGTGTGTGGCACGCAAACACCCAGCGCGTACACACTGTTCCTTCCCCACACAGCCATGAACAAGTACATGCATTTCCCCCACTCTGTGCAAAGACGTGCATGTGTGCATTTCCCCCCCACCCACATACAGCTATGCACATAGAATCATAGGACTGGAAGGGACCTCGAGAGATCATCTAGTCCAGTCCCCTGCACTCATGGCAAGACTAAGTATTATCTAGACCATGCCTGACAGGTGTCTGTCTAACACGGTCTCCCTTATGCATACATATCCATACATGCACTCAAATGTAAGTGCTAGCAGCAATTTTGATTGAGAAGCTGATAGAGGGGTGGGGGAGCCAGAGAAATTCAGGGATGACCAGTCTAGCAAACCTGTCCCCACTTTGTGGCTGGTGTCCTGGGGCTGTTTGAATTAAAGGAACAGGTCGGCCAGCACCTCTCCTCCTCCGTGAGCTCTAAAAACAAGCTCTGAACATTAGGTACTACTCTGGACAGTCTGCTTTCTCCAGATACCAGCTCTCCAGCAATGGGCTCCCAGACCGGCAGCATGACCCAGTGACACTTGTTGCTATGTTGCACTCCTATGAAAAGCAGAAAGGTGGTGACCTGACATCTGCCCAGCTACGCCTGCCACACTCGCTTTGATTTGGCAGATCTGAATGTAGGTGACATGAGCAGGACTGGATCTTCTTCCTCCAGCGCCTTACTGTGTCACCTAGGATATGCATGTGCATACACCCATGTGCCTCCTGAAGTAGCACTTGTTTCACATCATACTAAGGGAGAGGGAAGAAGTGCTATCAAAAATCCTGTTTGCTACTTACATGCATGACAAAGCTGAGGCCTGCAGTTACTCTGCAGATATTTGCTCTGCGGTGTAAGTATTAGTGATAGTAGAAGAATCTACATGACTATAATAATATTACCTAGCTCTCTTTTCATCAGTAGATCTCAAAGTGCTTTACAAAGGAGGGCAATATTAGCTGCATTTTACAGGTGGGGAAACTGAGGCACAGCAAGGTGAAGTGATTTGCCTGCGGTCACCCGGAAGCCCAGTAGCTTGGTGACTGAGCACAATCACTTTTTCTTGCTGCAAATCAAAGCAAAAATCCGTGCAGAAAATTAGGCACCTAAGTAGCATTGGCCTGATTTTCCCACAGATGTTCCATAGCTCACACTGAAGTCACAGGGAGATGCAGGTGCCCATCACCTCTGAAAACGTTGGCCAGAGACGATGCATAATACTTTGCTATGAAATGCACTTGCACTGCCCCAGCAGCGTTCACGTGAGCTAATGTTACTGCTAACTTTGCTCATTCTATAACATACTTCAAACCAACCCCCCTTCCCAGAGGGTGTGGAGTGATCCAGAAAGGGTCCTGTTTTTAAATGATATTAAAAGTGCTAGGGATTCTGGGTAACCTGGTACATATCAGCAATACTGGGGGTCGATTTCAGACGAGCATGCCCAGTAAGCATAGGGCTTTAACGGAATGATTGATTTATGGAGCAGGAAAGGAAGCAGGTCTCCTTGTGAAAATACAATTATTAGTTAAATAGAAAACACAAGGGAAAAGGCAAACATTTAACTCTTGCACTAATGTGGGAGTGAATGGCTGCTGATCCCTCTTCTATCACCTCTGCCAAAGAATAGATTCCCTAAGGTAGTGCATTTCAGTGTGGTAATACAGCAACCCAACCTCCTCACGTGTTTCAGTGACATTAAGGCAAGAGGCCACAGATGGGCCAAAAGCCAGAAAATTCACCCTTCAGTCCATGAATAAATCACATTAGGGAACTAACACTCACCCCAACCTAGTCCAGCAGTGTTATCATCCTTAACTAGACATTTCCTGGCTTCTGTTGCCTTTGGGTCATTATCTAGCAGTAGTTTCTGGTACTGAATATCCTTGTTTGTTGTTTTTAAAAGCACTAAATCTTTCATGAAAGGTTGTAGTGGCTTCTGGTGAGATTCAAATCCCCGGCCATCATACAATTATGTAATTGGAAATGTGTCCTATCATAGGAAAATAGTTGGCAGCAAAGTGAGCAAGGAAAACAGCAGGCAGACAGTTACACAGCAGATAACTTTGCAGATTCTCAGGGTTTTCAAGTGTTTTTGTTTGTTTTCTTTTTGGTGGGAAAGGAATGTTGAGGTTGGGAAAAAGGATTGAAGAATGGAAGGTGGAAACAGCAGAAGCAAAAACACAAGGCCATATTGGACTACTCACCTGCCAAACTAAGGGTGGGAATTTCAAGAGCGTTTGGTGCTGCGTTGACGTCAGTGGGAGCAGAGTTAGGCCAAAGATGCGTATTTCTGAGAATCCCACACATAACTGTGTGCAGTAGATATTGGTTAACATTTTCAAAAGTGCTTAAGTCCCATTTTCAAAAGCAACTTAGGCTGGAATTTGCCAAGAGATTTAGGCACCAAGTTCTCATTGAAATCAGTAGGAGTTAGGTGCCCAAATACCTTTTTGAATCCCACCCTTAGGCTTCTAAGAGTCAGTGAAAGTTGATGGCATTTAGGCTTCTAAGTCACTTAGGTGCTTTGGAAAATATACACAACTGATAGCTAACTTCTCTCTTTGAAAGAAATGTTAAGTCTTTAAAACATAATCCCTTCCCCCAAATCTATGCACTTCAGCACCTTAGGACAGAAATGCTGACACAGCCTTCTACTAGTGTGAATGTGAATGAAGTACTATCAAAAAGGATCACTTTGCTTTTTCTTGATTTTCACTTTACACTCCCTCTCCCCTTCCTGGAATCATAAATATGCTAAATATTTGAGCTGTTCCTAGCTTTTCAGACAGCAGGGACAGTGCAATACTTAGATTCTCCTAGATTTCAATTGCTTATAGGAACTGGCCCAGTGTCTGTAATAGAAAAGGGGACATTTGTCATGTTAGCTCTCCAGCAGCTGAGTATGATCGGTTATCCAGGTAAATGTGGATCCCTTCTTAGTATGAACTCAGGTAGGGAGTATTCCCTCCCTCTCTGCATAGGCCTGCATTTACCATAGACCAGGGGTGGCCAAACTTACTGATCCTCTGAGCCACGTACGATAATCGAGGGCCGGGCGTGCTTGCTGGGGCTCGGGGCTTCAGCCCTGCGGTGGGGTGGTGGGGCTAGGGTCTTCTGCCCTGTGGGGAAGGGGGTCTCGGGGCTTCAGCCCCACAGGAAGCACTTGTCGGGGCTTGGGGCTCCAGCTCCACTCCTGCTGAAGCCCCCAGCCCCAGCAGGTATGCCCCGTGAGGCTGAAGCCCTGCCTGAGAGACCCCCTAGCCCCACCACAGAGCAGAAGCCCTGAGTTTCTCCCTGGCCCCTGACGAGTCTGGTAGGCGGAGAATGGGGGGTGAGGGGGAAGCGAGGGCCTCCACGAGCCTCATTTTAACTGTAAAAGAGCCGCATGTGGCTCATGAGCCGTGGTTTGCCTACCCCTGCCATAGACCTTGATGGGAGTTAAGCACACACAGAGAAGAGTACATCCACTGTATCTGTAAGTGAGGCATCTGCCTCTCTCCCTTCCAGCTGTCTTTACTGTTTACCAGCTGATTAGTGGGTATTACAAACTGGAATACATGCACAGACTCACCAATGGGACAGGTAGCTCATAAGGACACACCCATAGCAGTCATGGGGCTTTCCCTAGAGATAGCAAGGCACTAAAATGCACCCTTTTATGTCCAGTGACTGGCAGCCAGTCACAGGGAACTGGCCACTACTGCTGACTTCTGATGCCAGGGGACTGGCTCAACTAATCAGGGTAGGGCTGGGGTTGGAAATTAGAATTAAATGGGGGAGCCACAGTTCTAAGCCTGGGGCTGGGGGAGAGGGCTCTGCCTTTAAATACAACAATCCAAATGCAGGGAGTTCACATGCCACCAACATTTTAATGAGAGAAATAAACTCCCAACAATGCTTGTCTTTTTCTCTTCACTGAACTTTTCTAGGGAGAAAACCATCCTTCTAACCTTCACGGCTCGCTGATTAAAGGTCGTGCCTGAAATGTTTTCAGAAAAGAAAAAAAAATAGTTCTTTTTAAATGATTCCAGAAGCTGGACTAGATGTTCTGAGTCAGCAAAGTCCCCTATAGCAGCTCAGATTCACTCTGGTGCCTTACTTGTTCTAGTGACCTTAAAATGTGGCTGTGCGGCGAAGGCGGAAAATGGGGATGTCAGATGAAATAGGACAGAGGTTGTGTTTTTTGTTTTAAAAGCAATTAAACTAGTGGTATGTCTCCAGGGGCTTCCTTTCATACTACATATTTACTGTACGTCATCAACATGAGAGTGCGTGTGTCTATGCAGAGTTGGTAGGTTATTCTTTAATGGGTCTGAAGAATGCTCTATGTAACTAAGACCCCAATCTGGCAAAGCACTTAACTTTAAGCTCATGAAGAGTCCCACTGAAATCCTGCACGTGCTTAAGTGCTTTGCTGAACTTGGATCTTTCTGCACACTTCTCTGTGCCCATGAAAATGAGAAGTGCAAGTAGCCTGCAGTGTTTATGTTCTGACTGGGGAAGTGAAGTGGAATTGGAATACTGTTTCTAGATCACCGGCTCTTAACATCTCTTATACCAGGATGTTGTCCCCTTCCCCACTGTGGCGGGGCGAAGACTCACCGGCGTGGCGCCTCCTGCTGGTAGTCCTAGGAATGAGCTCTTCCAGTCCAGAGCGCCCTCTGCAGGCTGGTGTCTCACCTGCCACTGGCCCCATTGTCCCTCTCGGACCCCAGTGCCCTTTACATCAGGTTCTGCCCCCTAGCAGCAACCCATAATCTAGGTCTCCCCACCCAGAGGATTCCCCAACCCCCTATCCGCACCTTGCCTCAGTGGCTACTACCAGTCATCATCTAGCCCCCGCTCCCTGGGGCAGACTTCAGTCTGTAAACCACTCATCATCGGTAAGGGGGGTTGGACCAGCTCCCTCTGCCTATATCTGGGCTGCCCCTCTGCAGCTCTAATACCCCTTTTGTGGGCCCTTAACTAAGCCTGCAGCCTGGGGTCCCCATCTCCCTCTGCCCTTCCCCAGCACTAGTCCACCTCAGGTACCCTGCTCAGCTCCCAGGCAGCCAGGTCCTTCTCCCTCAAGAAGCTAGAGAGAGTGTCTCTTTTTCCGTCTGGCCCACCGCCCTCTTATAAGGGCCAGCTGGGCCCTGATTGCATTGGCTACAGCTGTGGCTGCTTTCCCAATCAGCCCAGCTTTTCCCCTGCCACAGCCCTTTCCCAGGGCTGTTGTAAGCCCTTCAGGGCAGGAGCGGGGTAACCACCCCGCTACACCCACCATCTAGCTAGAACACACTCCCACCATTCGCGTGTGCATGCACACACAGCAATATGGGAAGGGCAAAGTGATACGACCCACTCCCCATCCCCAAGGATTGCAATCCCCAGGTTGAGAACCCCGGGCTAGTTTCAGAAGCTCAGAAAGAGACCCCTCCAGCTAACTCCACAACAGCCAAGTGCAAAAAAACTACAAACACTTTTGGTGGGGGGGAAATGTGCAAAACAAAAGTCACAATTTAGTTCCAGGACATTTTGTGGTTGAGAAGTTTGATATTTCCCAAGCTGACCCATTTCACACTGAAGTGTGGGCAAATTTGAATGTCTGTTTTTTTGTTTGTTTAAGATATCAAACTATCTAGGCCTTTCCTCTAGTGTTTTTGGTTTTAATTACACGGTGAAATGAAATCCCCTTGTTGCAGAGCATTTGAAAACGTAACTGCTGGCTACAGCATCCTTTTGCAGAGAAATACGGAAGAAGAAAACTGTATTAAAAGACTCAGTTAAGAAGTTAAATAACTATTCTTAGATGGCTGCAACTGGTCTATCTGGTACAATTTCCCTCCATTGGTCCACTTCACCGCTGGACTGTCAGCATTCCAATAGAAGTCTGGCACCTCATAAGTAGGGGTCTACTTAAATCGCAGAGAAATCACACATTTTTCATGGGTTGGTACGGCATAAATAGCTAATTCTGTGGATGCATTATACAGTTACGAAATTTGCTATTTATGATGTGGACCAACCTGCAAAAAAATGTTTGATTTCTCCGCAGCATTTCTCAAACTGGGGGCCTCAACCCAAAAGTGGGTCGTAAGCCTATGAGGGGGTTGTGGTATTGCCACCCTTACTTCTCCACTGCTGCTGGCAGTGGCGCTACCTAAAGCTGGTTGGCAGGAGAGTGGCTGCTGCTGCCTGG
Source organism: Terrapene triunguis (assembly GCF_002925995.2). NCBI lineage: Eukaryota > Metazoa > Chordata > Testudines > Emydidae > Terrapene > Terrapene triunguis. Next base: position 3,819,990 of record NW_020664522.1, on the reverse strand, counting down.
TGGTGCTACTGCTGGCCATGGCGCTGCTTTCAGAGCTGGGTGCCCAGCCAGCAGCTGCTGCTCTCCATTCTGCCTTCAGAGCTGGGCAGCCAGAGACCAGATTTCATGGGGGAGATCAGATTTCATGGTCCATGACGTGATTTTCACAGCCGCAAATTTGGTAGAACCCCTACTCATAAGGAATGCTACTACCTCGTTCTACTAGCGTACAATTGGCAGGACCAACACCAGAGGCTTTAATACTCATCTGTGTATTATTTAGGCCTTGTCTACACTAAAAAAATTGCACCACTTTAACTATACCTCACAGATGCAGTTATATGGGTCTAAAGGGGCTTTATACCTATATTGCTGTTCCAATACGGGAAAGGGAACGAGATCTACTACTATAAGGCACTTTCATACCAGTATAACTGTGTCCACACTAAGAGCTGTACGTATAACTACATCAGTGAAAAATGGCACCCCTAACTGAAATATTTACACTGGTACAAAAACTGTGTGTTGTTTATACTGCAGTAGTACCTAAAATGTGCTAGGTTCTGTGTGCAGACATAGGAAGAAGAGAGGACAATCTAATTCAAAACCATTGATACCTAACTGCTAGGTCTGCCATTTCAGGTAGACCCGTGGGACGAAATAACAGAAGATTCAACCGTGGCATAGTGGAGGAGTGCTGTTTTCGGAGCTGCGACCTTGCTCTTTTGGAAACGTACTGCGCAAAGTCTGTTAAGTCTGAGCGGGACCTCTCGTCCTCTTCTCTTGTGGTCCTACCAGCACTAAGCAAGGTAAGTGAAGATTGTATCTAGAAATCAGCTGCTCTTTAAAAAAACAAATCCCACGGGAGAGGAAAGTTCTTATCTCTAAGATCTGCTGCTTCTGCAGTAACAACAGTACCTAGAGACCTTCATGGAACATAGAGCGAATATCTTGAATGGGGAAATAATGTAAAATAACCTGTCCAAAACAAACATATAATAAAGTGAGAGATCAGCTGACTAGATGAAGTAAATAAAGAGAGTAGGGTAAATAGAGATTAAAACTGAAAGGCAAGAGAGGAATCAAATGAGTTTAATAAGAACACAAAGGAACACCAGATCATCTAGAAAATGTGTGCTGGCCACTACAAAGTGAAAGTAGTTCAGTCACAAAAAGCGGTAATGGCTACTAGAGCAATAGGAAAGCATTGTAAGCTAGTGGAGAAAGAGGGAGACTGGTCATACGACTCCAGAGTTCTATTGCTGGCTTGCGTGACCTCTTTTGCTTTCAGAACCTCAGGTTGTGCAGGTCTGCCTAGCTGGGCTTCACTGTTGCAACAACAGCCCACAGTGTCATGGGGTTTTCAGCCAATGGTCTATTCAGAGTGACCCTCATTTTCTTTTTCCTTTACCACCCCACCCCCTTTCTCCTCTTTCAGGATAGCTTTCAAAAACCTTCACATGCCAAGTACTCCAAATATGATGTGTGGCAGAAAAAGAGCTCACAGCGCCTACAACGGGGAGTTCCCAGCATCTTCCGCGCTCGCAGGTACCGGTGGCAAGCCGAAGGGCTGCAAGCATCTGATGAAACCAAGGTGCATCGTCCCCTCATCTCCCTGCCCAGCCAGAAGCCCCTGGTAGTGCAAGTTTCCTCAGAAACATCAGGCAACCGGAAATGAACTGTGAAATGGATTCTATTTTTTTTTTTCAAATCTCCTGGGGGGACTTTTGAAGCCTAACTTCCCTAGCCCTTAGCCCTCTTGGCTGTGAAGCAAGAGGGATATTGCCTTTCCACCCAGAAGCAATAAAATGGGGGCACTGTAACGCCAATTTAAAGAGAACCAAACAACTGACATAGTGAGAAGGGGATTACAGCATTGTCAGCAACAACATAATTTCTGTGGCATTGTCCTTTAAGCATTAAAGTGGTTTTTTTTTAAACTTCTGTTTTGTTTTGTTCCCCTATCTACCCAGTATTTTCAAGCCCATACTTAAAAGGGACCGTTTGGCACTTGAACTATTTTAATATTGGGCAGGGCATGACATCCCACGTGCCAGCAGCAGAAGGCAAAAGAAAGAGCAAGAGCAAGAAAAAAAAGAATATGAAATTGAAAAACAGAAGAGTCCATTCCATGTCTTTCTTGACAATAAAGTGAAAAAAATGGGGCAAAATTTATTTGGAGGGGTTACATTTTTTCTCATTCCCACCCCACTTTTTTCTTTGGTATTTTTTCTTATTTTTGTAAAGAGCAATTTTTTTTTGCACCTTTACTTAAAAAAAAAAAAAAAGTAACTGAGAAGAAATTCCAAGAAGACCCATCTGAATTTATGTGTGTGTATGTGCTTAATTACAAGATTCCAAATCGACTTGCACCTTTTTAAAATCACGGATGAAGTGTGAGAAAGAGGTAAAGGAAAGGGGGAAAAATAAAAAAGAGGAAGTGAACTGATGTTCACTTTAAATAGAGGAGGCGTCTGCATTGCACATTTGCCACGGATTTAGTTGATTTATATATATAATATATATAACTTTTTTTGGCAAAAAGCACTATTTTTATGGGACAATTTTTGTGTAGTATCTGAAGAGGGATTGTAATGTTTAAAATGTGTTATGGTGCTAAAGTAAGTTGGAAGGGGGGAAAAAACCCAGAAATAGCAGGGGGTGGGGTGGGGAGGGAAGGACAAGATATTCAATACTGAACTTGAAATTGTAGCTTTTCGTTTTAGGAAAAGTGTGATAAATGTGTTTCTTTTCTCTTCTGAAATATAGCTTGGTCATGACCATATGAGCTAGTTGGTTGTCACTCACATACACAGATGCACGCACATGCAGAAATACGTCTATACGCATTTGTTTAGATCAAAAGGGAATTTTTTGAAAAAAGATAAACTATTCTGATGTTGTTAAAGTATCCGAGTTACAACTCTAGGCCCCTATTCTGCAAGAACTTAGGCCTGTGCTTAACTTCTCACCCTGAGTGTAGTTCCATCAACTTCAACGGGACTACTAATAGCTTGGAAAGTTAGGCGTAAGCTTTTGCAGGATTAGGGCCCTAACATTCACATCAAGGTTTGTGTGTCATTCATGGAGTCCTTTTTGGTCTCCCTCTACCACCTTCTCTCTGACTTTAAGGCTCACTGAGGCCCCAGAGGCATCCAATGGGACTATAGCCATGTTTGAAGTTGGGCACAGTATCTTGCTGAATCAAGGCCTGCATGAGTTTCCTCAGAAGCAATAGCTCCATGACTAATCATCTCCTCATCCCGCTCCTTCCCTTGCCTCCTCCCTTTTCAAAGGGGTAGGCGCAGACTCTATTCCACTGTGATCCCCGTATACCATTCCAGGACAGGTGGGCAGAGTGGTCCCTCAGGGAATATCCCCAGCCTAAGGGGTAGAGCTGGCAAAATGATTCTGTACCATCCTTCCTAACAAGCCTGGTATAGGGAGGATGGCATAGAGAGGCTGCAGTCAGAGCTCGCTGCACTCTGGTTATTTTCACTTTACGGGACCATGGAAAGTCTGACTGTAACTTAGAGCACTAGGCTGCTCTGATTAACACGGGAGATGGGGCAAGCCCCTGAGACAGCCACATAATTCCAGAGGTGCAAAGGTGGCTTTTTTGCGCCTAGTGCAGAATCAAAGCTGATGCCTAGATGGGAGAGAAAAGCCAATTAGCTTGCCAAGGCTCAACACTGGGTGAGCAAACAGGTGTGTGAGGTGGGTAGAGGGCTGTAAAATAGGTTGGTTTAATATATATAAATTCTGTCTAGGAACAATAAAAAGAGGGAAATCAACTACATTTCCCTCAGATATACTCTCACTTGCTAATAAGATGGGGACACTCTGTTAACTAGTCCTGTACTTGCTTTGCCTTATATAGCCAGACATTTAAAACTTTTTTTTTTTAAGAGACTACTTGAATTGTATTCTATTTTGTGGTTTGGGGAGCGAGTGGGAGGGACTGAGAAGGGGGAGGATATTAATGTATAATCCTTTTGTTTATTAATATTACCTTGCAACGTTGAGCCACAAAGCCTTTGTTTTTAAAAAAAAATGGCACTGCAATATACAACAAAAAGTAAATCCTTTATTTATTTTATTATTAAATATATATGAAAGAAAACTAAAATTGGTCCAAATTTAAAAGGTGGTCTGGGAGTGGGTGGGGAAGGCACAGAGCAAGTGCAAAGAACTGATTTTTCTTTTTGTGTCTCTTTAAAAACATAGTTTTTATTTTTAAAAAGAGGGGGAAATGGAAAAAAAAAAAGCTTTCCTGGATGCTTTGTACCAAAAATAAATATTTTTTTTAAAGTGGAAAATACCTATTAAGCAAGTAAATATCCATCTGGAATATGAAGCATGCCTTTTTTCTTTTTACTTTTATTTATTTTTGTTATTGGGGAAGGGGTGAGGAGAAAGTTGTGCCAAGGGACAATATTCATAAAGGCACAGAGGAAAATTCTTTAAATATCCTCTCTTTTGGCTCAATCCTGCAAGATACTACATATACTCTGGCCCTGATGTAGCAAAGCACTTAAGTGTGCACCTAACTTTAAGCATATGAGGAATCCAATTGAAGTCAATTGAACTCACGCATATTGTTAAACATATGCTTATGTGATTTTCTAGATCCCGCTGATGGGTTTTGCTAGGATTCAGCGCGTCACAAGTTTTGGCCCTTTCTAAGGACCCAGTAATAGCTGGAGTTCTGGCTCACAAGAAAAGATAGGCCTAAGGCACAAAAGTTCAGACTAAGATTGGGACTTCCATGTGGTTTGGGGTCTTGAATATTGTGGGCCTCTCTGCAGTTTTGTGGGTCGAGGTCACAGTTGCCGCTTTGCACCTCGTGTAGTCATTTGCACCAGTACAAAGTGGAGGTAAAATGCTACCACTCTCATTTGGTTGCAGTTTCCACCCATGCATAAAGTGTATGCAGGTGACGATAAGAGCCAATGGTGCATCAGTCCTTGGGTCCCAGTCCAGCAAGATACTCACACACATGCCTAAGTGAGCGTGTGCACAGTCCCTTTGACTTCAGTGGCAGTACTGTACTTGCATGCTTAACACTAAGCCACTTGCTTAGGAGCCTTGGTGAATCCAGCCCTCAGTCTCCAAGTGGAAAGGCTCATGAACTTCAAAACTGGAGCCAGCAGTTGAAGCACTAGAAAAGGCTTTTATTTGATTTTTTTTTTAAATATGCTGTAAGAGTGGATTTTCTGAGAGGTATTATTCCTCTTGTCCTTTATGAATATTCAACCAGGTTTTCATTAACATTCACCCAAGAGTAAGGGAAAGTGGATATTTTTCAGACATTTGGTTTAACTGTACCAAAAGATATTTCTAAAGGCTACAGCGACTCCTTACTTGGTTGCTGTTCCTTGTGTGAGCTGCCACAGGCTCAGTCCCTCCATGTTAGAGGGACTTTTTTAATGCTTCAGTGCTGAAACTCAGCAGCACTATAGAAATGGCTCAGCGCACAGACCTCCTCTCCTGCACTGTGTGGGCTGTTTACTCCATGGTAGCTCTAGGGAATAAGGGAAAGTTTTAACGCTTTCCTTGCTTCAGAAAGAGGGCTAAGGCATCTAGAGATGCTACAGAAAGAACCTAAAACTTCAACCAAACCTTTTCCTATCTGCGGTGCCTGGTTCCCACTGGGAGCATGAGCAGAAGTGCTGGAACTACCAAAAAAAATCCCTTTGGTGATGTTTCCAGCTCCGTATTGAAGATGCGAGAGGTTTGGTTCAGGTTTTGAGTAAACGTTCAAACTCAACCTTTGAAGTCTGGCCCATCGCTAACTGCATGTAGCAGGTGGAGCTGTGATGTAACACAGGAACTAAAAGGGGGTCCTGCAGCCCTAATTTGATCAAAATCTTCGAGTTAAACAAAGTACCGGTAGGTGCTTCTCCTTTTGGCTGGTTCACTTCACTTGGCCAGAAAGATTGAACGGGTTAAGCTACATGTGGAACTGGGCAATGCCTGGTACCTTTAAGAAGTGAATGACTTACCTTTTTCTGACACCTTATGTTGCCGGGGGCTTCTGTTTAGGGCATTGGACCAATTGGGCTAAGCTACAGAAATATTTTCTCATCAGTAGTGTGGATGGGGTTGGAGTCAAGATCCTGCAAGTGAGAACGAGAGGGATTTAAAATCCTATTTAGTATCTTAGCAGGTAGAAGTTCTCTTGTTAGTCCCACTATCTGATTCACCGTATCCCTATACCTTGCAGAGCACTGAGGTCTGCTCCAGGTTACATTGGTGTAAACAAAGTCAATGGGTTTATACCAGTAGAACCGATCAGAATTTGTCCTTGTGCTTGTCTGTTAACTAACTACAACAGCTATAGATCAGGTAAGGGGCCACATTTGCTTGTATGGAAAGAACCAACCTAGTTAGAATACTAAGAGACTTGAACACCCAATTCCCATTAATCGTTTGAAAACCTCTGACTAGAAGCTTAACCCAATTGGTCCAAGTCTGTCCCACTGATGACATGTCTCACACAGACTTTCCATGTGGAACTGTGCTAGTTCAGACAGTGCTTCAGAGAGCAGAGGGCAGGCGAAGGACAATTTCACAGCTTTTTGTTTCAGCAGAGCATCTGAAACTGCCAGCGCAATATGGGTTTAGTGGAATTCCTCTGGTGCCACAGAAGTAACCACAAAAATCATTTCTCTCCTCCCATCCCATTGCCATTCTGGATGATGATTTTAGGTATTGCTTCTCTGTAGGTTTGCAGGGGGAAGCAGGGCCAGCTGTTTTCACATTAAACACCTTTGTTGGGATTCATTTTCAGCATGATACACTGGGATTTTGGGGGTGCAACTCATTTATGGAAGTGGCACAACTAATTCTTTGGCTGCAGTGTTTAAAGCGTATAAGTTAGTGTCTCTGCATTTGGGGAAAATCACTTTTTATTTGTATACATTATTTTATGGCTTGTTTGCTGGAAAACACCAGAGCTGTTCTTCCAACCTTCTGTGCATAGCAATAGCACTTTAGGGATGGAGCAGGGCCCCCAACTGGTTCCATTGTCTTAGTATCGCACAATAGCTTCATCCACTTCATCCTGCCTGATCTCAAAGGCTCAGTCTTTTGGTGATGGACCTAGCTGCCTCTGCACTAAATGAAGGGAAGAATTGTATTTGTTGTTTAAAAAACTGGTTTTGTCATTGTATGTATTACTGTCCGCTCATGTTTTATATGGTGGGGGGTGGGTGGGCCGGGAAGGGTATTAATGTATCTTGAATCATTTCACTTGTGTGCACTCAGCCTAATATGCAAGACTCAAACTGCCCGGATTCTGCACCTATTGTACTTTTCATTTGTATCAATAAAGCAATCAGTTATAATGTCCCTCTGGTGTCAGTTTCATTTTTAATGAAGAGGTACAAAATATCACTCCCAGTTCTGCCATGACATTGGTGCAGAGAGACCTCTGCACTAGTCTAGAGACGCCAGTGACTCCAGGAGTGCTCAGTGCAGGCACAGGGGTCAGCCCACAGTGGCGTCAGCATGGTACAGCCTGCCATTAGGTACGATAAAACTGGCCAACACTTATTATGCTTACATAAAAGACGCTAGTGCATCAACTTAGTTCCAGGAGCATTCTATAGAATGACTTCCTCACTTTACCCTGGTCCCCAGTGAAGAAAGGGTTAAACCTGGCTCAGTTTCTCTCTGCCTTTTGCAGAGGATGATCAGGAAAAGGGCTGTAAGAGTGGCTTCTTGTGGTAGCAGAAGGAAGGTAATGCCTTTGGGCAGCAAGGCTCTTCCCCCAGGTCTGGGTTGAGCCTCCAAGCTGGGGCACCCCCTCTCCCAACTTCACATTCTGCTGGTTCACTTATTTTTCTTTGTTTGAAGCAGCCCTTGAAACAAGACCTTGTGGACTCCAGCTGTAATTTTCTGCTGAGTCCATTCCACTAGCTTACAAACCCCTGCTGCCCCATGCTTGCGTGTGTGTGTCTGATTCCCAGTCCATGAGAGTCCTCTCAGCTGCCAGATTCAGAGCTTTGGCTCTTTAGCTTAAAGTGTTTACCTCTGGAGGCCCCTGGTTCATTCTCTGGTGTGTTGGCCAAGATGGTGGCTGTCACTGAAGTCAGAGATCCTGCAGAGAAGGAGGGAAAATGGGAGCCCTCAGAGCCAGTGGAGGTGTTGAAGAAACCTGCTGGGGTGCAGTGATTATTATATGATAGATGTGCAGTAGTGCCAGCTTGGGAAACCCCTGGAACAGGGCACATTCCTGGTAGGGTTAGTGGTGAAGTGGAGGCTGGCTAAAGGGAGGGCGGGAGAAGATTGGGAATGGGAGGACTATTCAGGGTGGATTTTTGTCCTGGCAGTTCTGTGCCCTTGTCATGGCCCATAGGGGCAATACGATGTAAGGGCTACTCTAGCCTGAATAGAGGAGGTATGACCTACCTCCGCTCTGTCCCCACACCAGCAACAGGAATGCATCTGGCCCTCTCTGCCTGCATTTTTTTTCTGCTGTGAAATTGGGATCATTAGAATAATTTCCACATTACAGGAATTTAATGTGGAGATGCTTGTGAAAAGTCTTCCGCTGGAACACATTAGAGAATTGCCAATATTAGTGATGCAGGAAATACAGCAGCACCTCAGAGTTACGAACACCTCAGGAACGGAGGTTGTCCATAACTCTAAAATGTTCTGGAACTCTGAAGAGGTTACGGACTTCAGCCACATGGGAGGTTGGGTCTGCAGCGGCAGGGAAGGGGTCAAGGCTCCGGGTGTTGGGGAGAGTTGGGGTTTCTGACCCTCGGGGTCTGCAGGAGCACTGGGGCTCAGCAGTTTAGACCTGAGAGGAGCGCTAGGGCTCAGGGCTTCAGTCCCGCAGCTCCATTCCTGGCTTCAGCCCCGCAGGGGGTGCTGGGGTTCGGGGCTCCCCCCGGCTCCTGTCCCCACTTCAGCGGGGAAGGAGGCACTCTAGGGCTAGGGGCTTTACCTACAGAGGGAGCGCTGCGGCTGAAATCAGCTAAAGCCCCGAGCCCCAGCGCCCCATGTGGGGCTGAAGCCCTGAGCCCCGGTGCTCCTGAAGGTCAGAAGCCCCGAGCCCCCCTCCCATACCTCCCGCCCAGAGCCCTGGTGCACACCCACCCACAGCTACATCCCCAGCCTCCCGTGGCTAAAGCCCCGAGGCAGTACAGTATTTGTTTGTTGGGGGTTTTTTTGGTCTGCGCTGTTGCCTGATTGAGGCCTTCCAGTTCCATGGGGTGTCCGGTTGCACGGTAAGTCTGTAACTCTGGTGTTCGTATCGTTGGGGTTTTGCTGTAGACACCACTATTCACAAGTGCTCCACAATTTAACAGAGGAGACTCCACACATATTTATTGCATGTGCAATTCAAAAAATGACTCCCAAGTAGTTCCAAGAGAGAAACAACAGGGTCCTGTGTCCTTGGATAAAGGCTTCCTTGGTGTTTTGAGGATTCAGGCTGGCGGCAGCTCTTTTTGCTCTGCCAAGGATTCTCTGGCTCTGGGTGTCAGTGGGGAGTACTCTGCAGCAGACATGACTTCAACCTGCCGGAAACTCATTGGCCATTTAGGAATCTTGGCCTGGTTCTCTGTTGTGCTACCCGCTGTGCATATACTTAGAAATGTACTTGCTCATTAAATTCATGTCAGCATTTGCAGGGAGCCCCCCCCCAAGAGCTTCCTCTACCCCACTGCCCCTCCCTTCAGTTTCTTCTTGTTTTGGCCAACAGCAAATGGCAAGCTGAAATGTCCAACTTGCTATGCTCTTTCTCAACCACACGACGTAGGCTTGATGCAGGAATTCAGGAGGTCAGACCAGATGACCATAATGGTCCCCTTCTAGCCTTAAAATCTATGAAGCTTCCCCAGATGCAGCTCTCACTGCATCTTTCCAAAGCATACATTCCACAGTCTAGGATGAATAGAATGATATAAGAGATACGGGTCAGATGTGTATAATGAAGAATGTTGCATGGCAGAAAGAGCTGGTGGGAAAATGTTGAATGTATTTCAATGTTGACCAAGTCCAGGAGGAAAGAATCATGAAAAATGTCCTGGCAGGGTATTTGACATGTACCAGGAGAGAGATTGAGTTGCATCCATCACGCTAATAACAGAGTACCAGCACCTGGCTGGGGTTTTTAAATGATAATAAATAGATGTGGTCAACATTAACAAAGTGTCAGTGACAATTTCATGCAAAATTTTTAACACGTTTCAACTCATGTTAATAAAATGTCTAGTCATTTAAGGACAATGACACAAAATTGTACATAAGAATTGCGGGCATACAACATATAGCCACTTTCCCCAGGCAGAAGTAATGGACTGGTACCTCTCCTCAGTACCTCTCTAGCATCATGTCCTTGCCCATCATTTTCTTCACATAGTCCATGACATCCTTGCCCTGCAGTTCTTCACATCTTACACAGCCTCCTTCAGTTTTCTCATCAGTCATAGATATTCCTAGGAGCAGAGGTCTCGCATGTCAACATACCAGACCTTCTGAGATGGGGCCAGGAATTTTTCCACCTGTTGTGGATCAATCTCTTTGCACAAGCAAGTGTTCTTGTAGGCCATTTGCTCATGTATGGATGAAAAAAGAGTCTTGTGTCAAAGAAGTCCTGACTTGGCAATGATTGTCTCAGACAAGAAGTCCTGATATGATCATTCTTTTGGGGAAGAGATTTCATGCTGATGCAATAAATCCCCTCCATAGTCAACCAGCAGGAATATTCCTTTGTATTATGTTGTTTAACCCCCTCCTCCCAATAGAGTAAGGCTGGAATTTTATAAACAGACTAAGGGCTGGTCTATACTTAGCCGCTAGTTCGGCGGCTGGGGATCGAACTTCCGGGTTCGATTTATCACGTCTGGTCTGGACGCGATAAATCGAACCAGGAAGTGCTCGCCGTCGACTGCGGTACTCCATCTCAACGAGAGGAGTACCGCGGAGTCGACGGGGGAGCCTGCCTGTCCCGTGTGGACCGCGTCTGAACCGCGGTAAGTTCGAAGTAAGGTATGTCGACTTCAGCTACGTTATTAACGTAGCTGAAGTTGCGTACCTTACTTCGACTTGGGGGGTTAGTGTAGACCAGGCCTAAGGGAGCTATCTGGGCATTTGACTTCCTTAGGTTCAGTTGAAACTCCCAGCCCAAATTCTGTAAGACCACTCTCCACAAAGATCTCCATGTTGGGAATTGACATTATTGTTAATAGTCTCTCCCTAACATAGTTTTCTTGCAAATGGAAAGGTTGCTTTTCCAAGATGGGAATGCCCTCCAAAACTATGAGCAACATTTCGCAAAGCACCTGTGAAATGTGGATAATGCAGAACTGGTCAAAATTTGTCAAACGAAAATTGTTAATCAAAAATAGCCTTTTATAAAAAGGAAATTCATGAAAAATTAGGAAGGTTCCTTTTAAAGTTTCACTAAAAAAAACCACAACCCTAGGAAACTAGAAAGAGAAACATTTGAGGTCTTTTCCTTCCTCCTCCTTTTACAGGGGCCAAAAAAGTGGGTCATAAACAAACAAAAAAATATTTTTTCCACACAATTTTTAAATAAACCAAAATTCATTCCTGATAGAATCCCGTTAAAGAACAAATTCTTTAAAATTTTCCACACGAAATATCTGCCGTTTTTGGACCAGCTCCAGAATAACAATACTCTCTCACCTTTTTGAAAGATTTGAGGTGTATTAGGAGCACTAGGTAGGGGTCAGTTTTTATAACTGTGACTTTACTAATTGCTGCAAGTAGATAGCATAAGGCAGCATGTGCCTGTGACACTCTCCAGGGGTACCCCAGGTTGTGAGGCACTTCACCATCACCTGCCTGTAGCATAAGGCAATCTTGTCCGTGCCTGCTGTGGCTTAGTCCCCTGAAACCACCAGCCCCTGGCACCACAAGCACTGCCTTCCAGGCCTCTGCAGGCCTCGCTCTCTCCGTGCAAGTTAGCAATAGACACACACCAGTCCCTGAGTCTTTGGAGTATTCTGTGACGTGTCCAGCCCCTTGCCCACTGAGCACTCACGTAATTACCAGGCTGAGGAACAGCACACACCAACTTGTAAGGTTCCACGCAGGATCACCACTTTGCTTAAAACCACAGCAGTTAGACATATTTCTAGTGAGAGTGGGAATAAGTTTATTATCAAAGAACAGAGATTCAAGTGATAGTGCGTAAGAATATTGGAAACATATGGTTACATACAAAAAATCATAACATGCTTTCTGGAAACTAAATTTTACTAACAAGTTACTTTCCTGTCTACAGAAGTTTATCTCACCCAAAGTTCTCTCCTGCATTTTCAACCAGGCCTGGCTGTTTTTTCCTGTTACTTTTCTCTTCTCTCTTTGAAGTTTTCACAATCTTTCATTAGCAATAAGTTCAGACTGGTGAGAGGAGACCCATTGTGAACCATACAATACGTAACTGACATGTGAACAGCCAGATAGATAACAGTTCTTGTCTGGCAGAAAACCTTTTTTTCACCTTTGCTGGTGACCAATCCCTAAACACAGACCGTAAGAACATAATTTTCAATGTATATATGTAACTCCTTACATAACATGCATACACGTTTCATGACAATATTAGTGACTAGTGAGACACCGGCTTTTATTTGAGACCTTTCATGAGACTCTTTGGTGAACTAGAATGTACTTGCCAGACCCAGGAGATCCCTATGGCCCCTCTGTGCCCCCCCTTGCCAGTAGGCATTAAGAGCTTCTTGGGTCAGAGTGTCCAACCTCCCTTGTGCTTGTCTGCCTATATAAACATTCATTGTGAACAATGTATATGGCACAGCAAATACCAGTAGCTAGATTAAAAGTTCAGGGTTATATAGACATTCTCCAAAATTACACCTGTTTCTGTCCATGGATGAAGTAGTGTACCATGGGATATAAATATAAGAGACCTTGTGAATGGCAAAGGAGCCACTCACTGGAACTGGGAGATCCCAGTCTCCATAAACAGAGCTGTCCAAATCCCTGTCATCACCTGGCAAGGAATGAGAAAAGCTACCATTTTCCCCAGTAGAGGAGAAGGTCCATTACAGAATGTGGTAGTGGGAATCCAGGATTGAATGAGAGATGGGGAATTACTAACACAAGAACAAAGTAACTCCAGTTCCAAGTAAAGAGTTCATTGTTAAAACAGGCTAGAACATGTCAGGATAGAACTTAACCAAACACCATTGTTCACATGATCCCTCCAAGTTAGAATTGGGTTGCATTAGAAAGAAACCCATAGAAGAGTATAGATGGATTGAGGCAAATTTAGGTATGAAGCTAGGGCAAACTGGTGCACAGTGCATGGAAAACCGAAAGCACCTCAATCTGTGACACACAATATTTTGCTAAGGAAAAACAACAACAAAACACAGGTGGATAAATGAGTGTGGGGGAATCAGAACTGGGGAGAAGGTATGGCAGAATGGTCTGTGTTTGATTCATCATATGACCCAGCCAACCAGCCTCTGGTAATGACTGAGGGGAGCAGTCTTCATAATGAGGGACAGTTAGAAGCAGGAGCATTGGAACAATTTTTATAGTGGGGGTGCTGAGAGCTATTGAACCAAACTGTAAACCCTGTATATGATGGAAACCACTTCAAGCCAGGGGGTGCGGCAACACCCCCAGCATCCCTAGTTCCAGCACCTATGGTTAGAAGCCTGACCCTATTCTTCAAATGGACATGAACACATGAACCTGAAGTGCTCTTTGGGTTACCAATCAGTAATTGGAAATCAATTAGCTTTACTATCAATGATTCTGCACAACTTCCATGTTAAAGAGTGTGTGTGTGCGTGCACATATGCACGCAGAGTCCTAGGAGTAGCAAGGGATAGAAGTATGTATTGCTAGGGCAGAGTTCCTCCCACATCTCCCTCAGTAACAAATGTGGCCATGAGCAGGAATTTTAGATACTTGATTAGCCAAATCCGAAGGGATACACTGGCAAAGGTAATCTTTGTTTTCTTCACAGCTGGTGCATAGCTGCTAAGGGAGTGAGGTGATTAATACAATAATATACTAATACTTCATCTTCCAAGATGCTGTTGCTTCTTTTCTGCCTCCCTTTCCCCTATGCTATCTGTGCTTAGCGAAGAGGCAGGGATGTAATTTCTCAAGGCCTACAATGACGTCAATATGCAGGGTATTTATGTATGAAATTGAATCTAACAGTGCAGGAGGTTAGGCTGGAGGAAGAAGGATACACAGAACTAGCCACTGCCACGTTATAATACTACAGTAGCCTCCCAACATTTTTCTACTCTATTTCTAAGATTGGGATGCAGTGCCCAGAGCTTTTCGGGTGCAATGAGATAGAGAAGGGATGCTTGTCATTGGTAGACTGCAATTAGAAGCACCAGAGATAAAGTACAATAAGATTACTTTGTAGCTGATGACCTAAACTGGTAAGCAATAAACTTCTGTTGCTGGCTCTGGGAAAGTCAGCTTCATTGCTACATTCCTAAGGGCCTGATCCAAAGCCCACAAAAGTCAGTGGTCATTGATTCAAGAGGCTTTGGAACAGACTTTAAGAGTGCTTTTATCTTAGTCAATTCAGTCTTCACCCAGAAGAACGACAGGTAGTAAGAAATTCTACCTTAAATCACTATTTTTTCCTTCTGACGTCCCTTATTCTCCATCTGGTTTTAGGGTTCAGGGGCAGCAGTACAAGAAGCCCAGAAGTTAGTTAACATGAAGACTGACTTCTCCCTTCATCTCAGTGGAGAGATTCCTCCAGGCCAGAGATTTGGACCATCGATGTCACAGTGTGTGGAGGCTCAAAAGGTTAAAACCAACATAGAAACTAATTTCCTCTCTTATCTGTGGGAGACATGTCCTCCCTGGGTTAGAATACCCACTAATGCTTGAACATGGGGAAGCCTTGTGTTAAATTAAGTGTTAAATTAAGAATGGATAGTCATTTCAGCTCCTTCCACAAGACTGAATATGGACGTAAGTTTCTTCTTCCTGGCACTCCTCTTGCTCAGGTGAGGTATTTGATGAGAGTCCCAATTTTCATTACCATTGTCCCTACGTGAAACAAAAGGCCTGTCTTCCAGAACTCATTTTTGAAGTGTCAGATTGAATGAATATGAAGATTAAAATCTTCTCACCCAGAAACAGGCAGTCCCTTTAGAGCCTGGAGTAGTGCTGGGAATCCCAGGCATAAATGAAAATAAAGGCCAATTGCCATTGTTTTTTCCCCCAAAGAGGCTGATTACTTCAGGTTAGTGGTGAGGTCTAACACTTGAGCAGTGGGATGGAGGGGCGGGGGGAGGAGGAAAGTAGACTAGTATGAACATGGTAGCCAAATTCCTCCTCTCACTGCAGCACTCTAGGCCTTTCCAGTCAAGGTAGAGCTCTATTGTTGGAAAAATGTAGTGGGTGATTCACTGCTCAATGATCAGAGAAACTGAGTTCCTCTGCCATCCCAGAGGAAAATCTTCTAATTATGTCTGAGGCATAACTAAGGAATCCAGCACTGCATACCTTAAAGTTATTTATAAGAACACATTTCCAGGAATTCCAGTCCTGATTTCTGCCTTTCTATCACAAAAGAAAAGGTGATGCCATAAATTATGGTTTGTTGCCAAGACTTTGTTTGCGCCCCTGAATGTGTTTCTTGCTCTTATAAACAGCATCAAGGTGACGGCCAGACCCAACTTGCTGTTTACCCAAAATAAGGGAAGACAGACACGTTCCAGAGATCTGTTTACGAGTCAGGCCATCTATAGTTATGTAATTATACAAGCCTCCCTGCCAACAAATTGTTGTTCGGTGGAAGACAATTAGATCGCGTCTCAGGGCTGCAAAGTTGCACAATACAGGCTTTGTGCCACTGTGCCATAATCCTGGAATGTAGCATTCATGGCATGTGCGAGTGAGCCTATTTTATCAACCATCTTGGGAGGAAGAGGCAGCAGCAGTGGAAAATGAAGGCACAATAGCAGAATGCCAGCTCCTCATACTTGGAGTTGAGTATTAGTTAGACCAAAGGTAGCCAGCCCATAAAGGCACATACTAATCATGGAATTACCATTAAAGGATACGGGGTGGTTTTGGTTCTGGATCTTGTATTGGAACGTTTCCTGTGCTAGAAGCAAAAGAATGATGGTAAATTGGTGCTCATGCCCCAGGGCAAGGACAGTTCTGACCCCTCCATGAAAATATGATGGGAAGTTTAGATGTTTCACTTCCTGCATTTCCTGGCATGCTGACAGATTTAGGATTTGCTGGAACTTCTGGGGGAAAAAATATCCAAAGTCTGGAAATATCACGCCACCTTGGAAATGCATTCATTTGGAGGGGAAAGGTGATTTCCTGAAAACAAATTAAGGAGCTGGATGAAAGTTAAAGATAGAAGCAGATTCTTGAAAATGAGGACTACACCCTGTTTCTGAGTGTCATATCTCATGCATAGAATGAACTTTAGCATTGTCCATTTCACAAATGTACCTTGGCCACTATATAACAGATTACCTTTGGTGGTCTGCTACCTAAACCAGTAGAATTTCATGCTAACACAAAGGGGAACAACCATCAACCTTAGGATTTCTCCTTCACTAAACTGGTGCAAGCTGGGGTGTGCAGGGAGGGTGGAGCTATACCTGAAAAGCGTTCTACAGGAGGCAGGGCTACATAAAGCAGAACTGGGTCCCTGGTTTCAAATGAAAATGAAGCACAGAAAGTAAAGGTAATAATAAACAAAGTACCTGATGTCCTCAATTGAGACAGATTCACTCAGTGATGAGGAAACTGCTCACTGCCACAAGATATTAGTGAAGCAAGGAAATCCAGAAAAGGATTAGACATGTATATGATTGCAATGGGGTTCCCAGGGTGCAATGTGGACGGTATGACCATTGAGCCTTCTGTCTCACCAATGTGGGCTCCCTCTCACATTATGATGCTGTTGGCAAGCTACAAACCTCTGGCAGGTACTGCACTTACACAGACATCTACAGGCAGGGTCACACCCAACTGAGTTACATGAATGCTTCTCCCAGCCACTCATGAACCAACAATAGAGAGGCTCCAGACAATTTCCCCCAGCTCCCCAGCCTTGCACCCCAGAACTGTATCATCTTGCCCTAGTCAGAAGCCTGACCAGTGTAAGTTCATCATCCAGCCCGCCCCCTCCCTTGATGTAGAGAGGACACGCTAGCCTTTGTGAATGGAGCTGAGATTTCCCAAGCAATTCAACCAAAACACACTGTATTAGGTAAAATATAAAACAGATTTGTTAACTACAGAAAGATAGATTTTAAATGATTATAAGTAGTAAGTGTAGAGATCAAAGTTGATTACCTAAGAAATAAAAGTAAATTCACAATCTGAGTTCTATAAACTAAACAGGATTTGAATCAAGCAGTATCTCACCCTGATAGATGGTACAAACAGGTCACAGATCTTCAATACACAGGCTGGAACTCTCCTCCAGCCCGGGATCACCCTCCCCAGTTCAAAGTCTTTCTCCTCCTGATGTGTTTCCAGGTGTTGAGTTGTAGGGGAAGTGAGGCCAAATCATGATGTCACTTCCCCCTTTTATAGTTTCTTCCAGCTTGCTGGAAAGATCTATGGTAATGATGTGGGGGTCTTCTCCCATTGATCAAGCATTTTCCATTGTTTATGTGCTCTCTCTCTGAGATGGTCATTGGGAGACTGGATTCCATCCAATAGATCATCAGTGCATCTGGCTACTCCATTGTTGTACCTGAAAGGCTGGTTGTGGGAGTTTCCGACATATCTCAGTAACACACACATAGCAAAACTTCATAACTCCACATACAATGCTAGCACATACAATCCAACAGGACATTAAACTTCAACATATCCGGACTTTCAAAATGATACTTCACAAGGCATACTTTGTACAAAATATATCATAATGATGTGTCAGTGGTGAATATGGGGATTCTAGGGTGCTGCTTTGAGGTATAGAGTGCCATAATGATTAACAAGAATATCCATCATTACATTATGTAGGAGAAACATGTATAAAGGATGGAAACCTTCATGCTTCAGGAGCAAAGCCAATCACTAACTGCCTACTCTCCAGAAGAAACTTCCTCCATAGGCATGTTAGTGCATAGTTGCCCACCTTGGGGATTTTACACCCGCCTTTGAAGCATCAGATATTGGCCTCTGTTGGCAACACAATATTTGACTAAATAAACCATTGATCTGAACTAGTATGGCAATTCCTATGTTCCTATACTTTTTTTTGGTTGGACAAAATTCTGTCAGTGACTTTTTTCTGTTAATAGGAAGACAGGTGTCTCTAGTACTATAATAACAATTTGATACAGTTCCACATTAGAAATTATTAGCCAAATTGGAGAAGGTGGGGATTAATATGAAAATTGAAAGGTGTATAAGGAACTGGTTAAAGGGGATACTACTACGGGTTATACTGAAAGGTGAACTATCAGGCTGGAAGGAGGTTACTAGTGAAGTTCCTCAGGGATTGGTCTTAGGGGCAATCTTATTTAATATTTTTAGTACTGACCTTGGCACAAAAAGTAGGTGTGTGTTAATAAAAATGTGTAGGTAACACAAAGTTGAGAGGTACTGCCAATCCAGAGGAGGACCGGAATATCATACAAGAAAATGTGGATGATCTTGAAAACTGGATTAATAGAAATGGGATGAAATTTAATAGTGCAAAGTGGAAGGTCATGCACTTAGCGACTAACAACAAGAATTTTTGCTATAAGCTGTGGACATATCAGTTAGAAGTGACAGAGGAGGAGAAAGACCTGGGTGTATTGGTTGATCACAGGTTAACTATGAGCTGCCAATGTGATGCGTTCGTGAAAAAGGCTAATCCAGTCCTAGGATGCATCAGGAAACATATTTCCAGTAGAGACAGGGAAGTGTTAGTACTGTTATACAAGGCACTGGTGAGACTCATCTGGAATACTGTGTTCAATTCTGGTCTCTCAAGTTTAAGAAAGATGAATTCAAACTGGAACAGGTGCAGAGAAGAGCTACTAAGATGGTCAGAGGAATGAAAAACTTACCTTATAAGAGGAGACAAAGAATTTGGCTTGGTTAGCCTAACCAAAAGAAGGCTGAGGGGATATATGATTGCCAGGGCCACCCGGGGGGGGGGGGGGGGAGTGAGGCAATTTGCCCCAGGCCCCTGGCCCTGGAGGGGCCCCCACGAGAATATAGTATTCTATAGTATTGCAACTTTTTTTTATGGAAGGGGCCCCCAAAATTGCTTTGCCCCAGACCCCCTGAATCCTCTGGGCGGCCCTGATGATTGCTCTCTCTAAATAAATCAGAGGGATAAATACCAGGGAGGGAGAGGAGTTATTTAAGTTAAGCACTAATGTGGACACAAGAACAAATAGATATAAATTGGCCCTCAACAAGTTTAGGCTTGAAATTAGAAGGTTTTTAACCATCAGAGGAGTGAAGTTCTGGAACAGCCTTCCACAGGGAGTAGTGGGGACAAAAAATCTAACTGGCTTCAAGATTGAACTTGATAAGTTTAAGGAAGGGATGGTATGATGTGACTGCTAACAGCAAATATCTTCAATGGCTGGTGATGGGACACTAGATGGGGAGGGCTCTGAGTTACTATAGACAATTCTTTCCCAGGTGTCTGGCTGGTGGGGCTTGCCCATATGTTCAGGGACCAACTGATCGCCATATTTGGGATCAGGAAGGAATTTTCCCTCAGGTCAGATTGGCAGAGACACTGGGGTTTTTTCGCCTTCCTCTGCAGCATCGGGCACAGGTCAAGTGCAGGTTTAAACTTGTAGAAATGGCAGATTCTCTGTAACTTGAAGTCTTAAAATCATGATTTGAGGACTTTAATAACTCAGCCAGAGGTTATGAGTCTATTTCAGGAGTGGGTGGGTGAGGTTCTGTGGCCTGCAATGTGCAGGAGGTCAGATTAGATGATCATGATGGTTCCTTCTGACCTTAGAGTCTATGAGACTAATCATGAAGCTTATTGGAACTCATAAAAGAGGGCAGCCGCAGTGCAGATTAATTCCTTCACAAAAACACTACATTCATGTTGACCAGTGGAACCAGGGATGGGATAGCTGTACCCCATTCTTCTGATTACATATACATTTTCCTCTCAAAACATCCCAACCACGCCTCCAGTTAGCGTGATCAGGGCATCTCAGGCAATAATTCATTCAAAAAATTAAGCCTCTTTTACTGATTGAAATTGTCCGAGCAGTTTAAGGTTTTGAATATAGTATACAATATTTGCCATATAATTTATATAAACAATTCCTGGCCTATACACTGTTCCCAGATAGTTCATTGCAAGTATTTGCTAGTTCACAGTTAGAACTGTTTTAGTTACTTTTGATTGGACAAACAGGTTACATGATGTTTTGTTCCGATTGGATGAGTTTTAACTCAGAATTATATTTACAGTGCTATGAAGAGCAGTGAAGTAGTTAATAATGATACATTTAAAGTATCACCTTTAGCATCTAAATTAGCTCCCACTGAAACTAATGGAGCAGTTCACACCTTGGATGTATTGTTTCAGACTCTTTGCAAACTCAAGCAGACATTACTTCATCATTTATACTTGGGACATGTTTTGACGGTTTTCTTTGCAGCAATAAGAGCTAGAGACTTACTTTTCAGAAAAAAGAATGCTAAGACTCTGCAGAACAATTGAGAGTTCTGTCAGTGCTCCATTCACACACCCTTCCTAGCAGTCCTACGAGCTTCCCCCTCTTGGGGGCTCATACCCCACACTTAGGGAAACATTGCATTGAGCCATCAGGTTCCAGAAGAGTAGGGATATCTGAAGAGTACGTAGACAAAACTGAGATGAAAAATGTACATATGGAGTTAATTTACACTGTTTCCAGTTCACAACAGGGTAGAGGGCATCCATGAAGATAACTATTTCCAATCAGTTCTGAATTTCAAGCAGCTCCCTAATATATGTCTGGGAGCTACGTACAAACTACTCAGTGTTGAAACAAGCCCAATCAATTGGCATGTATTCAAGTGCTCTGTTTTCAGTTATGCATGATTATTAGAAGGTTCTCGGCAACACAGAATTTGCTGGATCAGAACTGACCATCTTACTTTGCTATTCCGTTTCTCACACTGATCATGGATTCTTCAGAAGGTGGTTAAAAAAGAAGATCCATGTTGCACCCAGAAAGTTTTGGAAATGTATGGCTGGGGCGATGGGTGGAGTTGGATTCTTGCCGTATGTGACAATCAGCTTGTTGACAGTCTTTGTCATTTTTGTTACTGTTAGCGTAACAGCAGATGCTATTCTTAGCAATAAGGAGTCTAATCTTTGGGGGAAAAATCTTACTGAGCTATTACTACAACAATAACTTGTAGCAGGGAGGATAAAGTGCAGGCCAAAAACATGCAACCCTGTTAGCCAAATAAGGACCCTTCCAAAAGCAGCTCTAAATGTTGGAGGGCTTAGGAAGTGCTTGGGGGTGGGAGGGTGAATCAGCACTCACATGTCACACCCACATGAATAATACCCTCTCACTTTCCTTCAATTGTACATTGTGATAAAGACTAAGCTGCCCTTTTTGGTATTTCAGTGCCTGCCCAAGAAAAATCAGAGACGTGAAGTTATATTTCCTGAACCTTCATACATTAATTTAATTCAAACTAAACATGAGAATGTGGATTGGCAGGAGTCAAGAGGTTTGCTTTGAGGGGTTTAGTTTTTTACTTTGTTTGTTCAAATACTCAGAATACAGACTAATTTTGTTTGCTCTATATTTATTATTGTTTCCTCTACCTCTGAGTGTTTTGATAAATGGATCGAGGAATTGTCTAGTATTACTGCATCTCCTGGAAGCAATGTTGGCTAAAGAATTAAGTCCCTGATCCAGCAAAATCTTAAAACATGCTTCAACTCCACTACCATGAGCTATCCCATTGATTTCGCACTCAGGGTTAGAGTTAAGTATAGGTCCGTAAGTGTATGCAAAACCAGGGCCTAAATTTGTAACTTGTGGGTCTCAAATTGTGCTCTTCTGGGTGGTCCAGGAAAGTGTTTCTGTAACACTGCATAAGCATCTGCTCATATTTATGCAGTGACACCCTCATAGTTGTATCTTGTCCAGAATTTGAAAGATTTTTGGAGGCCTTTTTGACTTTCTGAATTATAATCACCCGGCTTCAGGCGCTACTTGGCACAGCTGGCTCACAGCAGGATAGACACAAACTGAATAAGTGACAAATGGATACTGGAGCAGTGGGGACTGTTGGCAATAAGAGAAGATTAGATACACAAAGAGAGAGAATTATATACCAAGTAGAGGAAATAGATGGATCACCAAAATGGGGAGATGTAACCAAGCAGCAAACACTCCTCATATGAAAGTAAATTTATTTTTCATCTGAGACGCTTAATAGTTTTTTGTCTCCGTATAAGCCAAGCATCATAGCTACCTAGACTGTGTGGAATCAGGTTTGAACATCTGGAAAAGGAGACCATCAGTATATTAAGGAGTGACCCACCAAGTATGAATGTTTGAAGACCTACTGAAGGCTGCTAAGTATCTTTGACAGTCATGACTGAACTTTCGCACACTTAGCTGAGTCCGGTGCTGATAGTTTAGATAACCTAAAACTAGAACAACCTGGAACACTAGCATTAACCTCAGGTCATGGGGATGATGGAACATTGGTGCCATTCACATTTTGCCCACATTTTTCCTTTTTGACATTAGATTAGGATTGCACTATGAATGTTACTGATATAGGCTTCAGTTCAGGAAGGCAAGGTGTTTTGCTTAAGTGCTTTCCTGAATGGGGATGAGAATAAGTAAGACATTGCTGTTTTCTAAGGATTCATTTGCATCAGGGATATTGTTCTAAGGCATTTTACCTGAGGTTTAGAAACTTATTTAGCTAAATGGGTTCTTTGGTTTGAACACTCTTATTTCAGTTTATGAGTGTCTTTTGTAGGCATGTCCACACAAAGCGAATTGTACTGGATTACTTAAATCCATTTCTAAACCCATTTAGTTAAATCAGTAGCTTTTTCTCAAGTACACAAGGCAAAATCCAGCCATAGATTATCTGGAGGGAGTTTCACACATACCTTGTTTCTGTTGTTGCAGTCTGCTTGGCTGCAGGCTCATTGGGAGCATGTGAAAAAAACTTTAATTAGCAAAGTTTGGACTAGTGTCAGGCAGGGGAGGACTCCCTTGGTCTTTATATTCATTGGAAAGCAGAGGGAGAAAGGCTACTATTAGATTTTGTTTTGTCTTCCTTGGAGGGACTCTTGGAGAGATACAGACCACTGGGCTGCTGTTAACACAATAGTTCTGTCTTTTTAAACTCCTAATGTATGAATTAGTTTTAGAGCCCATGCAAGTGAAGAAGCGATGCATCAGTTACCAGAAGTAATGGACCTGAACCACATAAGGTATATGTGCCCAGTTAAAATTAAATACATTTAGGAGTCAATTCACAAAGAGGCTACTAATCTGCATATCTATGCCCAGTTAGAATGGACTGTAGGAACATTCTGGGGACAGAGAAGAGAAACACATCACCATGCCCATTCTGATTAGATGCCACCTTGTCTTTCTATTTTAAAACAGCAAGTTCTACAATTTTTTTAACACAAAACTGGTACCTAGATTTGGTTTACAGGCTCAAGAGTGGTTCACTGTCACACTTCGGAGGTCCTGGTATGTGATGAGAGTCCTTCAAATCCCAGATGGAGTCTTAAGGGTTACCACCAATATTCCTCTTTTTCCCTTTATTATTCTCCAAACCCTGAATCTCTTGATTGCCAGAACAATGAGATCTGAGCAAAGATTTCTTCATATTTAAATGATATATTTGAGGAAGGGGGACATTAAAAACCTTGTTTGACCTCTGAACTAAAATTCAAAACCTTTAAATCTCTCCCAACGTACATTTCTCCAGCCTCCATTTCATTTGGATGTTGAGCCACTTGGCTAATCAAGAGGTCAAACGGCTTAGATTTTCAACGCTGGTTTGTCAGCCAGTTTAAGGCCTCCAAGTGGCAACTCAAGAGCCAATGTCACCACAAAAGGAGACCCTGAGGGTAGGTCTACACTGAACCTGGGAGTGAGGCTCTGAGCCCAGGTAGACAGACTTGTGCTACCAGGGCTCGAGCTAGCACACTAAGAATAGCATATTTACCTATGGCAGTGGGGAGTTCAAGATATGTCTACACTGCAGTGGGGAGAGCGCTTCCCAGCCTAAGTAGGCAGACTTGCACTAGTGAGACTTGAGTTAGCCTGTTGAAAAATAGCAGCGTTGACGTTGCAGCTTGGGCTGCAGCTCAGGCTCTCAAGCCTAGGAAGTCAGGTGGGCTGTTTCCCTAGGCTGAGAAGCTCTCTCCTAGCTGCCATGCAGACATACCTTGAATTCCCACTGCCATAGGTAAATATTGTTTAAGTATTGACATGGGCCCTGAATGCAGCAACAAGGCAGGACATTCACTAAAGATGCATCTGATGACATATATCAACTCAGCTGTGATAGAAATAGATATCATCTGTCTACCCTCGAAAGAGCAAACTCAAAAGCCCTGAAAAGTTTACTTCATCATCAAATTAAGATGTCACCACTTCTGTTAATGAAGCTGAACTTTTTTTTGCTTTATCTCACCTGATTATAACTAATGATAAAACTCTGAGATCATTTGGTGACTGCTCTTTATCATGCTTATCTCATTGTTTTCTTGTTCTTCCCCATCTGTGCCGATATCCATCTGTTCTCTCACCCTACAATTAGATTGTAAGCTCTTTGAGGCAGGAAACAATCTTTTTGTTCTGTGTGTGTACAGTGCCTAGCACAATGGGACCCTGATCAATGACTGGGGCCCCAACATATCTCAGTAATATGGGCTATTCATAATCCACAAGTGATGCTCCTCAACTAATTGGAAGAAGATGGTGTGGTTCATAGCTCTTAGCCCCCTCCCATTCTCAGCACTTTGTTCTTCTCAAGATCATATGTTAAAAATCTCAGTTATGGAGAAAGAGGAATAATTATACAACAATCAGGACTGCTGCTGGGATTTTACACTGGTGATGTCAAATGAAAGGAACTGGAGAACAAGACCAGCTACTGATGATTTCCTCAGAAGTCCTGGAATTAGAGTGCCATGGGACAGTGATTGGTGCTTCTTTCCGCATGAATGATACCAAAGATGAAGAGTCAGTCTCTCTCTCGCACCTCTCTCTGCATCATCAACTCCCATCACACATCAATATGAATGTGAAACATTTCTTTTACAAATAATTCTTCCTAGCTCCAATGCTTGAGTGTAACCATTCTGAGCATGCTCCGTAAAGACTAATCAAAGTGCTATTGACCGGTTTCCAGGTCTTTTCCCTCTGCTCACATCAAGGGGACCCCACTTTAATTATTATTTTGGGAAAGACAGCTGCTTCCTGTTTGTATCATTAATTTATTCTGTTTCCTGAAGGGAAGCTTGGGTGAAAAGAAGCCATAGATAGCTGGAATGCTGCTCAATGCCGCTGACTGCACAGTCCAAGGTTAAATACAATAGCTACGTTTATTTTTAAAATTATTATTATTACTGCTAAGCCCATGCAAAAGGTACAAAGTAAGCCTCCTCTAGTACAATATAACTAAGATTTTACAGTGAAACTACTCTTCATCACAACTTTGTCCTTACCTTCCCATGAAGGGATGAAGTATTAACTAAAGATGCCTAAAACTAAAACCTCAACTATTTCAGTCCATTTTGCATAAAAACCAGATGTGTGAGGAAAAGTGGGTTTCTGCTTCTAGCACTTCTGACACACATTTTGGTGGCCTTAATGCTAACACCAAAACAAAACCAAAAAAAAACCTCATGAGCTCCAGGAATGATTGGGAACC
This sequence comes from Terrapene triunguis, assembly GCF_002925995.2. Lineage (NCBI taxonomy): Eukaryota > Metazoa > Chordata > Testudines > Emydidae > Terrapene > Terrapene triunguis. Next base: position 3,794,136 of record NW_020664522.1, on the reverse strand, counting down.
TGGATCCCAGTACTCTACTAAATTGGTGGTGAAACATGACATTAATGTTATTGAACATGTGAAGTAATAAGCATCGAACTCCACCTCACAAGCATTAAGACTTGGCGGTTTGGGACGTTCAAAGGGAAACAATGTAGGCAAGTTCCAGATCACCATTTCAAAGGTTTCTTCAAGTTATGTTATTTAAGCATTCTGGCCCTTTTCCTCAACTGTGTCCCTTTTCTGTGATTTCTGCACCAACACTTGAGTTAAGGCCAATGGTGTTTGATAGTTTCATGATCAGCAATCAGCTTGTATATCTTCTTATCCACCAGTAATGTACTACCACTAGGTTAGGGTGATGGCCAATGATTAGAGGTTTGCCCAAGATTACAAGGGTTCTTTTGCGGGGAAATGATATCGTGTTACACTATGTGTTGATTAGCGTGGTCTAACTCAGCGTAGAAAAGGACAATCATGTTTAAAATTGTGTCATCTGGTTGTGATTAAGTTTAAGGTTCTCCCTAAGGCTAACCATGACCTGGTGACAATTTTAAACATGATGGTTTTTGTTTACACTGGGTATCCAGTATCATGTCAGTTAACACATGCTATGACACAATGGCATTTCCCAGTGTAGACAAGCCCCAGGTTTGCTCTCCACTGCTACACCAGTGTGAGGTGAAACCCTGGAATTCCAAGCGGTCCATTCAGGGACGAACTCCCTTCTCATACCAGGAGAAGGTTGGGGGCCTTTTGACGGTAACATTTCCTGTTAAAAGGATAGGACTGTAAAAGATAAACTAAACTCCCCACTCCTTGAAGGAGGGAAGAGTCTTGGCACTGAGTGCTGTTCTGGGAAGCTAGGAGTGTTCCCAAGTCTGTGTAAAGCAAGGTCGGCAGCAGTCTCCAAGATATTAATCTTTCACCTTTCATTCTGTGCCATGGATAATTAATCATTTGATTGTGTAACTTCTTGTAAGACAGGAAAAATAGGACTGCCGCTGCCAGCATTTTTAACAAAGTTATTATTTCATATACATTTGAACTTTCTTCCAGTTCTTTGTAGGGTTTGATTGCATTGAATGAATCTCATCCAAACCCTTCCCCACCCAGGAAGAAGCAAGATAATATGGAAGTGTTTGTAGCTCCAGCATGATACTAGCTTAGGTGTCAGTGGTGGGGTAGCCACCATGGTTACAAACTCCAGAAGAGCTATGCAGCCTCTGAGTGGGAAGAGGAATCTGCACGATGAAGCAGAGCAGTTCATTCTAGGGGAAAAAGCTGAATGTGGCCCACACTTCAGTGGTGTTACTCTGCACGGACAACTGTCTATAACTGAAAGTAGAATCTGGCCAATTTACTGTTAACTCCAGAGAGCTGGAACTCGTGCTGGAGAAGGAAATGCTAGAGTTAAGTCCTAGAAAGGGAACATTTGTTATACAAGAATCTCCTCAGAAATACTCCTGCAATGCATCCAGCTGTATTAGACCTTTAAGAGATGAAATTCATATAAACCTTTAAGGGCTGTCAAGCCAAATGGATTCCTGGAACGGCTGACTATAAACTAACCTCACCTCTAATACCTCATGTTGTGGGACTTACTTAGACTTCTAGGGATACATTAAGTGGGAAAAAATGATTTAAAGAAAAATTAAACTTCTGTCATATGAGGTAATGAAAAATGAAATAAGGTGCCCAGAGGCTCCTTTGAGTAGTCTGTGGTGTCTCAGTTTATCCAGCTTAGTCCCACTGCATTTCCCTTCATAGTCCTGTAAACCCAGGCTACCTGGAGGAGAGGCTGTGTAAAACCAATAAAGGTACCTTCTAGGCAACCTGTAAATTTATACTGGAGTATATTGGGGAATCCCAGAGCTTCTAGGTTGGCTCCCTGGAATTTGTGTTCATAGAATATCATAGAATATCAGGGTTGGAAGGGACCTCAGGAGGTCATCTAGTCCAACCCCCTGCTCAAAGCAGGACCAATTCCCAACTAAATCATCCCAGCCAGGGCTTTATCAAGCCTGACCTTAAAAACCTCTAAGGAAGGAGATTCCATCACCTTCCTAGGTAACCCATTCCAGTGCTTCACCACCCTCCTAGTGAAAAAGATTGTCCTAAACCTCCCACACTGCAACTTGAGACCATTACTCCTTGTTCTGTCATCTGGTACCACTGAGAACAGTCTAGATCCATCCTCTTTGGAACCCCCTTTCAGGTAGTTGAAAGCAGCTATCAAATCCCCCCGACTCTTTTCTTCTGCAGACTAAACAATCCCAGTTCCCTCAGACTCTCCTCATAAGTCATGTGCTCCAGTCCCCTAATCATTTTTGTTGCCCTCCGCTGGACTCTTTCTAATTTTTCCACATCCTTCTTGTAGTGTGGGGCCCAAAACTGGACACAGTACTCCAGATGAGGCCTCACCAATGTCGAATAGAGGGGAATGATCATGTCCCTCGATCTGCTGGCAATGCCCCTACTTATACAGCCCAAAATGCCGTTAACCTTCTTGGTAACAAGGGCACACTGTTGACTCATATCCAGCTTCTCGTCCACTGTAACCCCTAGGTCCTTTTCTGCAGAACTGCTGCCTAGCCATTTGGTCCCTAGTCTGTAGCAGTGCATGGAATTCTTCCATCCTAACTGCAGGACTCTGCACTTGTCCTTGCTGAACCTCATCAGGTTTCTTTTGGCCCAATCCTCTAATTTGCCTAGGTCCCTCTGTATCCTATCCTTACCCTCCAGCGTATCAACCACTCCTCCCAGTTTAGTGTCATCTGCAAACTTGCTGAGGGTCCACGCCATCCTCCAGATCATTAATGAAGATATTGAACAAAACTAGCCCCAGGACCGACCCTTGGGACACTCGCTTGGTACCAGCTGCCAACTAGACATGGAGCCATTGATCACTACCTGTTGAGCCCAACGATCTAGCCAGCTTTCTATCCACCTTATAGTCCATTCATCCAGCCCATACTTCTTTAACTTGACGGCAAGAATAATGTGTATCAAAAGCTTTGCTAAAGTCAAGGAATAACACGTCCACTGCTTTCCCCTCATCCACAGAGCCAGTTATCTTTATCTCCAGTCTCTTGGTTGATTTTCAAGGTGGGTAGGAGGCTAATCTTTTATAATGCTGCAAACACTCGCTTTTAGTGCACTGCAGGAGACCTAGGAGACAATGCAACATAACAGCTGAGAATTCAATACCAGCTCACTTTCTCCCTCAAACACTTCTGAGCATATTCTCCTAAAGCCAATTCTTAGAAAAGTCATAAGAAGTTGATGACAATTTCAAGACTATATAGAGAGGTTGTGTGAGTTAAGTCAATTCCATGTCTGGTCACCTGTATGGAGCAAGGATGGACTGGAGGGAAGTGGGAAGGAAAATGTTTTAGCTACAAGAACTGAAATTTGAACCAGTTTACGGATATAGCCAGTAATGTCTAGTGGTTATAGCAGAAGACCTGGTTCTGCCAATAACTCACCATGTGACCTCAGGCAAGCCATTTAGCCTCTCTCTGCCCTTTTGTTTCTCCTTTGGTAAAAATGGGGAATTAATGTTTACTCGTCTTTAAGTGCTTCGAGACCCTCAAGTAAAAAGTATGAGAGACACATTATTTAGCCATCCTAATTCCAAAGTTCTAAAGGCAGTGCCACTTGTGACATTTGGAAAATTGGCACAATGAAATAAAGTTTTCAGAAGCTACATTTATTGATGGAGACATTGCTTTTTGGGGTGCAGAAAAAGGGAAATCCTGTCAGCATTCAATATCCTGCACACAGGCTGGCACTGCTTGAGTGTTGTGGTCTTAGTTAAGTTTCTTCTGTTTAGAAGAAGATTGGTGGTTCCAGTAGTTCTCTTGTAAGTAATTGGTAATCACATGTATAGTAAGATCTTTCAAAAATAGAAGGACAACTGGTGTTCAATGGGATTATAATGTTAATACTGAATGAAATGGAAGAGGCAACTTTTTAATTCAATCAGTCAGGATATTTGTTTTTGTTTTTTAACATTCTCCTCCCTTAAATCTTCAAAAGGATGAAGGCTTTGAAATTTGAACTCTGTCCCCTAGAAAGGGCATTGGCAACCAATGGTAGCTCACTACCTAGGGAGAGGAGAGGAAAGCCAGATAGTTCTACACTATAGGGCCAAAAACTGCCGGGGAGAGGAGCAAAGCAGCCACACTGCAGCAAAGTAGCGAGGTCATTAACAGTGGATTGCAAGATCCTTCATTATGAAGTCATAGTCAAGAATACATGAAGATAATGTATCAGTGACACCCCTCACACTAGGGGTAGCCAAGCTGACAATGCTGAGGATTGGGGTTTTTGTGAGAAATTGCTTGTCTCGTTTTCTTGACCAAAGCTCACATCGCCTCACCGTCAGCTACCTTCAATATAGTTTAGGAACAAGAGTGGTGTATTCTGCATAGCTATCCCAGCAAGCAGGTCAGTGGTCTAAAGTTGATTTTAATAGGATGTCACCAATGATAACTTTTACCTTATCTTCCCCTCCCCTCCCCCCACGAAGGCTGGATCTTGAAGACTAGTGGCCAGGGTGTGAATGAATTAGCCTGCCAGGGCAAAGCACTATTTAAAATTTTTGCTTTGTATAGTTTCTTGCACATCAAACATTCCATTTTGATAGAGTAAAGGTTAAACCACTCTGGATCATGTGTGCACATTTGTAAGAGTATGTGTATGTGTGAGGGAAGGCAGGACAGCATAGTTAGGAAAGCTATGTCTGGAGTCTGCAAGTTAATATGGTATTGCTCATGGTACTGCTGCATGCCTCATGGTACTGCAAGTTAATATGATACTGCTGCCAGGGGCGGCTCTAGCTTTTTTGCTGCCCCAAGCACGGCAGGCAGGCTGTCTTCGGCGGTGCGCCTGCGGGAGGTCCCCGGTCCCGCGGACTCAGCAGTATGCCTGCGGGAGGTCCGCCGGTCCCGCGGCTTTGGCGTACCCGCTGCCAAATTGCCACAGAATCCGCGGGACCGGCGGACCTCCCGCAGGCGTGCCGCCGAAGGCTGCCTGACTGCCGCCCTCGCAGGGACCGGCAGGGCACCCCCCGCGGCTTGCCGCCCCAGGCACGCACTTGGTGCGCTGGTGCCTGGAGCTGCCGCTGACTGCTGCATGTCTCATGGTACTGCTCATGGTACTGCTGAATGCCTCATGCCTCATGGTACTGCTCAAGGTACTGCAAGTTAATATGGTACTGCTGCATGCCTCATGCCTCGTGGTACTGCTCATGCCTCATGCATTACAAATATCCTGAGGAACTCTGTAAAGCATCAGTGGGGGGCAGGGCAAGATTTCACTTCTGTTATTTATAGCTTTGTTTCTACTCTGGTCACCAACGAGACAATCTGCAGCATTGGTAAGAGTCCAAAACCATACTCGTAGTCCAGAAGCAAGAGCATTCCTGAAGTCCCTTTTGGGGATAGGGAGAGATGGAAGGTAATTGTAACTGGACCCTAAGGTTTGTTTCTAGCTGTTCCATGAATTATTAGATGCCCAGACAGAGAGCGTCATCTCCTGTGTGGTGTAATCCTAGCACAGATTTTATCGTTATTTATTTTTCACCTAGGACAGTTGCAAGGAAATCCCAGATGACTAAAAAAGCCAATCCTGTTGCTATCTGGTTACGGAGGAGTGGAGAGCAATCTAATGCCTGAAGGCTATTCACTGCTCTGGGAACTGCAGGTCAGATGTACCCGATAGAGGGCAAGGTCAGTGTCTTAGCTAAGTCTTCAAATTGTTTCCCTCTCCCAAACTCCATGATTTCTATCTCCCCTGGTTTGAGCCTCAGAGAGATATTTTTCATGCTCTTGCCGGCATTGTGCCATCTGTGTGGTGGTATTGGTCGCATCAGCTAGGAAGGAGAAGGAGTGTCATCAGCAAGCTAGGGACACTGTTGCCTGTGGCATTGTTACTAGGGTCTTCCAAGGGGGCTTGCACACATACAGAAAAGTAAAAGACACAAGATAAGGGCTGGAAGGAATCCACATAGGAAAGCTGTTGAGAAAGATGGTATGTCCTCCAAACCAGGATGTGAATGATATCAATACAGGACAACTGCCTCTGTAGAGCAAGAACTTCACAATGAAATGTTACAATAACAGCCACTGGGTGATGTGGTGACAAATGCTGCTAGTGGTACCACATCCCAAGGCAAAACCTACATCTAGCAACTTTATTTAACAAGGTAGCCTGGGATTTCCAGGAGTCTTTGTGTGTCTTTCCAGAGGCACCTCTGGATAATTTGGTTCTTTTCCCTGTATATCCAAGGCCAGAGTGTTCATAGATCCCAAGGCCAGAAGGGACCATTGTGGTCTTTCGTCTGACCTCCTGCATAACACAGACCATAGAACTTCCCCAAAATAATTCCTTTTGAACTAGAGCTTATCTTTTAGAAAAACTTCCCATCTTGATTAAACAGTTGCCCATGATGGAGAACCCATCACAACCCTTGGTAAGTTATTCCGATTGTTAACTACCCTCACTATTAAAAATGGACATCTTATTTCCAGAGTGAATTTGTCTTGCCTCAATTTCCAACCATTGGCTCTTATAATACCTTTGTCAGCTACATTGAAGAGCCGATTATTAAATATTTGTTCCCCATGTAGGCACTTACAGATTGCGATCACCTCAGCCTTTTTATTAAGCTAGACATTTTTTTTAAGAGTGAATTCGATGCATACTAGGAATTTGTAAGAACTCGAGGAACTTTGTTCAAAAGGAACATGTCACCACAAAGATATCAGTGCACTGGGCTGGGTGGGTGAGCTGAAGATTTAGTTGCCAATGCTCAGTAACCAAGAAGAATCAATATTTTGGTTAGATAACTTTCAGGTTGCCTGCTTAAAAACACTAAACTTCCAGTATTTTGACTAGGTGTCATTGACCCTCTCACCTGCCACACCCCAGCCCACACTCATTGGAACTGGAGACCTAGTCTGAGCTGACAATGGAACAAAGCTGTGGAGTCTAAGCTGGTCTGCAGTGGTGGAGTTCCCCCCACTAGCTCTGCAGTAGAGCTCCCTGCTAGTGGAATTTCTATGATACCTCAGCAGCCGTGCCCCTGGAACGATTCTGTTGGCTCAGGGGCATGGTGTTTACATAATGTAATGTATTCTGCCGACCAACCTGACCTTTACAGAACAGCCGCTTCCTGTCTGCAGTGCTGGCAGCTCATTCACGAGCTGGGAGAGACAAGCCTTAGAAAAAATTGTTTGTCTTTTGGACCAGGGCTTTGGGTCGTTACTTTGCAAGTCACAGAACTGTGACTCCAATCCAGAGGAGACTAGAATCTGACCTTAACCTTGGCACCAGGCTTCTGAGGTCATATCCCGCCAGCACTACAGGGTGTGGTGCCTTTTGTTCCATTTCTTCAGATGCCAGGAAAAATGGAGGCAAGAAGAGAAAAAAAAATAGACATTAAATATGGGATTTTGCTACCATTGCACCTTGTCCCTGAGCTGCTGTGGGATGGAGTGGGGAGAACGAGATGTGATGGCATCTTTCTCAGATCAATATATAGCAGCACATTTTAAAGAGCGAGTTTTCTTTTTACCAAAGAGAAGTATCTGTGTTTGGGTGTATAAACACCGCACCAGCATGGAAGGGGTTCAGGAGCTGCTTTGGGCTGGAGTAGCCCCACCCTGCCACACCTGCAAGTCATGCCAGGAATGGAGGAGGCGTTCGAAAGAAGAAAGCGCCACTTGGCCATTGGCAGCCCTGGGATGGGAGCGGGTTGTTGAGCTTCCCAGCCCCCAGGAAGAGGCCTTGTGACTAGCAGAGTCTTTGCCCTCACAGAAAGGGGACACAGATCCCCTGTATTACATAGGGGAAACAGACTAAATCCTATAACTTGAGCTGGCAGCCCAACAAATTTGGATCAGGCTGTGCCCCATCCAGGGCACCTCTGAAGAAAGAGAGGCTAATATACTGGCTAGAACTGCCTACAGGTTTCTTTTTTTCTTTTGCCCTTTCGTTTAATCTCTTTTGCTGGCCTTGGCTTGTTGGTTTTACTCGGAACTCTGAAAAAGGGAGAAAGAATCAGATGGCCTCAGCGGGAGAGCTGAGAGCCTGTCATTGCTAGATTGACACCAAATGCTCCTGCTGGAAGAACTGGACTTCTGTGAGTGCATTTTCCATGTAACACCCAAAGGTAATGCTCTAATGGTGACAGATCCCAGACAGTGAACCTTTACAAGCCCTTCTGTTTACCCTGGGTGCTAACACTCATATACTGTGCAGTTCATAGTGCAGGACACATTACATGGTAAGCATCTTAGGGCAAGGACTGTGCCTTCCTTTTTGTCTTGTATTTGTCTTTAAAAACACACTGCTGGAGTTTCATTATGATCATGCTAACAATCATGCTAACAATCCACCTTATGGATTAATGATCATTAAGTTGTTATTTTCAATCAAAAATCCTTTCCCCCAGCTATAGAAACACAATCAGGGCATCTGCTGCCACGAAGCTTTTATATTTTTTTGATTTCAGAAAAAGGCTGAAAAGTGACTAACGTCAAAAGAAAAATCTATTTGATTTTTTTTTCAAACAATGGTGTTAAAAATGCTTTTATGCCCAAGGAAACCTCAAATGAAGAGATTTGGCACAGAGGGAAATGTTAAAGGCAAGTTACAACTCCCTAAAACTAGAATATAACCTTTTACGGTCCTTCCCTCTCCACCCCCAAATGGTGCAAAGCCACCCCACCCATACGCATTTGCCATCTGACTCTTGTCTGACTTCTACAGAAAGGCTTTCCACCAGAAGGGGCACATCTCAGTCATAAGCTAGGACCCTATTATCGGTGCTGTATATTTTATGAAATTTGAAATGATAAACTTGCTTCCCAGCTCTTTGGGACATGACAGATTTTAATCTGTCTGATTTTATAAAACTTACCTTTTTGGGGGAGTGGGAGGGATTTTGACAAATGAGGAAATAGTCATTTGGTAACTGCACCATGACCACATCCAAAATTCAGATGTTCTACATCTTTAATATCCAGCTGAGGTTGTGCTAGAAGGTGCTTTGAGAGAAGCCTGTTGGGAAAGAGCACCTGAAAAGAACACTAATGCTATTGCTTGTCTGTCACTTTTAAGTTTTATTGGTGACATCCCATCTCGTTTGGAATGAATGCCATTATTAACACTAATGAATGCCATTATAAAGCACTCTACTTCTGCTAGCCTTTGTGCATCTCAATGCTATCATACACATCTCTCTGTGACCCTTGTAATGCCCACCACACAATGTGTGGTGTTTAGACTGGTGTCCACATAGCCAGGCTGTATTATGATCTTCAGTTATAGGCCAGGGGTGACCAATATGCAGCCTTTAAATTTTAGTATAGAAATGTAGCCTCTACAAGATGCCACTGCCTATATGCCAGGTTATTTGGATTAAGATGAAGCATACTATGCTTCATTTGGAGACCTTTGGTTGAGACCTGCTTCTCCACTTCATGCGAAGCAAACTTGGCCTTTGGCTGATGTCCACTTCCTACTGCAGTGCCCCCACTACCACCACCATTGACCAAAATGTGTGTGCTGATGTAAGGTCAGAAGGAGGTTAGAAACCTAGGCACACAGAATTGAAGAAATAGCCATCGCTGTGGAAACAACGGGCTCCATTGTAATAGGCTCAATGGTAGCAACAGGCTTCTGGAATTGTCACATCCGTTGTTGTTATGGCTCTCCCACAAAGATGGAGGGAGTCCAAATGTATCACAGTGAGGGTGGTTAGGGTGTCACTCCGTGCAGGAGAAGTCACTCCGTGCAGGAGAAGCATCAGTGTGGAATATGACAGGAGCTACTGGCTATAGAATAGAGCCCTGTCGTGCCAGGCATTGCACAAGCACATTGTACTGCCCCTATCTCCAAAAAGCTTAGTCTAAATAGAGAAGACAGAAAAGAAGTATTATTTTCCCCCATTTTGCACAGGAGGCGCTGTGGCACAGACACACCAAGATACTTGCCCAAGGTCTCCCAGGATGTTTGTGCAGAGCAAGGAAAAGAACACGGCTCTCCTGTCTCCAACTTGGTGCCTTGACCCCCAGAGCATACCCTTTGCAAGGGACGCAGCAGGTTAGAACTGAGCTGTGCCAGAAAGGCATGTCCAGTGCTTGCCTACGCACTGATGTGCCATTGGTGCCATGAAGCAGTAAAACACAGCAACATTTTGAGAGAAAGTCTGAAAGCAGTGTGTGTGTGTGTGTGTGTGTGTGTGTGTGTGTGTGTGTGTTAAAAAGACAGAGAGAGAGAGAGAGAGAGAAGGTGGGTGAGGTAATATCTTTGATTGGAACTACTTCTATTGAAAAAACATTGGGTGATGGAGCTGGGATTGGCTTTACTTAGCTGGGGAAATCTTGTTTTCTGAATACACTTGAGGTTAGGACCCTGACTTGTTTATCACTTAACTTTTAGTGGTGCTACCTCATCTAGTTTAGCATGAGTCACCCATCCCATCCCCAGTCAATGTTCTGTTGTTCTAACCAAACATTCTGTTCTTCCAGCTAAAGTTGCGGAACCTCTTTCCTGTTAGAGAATAAAGTAAAATAACCTTTACAGAGTCTTGAGCAGCTTTAAACCATCCTTCTGGAATTGATGATTTCCCCCCTCCTAGTGAAACAGACACGAAAGCAGCCAACAAATAGAATGAGGGCAGAGTAGGAAACATGGGGCGGGGTGGGAGGGGAGCCCTCAAGGAGCTGAAGTCAGTTCCTTCTTTCCAAAACAATAGAAATGACAAGCACGTTCCACAATTATTCTACCACTGCATCAAATGAGGGTGCTTGGCGGAACATCAGATCATGTGCCAGGATAAACTGGTCTTGGAGGGCTCAAGGATGTGACAGGAAACGTCCAAGGTTTCACCGAGGGCAGTAGAGCGCCAGTCGTGTTAAAAATAAAATGAGACTCTCTCTCTCAACCTAAACATCCCCTGTGGGGAGTGAGAGGAGGGATGTCAGAGACAGACAGTAGAGGCCACAGCTGCTTCTGGAACTTCCTTTCTGCCTCTTAAGTGTTTCCCTTCTATTTTCTCATTCGCTGAAAACAATTAATTTTGTTCTACTTTTTTCTGTCACACCGCGACGATGACTTCACCTCGCTCTGCCTCCCTCCTTCTTTGGAGCTGGTAGAATTTTACTGGCTAACATCAAGGAGCAAAATTCTGCCAATAGCGTTTGTCCAGTTACTTCTTGATTCTGATAAAAGTGGGGTAGAGAAGTAGGAGCGAGAAGAGACCTGATGCTAGCCGAGTCATCAGCATGGCAACGATGCTTGACCCCAACTTTCCATTTTTTAGATCTAATTTGATACTGCATGACTCAGGGGTGGATGTGGTTGCCCAATGGCTGTGTCTGGTCATGAGATACCACCAGGCCTCACCACTCGGGAAAAAGTTACTCCTATCTTTAAGGTATATATTACAAGGATCCTAAAGCGCTGTACAAGGTGTGGAGCAAATTCTCCCCAGAGACTCTGACAGAGTTGCACCAGGTGTAACTGAGAGCAGACTTTGGCAGGAGGCTACAGATGTGAAGGAGAAAGAGTTCCTTCAACTGCTACCAAAAACGTTTTTTCCCCAGTGCTTGCAAATTGCCTTGACTCCCCTAGTGGAAGAGGAATGTTTGCTGTCTTTAGAGAATGAAATTCCCTCCCCAAAATGTTGAGCAAATCACAGGGCATAACCAAATCTGCCATGATGAACTGTACCCACCCCTTTGGCCTTATTGTCATCAGCAACAAACATTGTGGGGGAGGGGGACGGGGGAGAAGAGGTTCAGCTCAAACTGCCCATCTATCATCTCCTTCTGCTTCTGCAACCGGTTTGATGTTTGGAAACTGCACGTGCCCTGGATGACATCCTACTGGATGCTGCTATCATGCTGGCAGCCTCCACCTCTTCCTTGCATGTGCTTCCGTACCCAGAGCTGACCTGTGCCTCGTTAGGACCTGTGTTTTGCTCTGTCATCTCAGTGCAAGTCCAGTGGAAGAGCAGCATGCTGGCCCGATGTGTCAGTGGCCTAATAATTGGCCCACATGTCTGCTGTGATTGTGAGGTGAAATGTCTTTTTCCCACATCCCTTCAGAGGAGTGCCAGTAACTTGAATGCCAGCCCATTGTATTGGCTTGGCATTAAACAAGAAGGTCATGGAATTTAGGCCAGGATCGGCAGGCAGGAGCAGCATCACCTGGCTACAAATGCTACCAGCAGCAGGATCAAAAAAGCAGGCAGCATTTAGACGAAGAAGTATAAGCAGAATTGCACAAAGAGAACAGCTGATGCAGATACACCAACAGGAGAATTAGACACTGCCGCCTAGTGCCCAAATAGCATCCTCCATGGTCTGCATGGTTGGTGTTACGGAGTCTGAACAGTGCACTTGCAATCAGTTAGCTAGCTACCGGGATGTCTGTGCAGCTTCAGCCCTTTTGCAGCCTGCTGTGAGCAGGTATGGCAGCGTCAGTGGTGACGGAGGTGAGAGAAAGCAATAGCATTTGCAATAGTGGCCTCAGCAGCTGAAGTGTGATGGGGCTGCTCCATCTCCTGGGCCACAGAGCTGCTCCCCTGACTGAGGTGGGTTCACTTGCACTCTCATCCTCTTGCTAGTGGGTCACTACTCCTTTCCATGTCCTCTTCGCTGCTGCCCACCATCACTGTTATTCATGGACTCTGGGGCAGGTTAATTAACAACTCATCAGAATTCTTCTCTCCAAATTCAGCATCAGAATCTGGGAAGCAGCCTCAGCCTCTATATTTGAGAAATCTACAAGTGTCTGCTTGATTTGTCCCCTTCCTTTGTCCTCTGAGGTCTGCAGGCAAAACTGTCTTACTGCAAAGTGGCCAGCACCGAGGGAGGCTATTCTATATCTTCTGGGTTTCATTCTTCACGTGCTGTTTGAGCTTTCCTCTGGAGAAATGCCTATTCATCTAGAACCACTGCCGCTCCTGACCGCCTTGATTTTTCAGATGAGACACTGTAATGAAGACGAAAAGGATCCTTTATGAAGGAATGTGGAAATGATGGAATGTGGAAATGATGGATAAACTTCCAAAAGGCAACCATCCTCCAACCCTTGCTGAAGCAAGTTGTGGGAAGCAGGAGTTATACGACCACATCAGAGGTTGAAAGTCAGTCATGGTCCTGCCTCCAGATGCCACCGTTTTGGGGCCAAAATGTTGCTGCTGGGGTTTGGGGACCCTTGCTGAGATATTTGCTGCTGAGTCTCCTTCGTGTGAACTGACTCCCAAGAACTTTGCTTAATGGTTAAGCAAGTTCATTGCTATAAAATGGAGCAGGACAGCTTTTCTGTTCTTATTAGAATGGCCTAATAAAACCTGGGAATCTTGGCAACAGAGAAACTTGCATTTTACATTAATGACATGCACCAGAACTTCTTTACCATCCATTTTAATATATATATATATATAAATATTAGCCTGTTGGAGATTAGTAACCTTAATATTGCCCAACCTTGACCCATGCAATCCTTTAAATATGAGAAGAATCCCTATTACATGACACTGAGGGCTATACATACATTGGATAGGTCTATAGCATAAGTAGACAACAATATGTCTAATGCAATTAAATACTATGGTACTGGACACTATAGAGAAAATGAAGATCATGGCCTCCAAAACCAGTCCCCATCCACCCCTTGCCACCGTTGCAAGGTATTGAAGTAGAAAATGAGCTATTGAGCTGCCTGCAATTTCCACTTCAGTATTTTATTAGCTTTAATTGTGCTGTTTTTTGGTTTATAAATATACTTACAAGACAATAGACAATGGGAGAAGTGGCTTAGGGCTCCCAGTGGATTTATGTTGACAATGAATGCCATTGAGGGAAACACAACATACGTTCCCAGAATAGCAGAGGAGAGCTCATCAGCTGAACAACGAAATGCTGGAAACAAACAGCTATAGTAGAGTTGTCTAAAGGACTCAGACAATGTCAGCTTGGCCCAAGAAGACTAATTTTCCAGAAATCTGATCACTTTATGTATACAAGGATATGACATGTTTCTTCCATTGGTAATGCTAATGTCTATGTGAAAGTCTTTGTAGGCATAAATGTAAAGTCATTTAAAAGTATTTGAAGTTTAAAGAGGCAAAACCACCCTGAATTTCATGCTGTTGACCAGATTCCTAGGTGCTACTGCAATACAAAATAATAAATAAGAGACTCCTTCAGAAATGCATGGCTTAATATCTATATCCAAAGAGTGAGATGAGTCCATTTACTTAACGTGCTCAGATGCTGATGAATCTTGTTCTGGAAATTGTATACTGAATAGGTATCCAGATGGGAACTCTTCTTCCTGCTTTGTCTATCCTTGTGATGAAAAAGCTTTGGGGGTCTAGAGATGACCAGTTGCTTTGTTTCCTCCACCATCACGCTCTTTTCTTTTTACTGTTTCCTTTCTTAGATTTGTCTATTGCGTGCTCCAGCTTGATGCTTCATATACAATTTTTTTTAAAGTGAGATATTCATTTGTATAAAGAAGCATGTTTACTTGTCACCAGTTAGTAGCTCTCCTTCCCCACTAAGTAGAGGGCCTGTGCTTTCCTTCATCTTTCTCTTGCTCCTCATGTATTTAAAGAACCTCTTTTTATTGCCTTTTATGTTCCTTTCTAGGTGTAACACATTTTGTGCCGTAGCCTCTCTTTGTTCCAACATGCTAGTGCTATACTTTTGTACTCCTTCTTAGCAATTATCCATGTTTCCACTTTTTTTAGGATTCTTTTTTGATTGTCAAGTCACTAAAGAGCTCCTGATAGGAAAAATAGTAAGATGTCAATATGACTCTCTTTCCTTTGCATCGGGATTGTTTGCTGTTGTGCCTTTAATATTATTGTTTCCGTGAGAAACTGCCAGCTCCCCTAAACTCCATTTTTCCCCCTCAGATTTTCTTCCCATGGGAGTTTACCTATCAGTTCTCTGAGTTTGTTAAAATTGGCTTTTTGAAGTCCATTGTCCTTATTCTGATGCTTATTATCTGCAGCTTATCAGTGCTTTTTACATAAAAAGATACAAACGTAACAAAAGAACCCAAGCTAAACATGCAGCATATCAGCCCCACCCGTCCTGCCACGCTTCAAATGAACGGCCAGCCCCATTCTGCCATTGCCGCCCATGTCCTTCTGGGGAATAAGCCCGGGTCTGTAGTTTGTTTACTAGCAGTTACTGTTCCCGTCTGAAAAGTGACATTTAAGGGCACCGTCTAGGTACCTCTATAGACCTTATCATCATGGTATCCAAGTCCCTCACAACACTCCGAGGAGGCAGGGAAGTATGATCTCAAATGGGCGAATGGAAAACTGAGGCACAGAGAAAAAAATGGTAAAACAGGAAGTCTGGGCAAAATGGGTAATTTAAACCCTTGTCTTCGGAATCCCAACCCAATGCCTTAACCAAAAGACTGATGATCAATTGAAATTCAAGCTAAGAGACTCGTTCTCTAAGTCACAGGGCATGTTTCTGCCACAAGGATGGATTAATGTGACCCTGAATCAGCTCAAAAGCTGGTACAATGCAGATTTGACATTTGCTCTATGAACATTCGTCAGCATTTTTTTTTTGAGTTTGCTGTTTCCATAATCTCTTTTTGTGAATTTTCCTGCAAACAGCTGAAAGGTGGGATGGGTAGTTTTCAAAATTCCAAGTGATTAGTTACAGAAGATTGTTTTAAGTATTTGCATGGG
The DNA here is from genome assembly GCF_002925995.2 of Terrapene triunguis. Taxonomy (NCBI): domain Eukaryota; kingdom Metazoa; phylum Chordata; order Testudines; family Emydidae; genus Terrapene; species Terrapene triunguis. Next base: position 3,778,415 of record NW_020664522.1, on the reverse strand, counting down.
TCAAATGACAAGCCTGTTTGCTAAACAATGTTGCTTGGATTTGTCTTGTCCTTGTTTAAGTTTGAAGGAAGGCCATGCTGCTCAATAGAATCTTTTATTTAAATGAAATAATGTTCAAAAATAATGGCCTTCAGAATAATGAAGAGAAAGAGCAGCAGCAGCAGCTGAAAAGCAGTTACTGTCAGGCCTCCTACTTTTCCTTACTCTAGGGAACTGTTTTTTGCAAGATTTTAATAGCCTGCTGGCTGTTTGATAAGTGAACATACTTTGTGGATGTGAGAATGAGTTGGTCATGTTTCCTGTCTGCTGCAGAGAATCCTTTGTATTCTAGGCTTTGGGAAGTCCTTTCCTTTGTAGACTGTATGACATAATAGTCCATTTGATAAGGAGCCTAATTCTGCACCTGCCCCAGTATAATTCTTTTTGCAGTCTATGCCTGATCTTTCACTTTGAGATGTCTCCAGGAACACAACTGTGTCCTATCTAATCAGGAAAGGCTTTTCTTTGGGTGTGTGCATTTTCAATTCACTGGTTCTCAAGCCAGCCACAATAAAGGGAGGTGTGGTGCAAGCTTCCCCCCACCCCCAAGCTTTGCCTGTGCACTTCAATTCAAATCTGCCACTCCCCTTGCTTTTCTATCACTAAGCTCCTCTACAGCTCTCCAAATTCTGCCCTAATCATTCTGTAGAAAACAGGCACTATCCTTCCCCACCAGCGGAAAGTGCAAGACTCCAGAGAGTCTGTAGTTTACTTATTTGAACTATGTCATGTCAACAAAACAAAAATAAGGGTAGAGAGACTAACCTAAGATCTTAAGCTAAAATAAAAAAACTAACCTAAACAATGTGCAAAAAATTCCAGGTAGCCACTATTAAGCATAGCCTGGAATGAGCTAATTGAGAATCTTCAGGAGAGCTTGGTACAGGTCTGTCCTCTCTCAACATCGCAGCCTAAATAAAAGCAGTGGGTCTATTAGAGGGCTTTTATAGCTGGGTAATTGCCAACATTCACCTTTTTAAAGGAACCATACCCTTTATTTCTATACATTTAAAAAAAAATGGAAAGACCTCTGGCATTGTAAGGCTCAAGACTCTGTGTCAGCTGTAATAAAATCCATCCCAGTAGGGTCCGGCTTGTGGCATCCACAGATCCTGTGCTGCGGCAGCGACAGCAGAGCAGCTTGTATTCACCATAGTCTCAACCTCTTGCTAAATACAGGCAGGTGTCAGGATTCCATGGGCCTATTACCTAAAAGCAAGTGTTCTAGCCTCCTGCAGCAGCTGCAGCAACCTAGAAACTTGCCACTCACCCTAGGTTTCTTTCTCTGCAAGGGTCTGACCCTGGCTTAGACACTCTCACATTTTCAGACGGGAGATAACGAAAGAAAAATAGGTAGGTACATTGATCAAAGCTTTTAGATAGAAATATAAATGGGGGCAGGAGGAGAAGGGGGAAAGAATGAAAGAAAGCTGGGAATAGAGCATCCCCTGACACCAGCGTCCCTCTAAACTGGAAAGAACTACCTCTACACCCCAAGTATATTGAACCCTAGCTAGGGAAAATGAGGGCTACCAGCTTCCCTCTTTGTTAAAAACCCTCAGGATACCCTTGAGGGAAGAAAAAACAACACCACCCTTTATTAATTGAACTGGTTGAAAAAATTCTGACAAAAGAGTTTTTTGTCAGAATTTACTGATTTGTTGAAATTGAAATGTTTCCCCAGGAAGGTTCGATCAACAACGTTCCTCAGGAAACCAGGCAGGATTCAAAAGGTTTCTGAGAGAAACCTGATTGCTTTCCTCCCAGCTCACCCACACAGCTCCTTATCAGCCCTGGGTTGCGGGTGGAGCTCCCCTGGCCGCACCCTTTCTGCTCGAGGCCCCCTCACCCCCATGCAGCCCCCCCAGCTGCACAGTGCCTCCCCTCCTGAGACCCCAATCCGCCCCGCCAGAAAAATCTTATGTTTCTCCCAAAGAACCTGAGCTGATGAACCCAGGAAGCTGAGTAGCACATACCGCTTCCTCAGCTGCCCTGGAACCTGCATGGCACATGATAAGCAAAAATTTCCCCTTGCAAACCTCACAATTGGTGGACTGTGGCCGCAGCTGTGCCAGGGAGGCTTAGCCTGCCCTGCCTATTACACCCACTGCCTATGTCAGCAGCCCACCTGGTGACCTGCGGGGTCCCTTGGGCTTCCAGGGTCCACATGGACTGCCCCGAGGCCAGGCAACCAGGACTTCCAGGATCCACCGCTTTGAGACAGCCAGCCAGCCCAGGGACCCCAGGGTTTCCAGTGTCTGAGGCTTTGGGACTGCCCATCTGGTGGATTGCCCTAGGGTCAAGGCTCCCTCCCCTTTCACAGAGAATTTTGAAATGTTTGTTTTCATTCCAAATCAGAGCAAAACCAAATTTTTAAATAGCTAAATCCTCCATGAAACAGAATTACCTTTCTCCGGCCACTGCTACTTATTCTTCAGTTTATTTGTAGTCCTTACAGGCCCTGTTGTGCTAGGCTCTGTACACACACATAGTAAGAGAAAGTCTCTACCCTGAAGCACAAACAATCTACATAGACAAGAGAGGCAGAGAGTGGAAGGCACAAAGAACTGAGATGACTTGGCCAGAGTCAGTGGCAGAGCCAAGAGAAGAACCTAAATCTTCTGAATCCCAGGGTGTGGCCATACCCACCGAGCTATGCTGTCTCTCACTGCACTGGGGCAAGCTGGTAATCCTCAATGCCCACACACCGCATCCTCCACTTGGACACTCAAGACTTTTGACTTCCACTCTCTCCAGTTTATATAATGATACCATGGAAAGAATATGATAGTTCCCAAGACAGGGGAATCAGACAATCTGTTACACCACCGTCCTAGTCCTAGTCCTGGGCCTGGAGAGTACCAGTCACGTGTTGTATGATGTTTTGGGGAGGTAAAAAAAAACAATCTAGGCAGTAGACGGAGACCACAAAACTCATGTGTGATCTAAATTAGATTTAAATGCAGATCTCCCCAGTAGGGTAAAATGCAGGCCCTGATGCACCAGCTGGAGCATCCATGAACAGGCATTTCACATGGCTGGTTGAAAAAATCCACAAGAAGAACAGGAAATCCAACAGTTAATTTCCCACTTGTTTTTTTTCTGGAGGGGTCAATGTGCATGTATCCCATAACATTCAGAGTCCTCAAAGGCATCTTTAGCATCAGTAGGTCGGGGAAAAGAGACAAGGTGGGTGAGGTAATATCTTGTATTGGCTCAACTTCTGTTGGTGAGTGACAAGATCTCTCACCAACAGAAGTTGGTCCAATACAAGATATTACCTCACCCACCTTGTCTCTCTAATTGCTTGGAACCAACACAGCTACAACTACATTGCATAAGACAAGGGAAAGAGAGAATTTTGTGTTTTCATGTCAAGAAAAAAGTGCTCATGCTTGTTTGCAGCAGGGAAACTAAGCAAGGACATTTTTCATTGTGAATGTGAAACATCGGGATGTGCTTCTGTATCTTCCTGCATCAGAATTACAGAACCAGGAAGGGTAGGTCTGCATTCCCCTTCCTACCACAGAGGGGGATGGGCAGGGGACCATACTCTCAAGAGCACTTCTCCTAGCTTGCAGAGTGATTTTTATGCTTCCTTCTCTCTGTAACAAGGCAAGTTGCAGCCACATATGATCATTTATTCATTCCATGACCTTGAAATCCCTTTCCCTTACAAGAAAAACAACAGCTCCCCTTCAGAACAGTAGGCTTCATAGGAAATCACACAAATCCCCTTGCTGCTTGTACTGTGTCAAATGGGAGAACTTATCTAGTTAGTGACTTTTATAAGGTTTTATTTTTCAGTAGAGTAGTTAAGATTGGTAATAAGCAAGGAGTCTGGTACCCAGCCAGCCTTCTTACGACAATGATAGAGAGAAAAGAGCCAAGTAATATATTTGAATGTTGTCAGTGCCTTGTTATTTTATTTATTTATTTTTTGTCATGCATTTTTAAATCAACCGAGGGGTGTAAACACCAAGGACGGGAAGGAAATTGTTCCAGGGTGGCCCAAGGGGAGGATAACAATGAATAATAGAATGAAATGTTAAATCAGGGGAAAAGTTAGGCGAAATGTCAGAAGAGATTTCCAAAAATTGAGCCCTGCTACTTACTGCTAGTGGAATAGGCTTTCCAAAAAGGCCATCAAAGCCCCATCATTTCAGGCTAGCTCAGACAAAGCCTTGGAGAACAGACTGTGAAGAAGTAGCCTCGGAAAGACGATGGGGGATTCGCTCTCTGTTTGCAACAGATGAGAGAGAATTGGGCTGCCAAATGCCCCCTCCACCCCCTGGATTTCTAGGGTGCTGGGCTGATGTCAAAGTACAAGCATTTCTGAAGAGAATGGTTTAGCATATGTAGAATGCCTGGCTGCTATCAAAGTGCAAGTGTGTATGCAGTTATTGGCTTGACACCTCTAGCTTACTCGTGTGATGTCCAGGAACAGGTTACTGTGATGTCGCTCGCTCTGCAACTTCAGCTTTCTGGTCTTGTGTCAAGTATCAGGCCCCTGTCACACCAGTAGTTTAGCATTCCTAGCTTGGCAGGATTATATCAAGATACAGGCCTCTGATGTTACTGGCTCAATCTCTCTCCCGCCAATGTCTGATGTCATGCCTTTGTGACATAACTGGCTCAGAGCCTCTAGCTTGCAGGGCTTGTGTGAAGGCCCAGGCCTCTATGAGGCATCTGCCTCAGCACATCTTGCTTGCTGGCATGATGTCAAGACAAAGGCCTTTGTGACATAGCTGGCTCAACAGCCTAACTTATTGGTCTGATATGAAAGTGCAGGTCCCTGTGAGTGTATTTGCTCAGGTGGGAGGATATGCAGTTGCTAGGTAGAGCTGGTTGGGAATTTTCCATTGGAATGATTTTCTTTTCCCAATATCAACATTTTCTGCAGGAAAATGTCAGTTTTGCCCCAAAATCTAAACTTCTCATTGGGAAAATCAAACCAATGGCACCCTGGCTGCACCTGGGAGGCCCTTTTCAACTCAAAGTTCTCCCTGCAGGGAGGTTCTCCCAATATGCAATTTTTTTGAAATTTCTGTCTGGTGAAACTATTTCTAGGTTTTTACTTTTCATCCAAAATCAGGACAATTTCCACGTCCCGCAAAAACCTTGGAATTTCCATGGGGTGGAGATTCCATTTTCTGGCTAGTGCTATTGTTAGGGTGCAGTGTCAAAACTGACAAGGGAAATGTCACCCCCCATTTCCCCCCCCCCCCCCCGAGGAACAGGAGTTTATCAGGAGGGAGAGGGTGCTGCCTGTATCACTTCTGTGTGCTAATAGAGGCTCACCCTAGAGGAACACTGGAGCATTGGAAGCAGTAGTAATTTGCAGTAGCCCCTGGAATCAGTAGACACTGAGCCTTGTCATGGAACAGAGCCTTAACTTTTAAAACCCTGACCCAGAGGGTGATACTGTTGCCAGAAAAGTTTCTGTTTCCTACCAGTACTCCTATGTATCAGGCCCTTATTACTGTAGTGAGCTGCCTCTTCTCTAGCATTACACCAATTCAGCAAGAATCCAAGCGTCACTAGAAGGCCTCTTTGCCAAATACAGTCCGAAACCATCCTACAATCCATAGCAATGATCCCAGCTTATCACCTGGTGCTGAGGGTATGATGCCTGTCAACAGGGATTGAACCCAGGGCCTTTGGAGCTAAGAGCACAGCTGCTGTAGCAGATACATAGCCTCTGTGAATCCAGCAGAGAGGGAGATATTTAACATACACTAAACAGTGGTTACAAACATGTTTCCCCCCAGATTAAATACAGTGCACATATCCAATAAAATAAAACAGATGCTGTATTAGAGATTGCACAGAGGGGGACTTATGCTGCTGCTTAGGCATGAGAGCCATGCTAACAGATTTCCAACCACTTCCAGAGTCACAGTGCTAGAGGCTTGCATGGAACTTTCATAATATTCACAGCTAGCTGACTTTCTCAGTAGCAAACTTTTACTACATGTACAGGGTACCTCGTCTGTTCCTGACAGGGAGAAGAGTAACAAAATACAGTTCAATAATTCCTAGAAAAAAAAAATCTTGTTGAGCTTTGCCCTCTGTCAACTGAAAAATATGATTGTTTTGCTCCACGGGAGAAACATGGGAATCAGGAACTGATAACAGACTTGGCCAGAGGCCTTTTGGCTTCAGTGTCCTTTCAATAGCTATCTTTCTGCCAGTAATGAGTGCAAAGGACATCTTTGCGCACCTGATGATATGCTGAGTAATTCCTTGGCCTGGAGATATCTGGTCCATGCAGAAGGAAAGTGGGAGTACTTCCATTTGTCAAAAGCATTCTTCTGAACAGTAATGGCTTCTACACCACTATAGTTATACCAGAGCAGATGCTTTATTGTGTGTGAAGGAATAGAACTCTCTGTGGCCTCAAAGATGTGTAGGACTTCACAGAGCTCAACAGGTGGTTGACGTCAGAGACATCCTTGAACTCAGAGGCCCAATCTTATCATGACATTTCAGGGCAGAGACTCACAAATCGCCAGTATAAACCAGATTCAAAATACAAATAAAACAATCCGGAGAAGGAGGGGTATCTTTTAAAATATAAAACAAACTGAGGGGTGTCTTAAGAAAAACAGGAATAGAAAGTTACAGAAGGTAATAAATGAGATGGTTCATGACAAAAACCATGTATGAAAAAGAAATGGTTCTAATGTGCTTCTTAAAAATGGAGAGAGACAACCTCCTCATCAAAACAGAGGCTACAGATAAGGCTTTCAAAAGCCTGTAAGTGACTTAGGAGCCTAAATTCCATTTTCAAAAGTGACATAAGCACTTAGGTGTAGATCTGTGTGAATAACTGATTTTTCAGTTCACTAGCAATTCTGAAAGATAGAAAAAAAATTGTTTTCAGTTGACCTGAAGCAAAACATTTACAACAGTTTTGGCGAACCAAAAAGTCAATAAAGATTTGTTTCAGGTCAGATGAAGCAGTTTGTTTGATTTGTAACAAAATGTTGTGTTTCCATTTTGAGCTCGTTTAAGGTTGTTGTTTTTTTAAATAAAGGAAATTTCAAAATAAAAGGTTATTTTGAAATAAAAGTTGAAACATTTGTTTAGAAAACGTTGAAACAAAACATTTTGATTTTGTTGTTGGTTTTTTCAGCTGAAACAATTTGCCAAAATTGACACGAATTCACAAAATGCTTCAGTTGACCTGAAGCGGTATTTTTTACTGGAAAAAAAAAAGTAGATTGAAAAATTTCACCCAGCTCAACCTAAATTCTGTTGATTTTCAACAAGACTCAGATGCTTAAGTGCCTGTCCCTTTGAAAAATAAGACTTAGGCTCCTAAGTAACTAAGGGTACAGCTACACAGAAAAACAAACAAACAAACAAAAACAAAAACCTTGCAGCAATGAATTTCAGAGCCTGGGTCAACTGATTCAGGCTTGCTGGGCTCATGCTGCAGGGCTAAAAATAGCAGTGTAGACCTTTGGGCTTGGACTGGAGACCAGGCTCTGAAATTCAGCGAGGAGAGAAGGGTCTTGGAGCCCAGGCTCCATCCTTAGTCTGAATACCTACATTGCTGTCTTTAGCTCCATAGTGCCAGCCACGCAAGCACAAGTCAGTTGACCCAGCCTCTGAGACTTGCTGCTGTGGGGGTTTTTATTGCTGTGTAGATGAACCTTAAGGGACTTCTGAAAATTCTCCATGTAGCTTTCAACAGAGCCAACCATAGGATGCTACCGACCTGTTCACAGGACAGAGCTGGGGTAGACAGCACAGCACTCCATCTGCACCAGTCATTCCTCTCCAGAAGGCCCCAAAGAATGCTCTTTCTCCACAAAGGCCCTCACAGGTAGAGTCCCACGGAGATCTAACCTCTGTCCCCTCCTCTTCAATAGCTACATGAGACCCCTTGGAAAGGTGATGAGACAACGCAGGCCCTAGTGTCAGCAATACCCCGATGACCCTCCGTAGTACATTGAATTTTTCACTGATGCAGCCAGTGCCATCAGCAGCATGTTACAATGCTTCCAGGAGACTGACGAGCAACTGCGCATAAAGCAGAAATCGAGGAAACAGCTTCTCTAGGCTTCTGTGTTTGCACTTTGTTTTTGACTGCCGGGACTAGATTACAATCTCCGCTAGGTACCTGTGATTGTTCCAGTGGTCTCAGGTGCCTGACAGGGATTCTCATCTTTCCTAGGATCAGTTCACAGAGCTTGAAAAGGCTAAGGGAGTCAAACATTATTCACTTTCTGGATTTCTCAACCCAATATGCTCAAACACACTTCAGATACACCTCTACCTCGATATAACGCTGTCCTCGGGAGCCAAAAAATCTTACCGCGTTATAGGTGAAACCGCGTTTTATCAAACTTGCTTTGATCCACCTGAGTGCGCAGCCCCGCCCCCCCCAGAGCGCTGCTTTACCGTGTTATATCCGAATTTGTGTTATATCGGGTCGCGTTATATCGGGGTAGAGGTGTACTAGTATTCATAATGGAATATGTGCAGACCACATCTGAGCATGTACAAACCAGCCTTGTTCGTGATATAAGTGGGCAAACACTTGGCCAAAATGGTAATTGCCTTAAATTCCAGGCTTCAGACATGACATCAGATTTCATTCAGACTTCCCAAAGGAATTCTCCTCTGTCCTGAGAACAAACATAAGAAAGGTCAAAGAAATATAGGAATTGCCAGTGGTCCTCTTAGTCCAGTATTTTCTCTCCGACAGTGATCAGCACCAGATACTTCTGAAGCAGATGCAATAAACCCTGAAGCAGATAGTGATGAGCTAACCTACCCACAGAGAAAATTTTCTCCTAGCCCCTCATAGTCAGAATTAATGTCCTGAAGCAGGAGGATTTACATCTCTTCCATAACTCACATTTTTGTTTATAATCCTTACTGTTGCAACTCTGGACATTCTTGTTATCCATAAAAATGTCCAAACCTTTATTGAACCCTGCTAAGCTCTTGGTCTCCGTGATATCTTGTGGCAATGAGTTCCACATACTAAAATTATTGTACTTACAAAGGGGTCAAAAATATGGCTTGCCGTGTTAACTACCTTTCACTTTTAACTATCTAATTACAACTATGAGTCTGTAATAGCCTCTATATAGACATAAAGGAAAAGTTTTCAGGGGGGCACACATTGGCCTCTAGTTCTTGTGAGCAGTTTCGTACCCTTAAGCACCTGTGACCATACTTTTTGCACCTGCAATTAATTCTGAATATAAATATTAATAGTTTCAGTCAGCATCTCACTGTTCGTATAGTAGATAACAATTCAAGTGTACAGGTGGCTCATAGTTATTGTAAATGACCATTCCTCAGCCAAAAAGCTTACACTCTAAAGACAAGACATAATAGGTAGAAAAAACAAACAAGTGGATGGGCAAAAGGGAAGAATAACAAAAATAACAAGATGTTTTAGCACCAAATAATAGTGTGAACAATTTGTAGCCAGTCATTAGCTGTAATCAGAGTACTCAACAGCCTACCTGTTATTGGAGGACAGTTTTCTGTATGCAATATGGCAGAGGTGAGTTTTAACGAGGGACTTGGAGAAAATGGGGTGGGGGAAGGGCTGTACAGATATTAACTGGGAGTTTTCCCTATGCAGATGGGAAGGCTTGGGAGTAAACGTGAAGCGACTTCTGGGAGAAGGGGATAATGTGTAGTTGAGGCTGGCATTGTTGATGGGCTGAAGGCCATATCAGGCTCGTAATTAGATGGATGAAATCAAACGGTGTTAGGCACCTCGATGCTTTCGAAAATCTCGGTAGGAGCTTGTCCGCATTTTTAGGCACCTAAATACCTTTAGAAATCTGACTATATGTGCCTAAGTCAGCTGTGAAAATGGGACTGAGTCTCTGAATCAATTAGGTCCTGTTGAAAATGTTCCTCTTAGTCTCTCTTCAGTTCCCTAAGTGGGGATCATAGCATTTCCCTACCTCACAGACATGAGAATCAATATGTTAACGGTTGCGAGATGCTCAGGTACTACAGTAATGGGAGTCATACAAGCACCTTAGACAGATAAAATCCCAATTTGAATGAGAGAGAAGCTCACATGTCATTATCTGGATTCGACCTGGGCCCGTGGCTCTTGCTTCAGCTAACATTTGCAAAATCTGGTGCTAGCAAGAAGCTAATTCTTCACAGTGCAATGACTTGTTAGGTCACTAACTCTGGCCTAAATTCTGATGTTTGCTTCAGAGTTGCAATTAATTATTATTATTATTATTTATTGTGTACAGAGGCCAACCAGTTGATGCCTCATTGTGCTAGGCGCTGTACAAACATGTTGAAAAATGACACTCCCCGATCCCAGACCCTCCCATAATCTAAAAGACAAGTTACAACAGGGGAATAAAACAAACAAGCAGGCTGGGATGGGAGGGTGGGGTAACCAGGTAACAGAAATAATAGGATGTGTGCGAACTTTAGCCAATCTGGAGCTGCAATCACAACTCACCACCTAGCTGGTACCAGGTTACCAAACCCAGATGAGCAGATATTTATGTTAATTTGGATTTGATTATATCTATCTATCTCCCAGGTGCATAACAGGTTAAGATAATCACGGAGAAATTGATAATTAATTAGGACCTGTTGCAACAATTGTGGGAGACCAATTTTACTTCCACTGGCCGGCTGTAGGTTTCTGTAGGCCCCTCAGTGGATCAAGGGCTTAAAGTGAGTGCAGTTTTCATGATCTTATGCAGAGCATGAGGAGCCCTGTGTCAATGTTTGGGGCCTAGTATAACTGCAAGCCAGCAGTGTTACTACCTGCCCAGCTGCTTTTTCGTGGAGGTAGATCTGCTGCGATTGCCAGAACTATTCATGGCCCTTTCCTCTTTCATTGTTCTAGTCACATCTGCCATAGCTTCATAAACAGCGGGGAGGTAGCAGGGGGGAAAGAATGTTTCCTTTCAAGAATTTTCATATTATAAGCCTCTGAAAAGTTCAGATCAAGCAGTTCCATCCAAATGGTAGGGACTGTTTGTTCCTTCTTTTGGCAGCATTGTGAGTGATGCATGAGCAGCAGTATCCCTTCATTAGACTAATATGCTGTACCAGTTAGGAATGGCAGGAAGCATTGTGTGTGTGTGTGTTATTTTTCTTTAAAGGATGAAGGAATGAACAGAAAACACTGAAGTTTTGTTTAGGTTGGTTGGGGAGCTGACAAGCTATGTTCTGATTGGCTGGTGAGTGACTCACTAGAGAGCTGTGGTGGAATCCACACTAGGCAATGTAGTAGCCAATGCAGATGTCTGCTTGGCAGCCATCCTGAGCAAAAGCCTCCTTAATTATACAGCAGACTGTTTTTGCTGCCTGGATCTTGGTGTAATAATAAGAAAACATGTTTGTTTCCTTTGTAGTTATTGGCCTGTGAGAGTGTGTGCATATATGTATATATGCTTGTATATGTATTGTGATAGACCCAGGCCAGTTGGGTACAGCAGAGTAGCCGAAGGCAGATATACTGGCCACTGGATTAACAATTTTCTGTTCCCTGACTGACCAGAGCAGGGGCTGCTCCAGGCTAATGAGAACACCTGACTCCAATTAACCTGCAAAGAGTCAGGTGAGGCCATTAAGCTAATGTGAACACCTGACTCTAATTAAGGCCGCTCTGATACTATAAAAGGGCTCACTCCAGCCAGGCAGAGAAGAGCCAGAGGAGAGGAAGTGTGGCTGAAGGGCTGGTTAATAAAGACACCCTCAAGTCATTGGTAAGGGTGAAGAAGGGAGAAGCAGGAGAGCTGTGGGGAAGTGGTCCAGGGAAATGTAGCAACTCTGGCAGTGAAAGGTCGGCTGCCAACAGCTGCTACCATTAGGGTCCCTGGGCTGGAACCCGGAGTAGAGGGCGGGCCCGGGTTCCCCCCAACCCACCACTACAGGAACACTTCCTGGGAGGGGAAGTTAGGCCCCTGTCAGGACAGGAGGCTAAACTGTTCTGAAACAAGCCCCTAGGGACAACAGAGACTGTGGGAGTTCTCTCACCAACCTCCTTGCTGGCTTATGATGAAAAGGGCTCAGTAGACTGTAACCCTGGCCCTAGAGAGAGAAGGGCTATGTGGAGGGTCTCAGTGAGCCACTGAGGCTAGCATAAACCGCCTAGAAGCGCGGGACCCACGGGGACAAGGTCGGAGCTCTGCCACAGTATGTACAAGCACACACACACACACAGCCCTATCATTATAGTAGTGCTTCACATCAACTAGAAGACTTGATTCTTATTTAGAAAAAACCCTAGTGGCCCTCTAGTTGGCACAATAAAACCACTTCTGCGAGAGGCAGAAGCTATGTTGGTGGGAGAAGCTCTCCTGAAGACATAGCACTATCCACGTTGGCACTTATGTCAGTGTAACTTACATCGCTTGGGAGGGTGATATATTCACCCCCCCTGAGCAACATAAGTTATGCCGACATAAGCTGTGGTGTAGATGTGTGAGGCTCTGTATACACTTAAAACACTACAGCAGTGGTTCCCAAACTTGTTCCGCCGCTTGTGCAGGGAAAGCCCCTGGCAGGCCGGGCTGGTTTGTTTGCCTGCCGCGTCCGCAGGTTCGGCCGATTACAGCTCCCAGTGCCCGCGGTTCGCTGCTCCAGGCCAATGGGAGCTGCTGGAAGTGGCGGCCAGTACGTCCCTCAGCCTGCACCGCTTCCAGCAGCTCCCATTGGCCCGGAGCAGCGAACCGTGGGCACTGGAAGCCGCGATCGGCCGAACCTGCAGACGCGGCAGGCAAACAAACCAGCCCGGCCCGCCTGGGGCTTTCCCTGCACAAGCGACGGAACAAGTTTGGGAACCACTGCACTACAGTGATGGGCAGGGTTCTCCCATCACTGTAGTTAATCCACCTCCCAAAGAGGCGGTAGTTAAATTGACAAAAGAATTCTTCCATCAACCTAGCGCGGTTTACACCGGGAGGTAGGTCGGTTTATTCATGGCACCTAACTACTGTATTTTTCACATCCCTGAGCAATGTAGTTGGGTTGACCTAACTTTTCAGTGAAGACCAGTCCTAAGTGAGCCTCATGCTTTAGAGTATCTATTTATCTATCCACATCTCTTTCTCTCTCTCTCCCTCATTTGCTTTGGTCCCTATTTACCACTAGGTAATCTGGCTTTATGCTGAACCTGGGGTAATGCAGCAGTGAATCAGGCCCTTCCTCTTCTTTATTTATCTATCTAATGCATTCATCCTTCCTTCCTTTCACCCCTCGTCTACCTGCCTGATGATGCATTTATAATGTGCCCATCACACCCAGGCCATCAAGAACTACATTAAGACTGTCATTATTTTGACCTCAAAGGAAATTTACTCTCCATCAGTCCTGGTTCCAGTAGCTGTTACTTATGGGAAGGTTTTATTGTGGTTTATCCATGAGCAATGTTCCCGAGCCATTCCTCTGCCCCGTCACTGAGGGAAGGCTTGTGCAAAAGGATGGGTCTTGTGGCCTGACGACAGTCAGCCATAGGCCTGGTCTACGCTAGAAATTTACATCTGTATTGCTACATCGCTGATGGGTGTGAAAAATCCATACCTCTGAGCGATGTAGCGACACTGACCTGAACCCTGGTGTAGACAGTGCTAGGTCAATGGACAAATTCTTCGGTCCACATACCTACCGTCTCTTGGGGAGGCGGATTACCTAAGGCAACAGTTGAATCCCTCCTGTCGGTGTAGGTCAGGGATTGGCAACCTTTGGCATGCGGCCCACCAGAGTAAGCCCTCTGGTGGGCCGGGCCGGTTTGTTTACCTGCCGTGTCCACAGATTCAGCCGATCGCAGCTCCCACTGGCCGCAGTTTGCTGCTCCAGGCCATTGGGGGCTGTGGGAAGCGGCAGCCAGTGGGAGCCGCGATCGGCCGAACCTGCGGACGTGGCAGGTAAACAAACTGGACCGGTCCACCAGGGGGCTTACCCTGGTGGGCTGCATGCCAAAGGTTGCTGAACGCTGGTGTAGGTGGTGTCTACAGTGATGTGCTGCAGCATCACCGCTATAGCATACTAAGGGTAGCCATACCCTTAGGCTCTTCCGGGGTTCTTGGGATGAAGTGTTCCATCACCAAAGAGTTGTATTTAGCCTCTCTTTCTCTGTACATGCATTTATTGCTCTTACTCTCTCTGTCGGTACATGTCTGCCTCCATCTATTTCTTTCCCTCCCTCTCTTCCTTCAGCTGATCTATTTATTTGTCTGTCTCTTACCATCACGATACACACCGTCTTTGTCTGCATGCTTATGTTTCATACTTTTCATTCTCTTTTTCCACCTAAAGGGCAAATCCCAGGCCAATGAGAGTTTTGCCATTAACTTCAAAGGGGCAAGGATTCAGCCCTATTTCCCTGTCATCTGACTCACTGGTTTCCCCACATCAGGATATTTTGACCTTTCTTTCCTTTTGATCTCTCTTTCTTGAGGGCCTGATGCAAAGCCCATGGAAAGACTCCCATCGGCTTCAGTTGGCCCAGGGTCAGGCTCCCATTGAACAGTCACACCATCCTTGCTTATTTCTTCACCGTCCCATTGCACAATAAGAGATGACCTCCCCCGGCCTCCCCTTCAGAAGAGGGCATGGCTATTGTAACACGGATCATAACCAAAGAGGTGCAAGGGAGGGCAGAATCTTTCCATCTATGGAGTGAAACACTCCGGATCAGAGTGACACCAGGATATCAGGATAGCGTGGAAAGAGAAAGCTTTCTCCCACTGGGTAACCCGGCAGCAACTGCTATTTCAGTAAACATATCATTTTGTGCTCAATAAACACACATTCCAGAGCAATGCTCTCATTGTTGTTTTTTTTTTCTTCCTCTGTAATGCATTAATGAAGAAATAAAATTTAGATTGTGTAATGGTGACAGCTTGAAATGATTTTGCCTAGTGATATTTCTCAGTGAAGTTTTGGAATCGGAGGAAGGAGAAAGACGACCAAATTTTATTCAAACTTACCAACATGAAGAACCCCAAACACAATTAACTTCCCCCTCCCCAACCCAATAAAACTACCTCTCTCTCTCTGAGCTTTGTCACGTATGGGGCTGTTTGTGGAGGAAACAATACCAAGTGCGTTTATATGAGGCTCCTGTTTTAATTTTTGTTTTATATCCACTGGAACCCTTGAGTAGTGAATTCATTTCCTGATATAGTAAACATTTCTGATGGCCAGGATTCTTTTCCTTTTCCCAAATGAACACAAACCCCTGGTCTAACTCACCAGCAGCACAGTCTATACAAACAGACGTACCGGCTATATTTTCAAAGAATGCATCTTAAGCAGGCAGGAATAAAAATAAACAAACAGAAAAGTTTCATGAGATCATTTCAAGAGCCCGATGCAAATAGGAAGCAAGCAGGTTTTTGTGTTTGCAATTGCCTGCTTAGCTGAGCCTTCAGTTGCACGGGGAGGGGGGCATTATTTTCACCATATTCCAGGAAACAATTTTGTTCTCATAGTTACATACCCACCATTGCCCCATTAATTGCTAAATAACATACACATTCCCTTATTTGTGACCGCATTTGCACTATGCAAATATATTCTGACAGCTCTCTTTTCCTGTCATTAAAACAAACAACGGCCTCTGTAACCAAAAAAAGCAATCAGTAACAAGCAAAAGCTGATTTTTTTTTTCTGGTGCTGGGACCAAAATGCTGCTAATTATCTTGAAATATTCACACATTTTTTCTAGCCTCTGTTTGCCAGGAGCTGGGAATGGGTGCCAGGGGATGGATCACTTGATGATTACCTGTTCTGTTCATTCCCTCTGGCATTAACCACTGTTGGAAGACCGGATACTGGGCTAGATGGACCTTTGGTCTGACCCGGTAGGGCAATTCTTATGTTCTGTCCAAAGCCCTTCTTACTCAGCACAATGGTGACGTCCATGTCTCTAAAATAGTTATTCTTCCGAAAGAGTTAAAAGAAGGAAGGACACTGCTTGGCAAGGTAAGAACACCTTCTGTCTTTGCTTTTATACATCTGACATGATCAAGAGTTATATAGGCAGCTTTTTAAATATTTACCTGAACTTGAGGGGCAATTTGAATATGGCTCTAAGAAGAGGGAAACGTTAATAGATAACTAAGGCCATGTCTATATTAACGCTTATGTTGGCAAAACTTTTGTCGCTAAGGGGTGTGAAAAAACACACTCTTGAGCAACATAAGTTTTGTTGGCATAAGTGCTTGTGTCCAAAGCAGTATGTCGGCAGGAGATGCTCTCCACCGCCATAGCTACCCCCGCTGCTTGAGCTGGTTTTTTTTATGTAGACAGGAGAGCCCCTTCTCATCGGCATAACGCGGCTGCACAAGAGCTCTGACAGCAGCACAGCTGTATCGATACAGCTGTGCTGCTGAAAGCATGTAAATGTAGACATGGCCTAAATCAATAGCCCAATCCTGAGAGGTACACTGTTGGGAAAACTCACCTCCCATTAAAGTTAATGAGGGTCTGATTTTGGACCACTCAAGTATACGGGAGTTTTGCAACTGATTTCAATGGAAAAAGGATCTTCCTTTTTCTGTTAAACAACATGAATTACACAATCATATGTTGGGCCTGAGTGTCCATTCCAATACGCCAATTTTATGCCAGGGTAACTTCATTAAAGTAAACGCTAGTGTAACAGAAATGGAAATCAGACCCATTGCCTTTCACTGTCTTTTTTTTTTTTTAACCCTTCATTTTTTTGTTTGTCTTGTGTGTTCACTTCTGGTTGTGCTTTCACATGGTGGTATTTTAAACTTTGTAATCACTGACTTCTCAGAACATTTGAAAATCAAGCAAAATGGAGAGGGTATAGTTCAAAATAATGTTTCCATCTCATTAAATGTATCCCTCAGTAATGGTTCTGGTAGGAAATGAACAACAAAAAAAACCCAAACCAAAGCAGAACACAATGCTTTCTGGCAAATCATAGCTGCTTATACATTCCAATACATGATTACATGTAAATATTCCATTGAGTATCTATGTTGGGGAAAATACAATTCAGCATTTAAAGAGGTGACCACACGCACATCCCAATCACCTCTTCATCTTAGCTTTTTGCTTATAAGGGCCACCCACTGGAAACGATTAGAAGTGTGGAAATACAGCTGTATGCCCAAATAGCAATCCAATTCGCTCACCTAAAGAGCTACCCAGTTGCCACATTTATTCATGCAATATTGATACTTAATTTTTTTAATAGATCTATTATACATATTGATAACAGAGGACCTATGTCTGGGCCAACTATTCACAGAACATAATTCATTAAATAAATGTAACTCCTTTTTCTGGCACTGTTTCAGACAGATCCTTGTGCACATGTCTAATTTTAAGCACGCAGGTAGTCCCGAGTATCTTGCTGAACTGGGGCCTCCGTTTTCAAATTATCCAGGAGCAGACATTCCAGATGTGTTTGATATTCCATTATTCCATGAATGGTTTATGTGACCACATTTCAGCCTATGAATAGTTACAAGAGTTTGCAATACTTTTCCTTTCCATGAGTATTTTCTTGAACAAAATGTTACCTGCTCCATCATTCACCAGAGAAAATTAAAAGGATCACAAATACTGTCCAAGTAAATTCATGTCTGTAAAAAGGTGCTGCAGGGCCCTCTTGGCTCCTGCTGATAAAGTCACTCAGAGACCCTGGGTTCAGTAACCACCGGTGTAGTTTATTTACAGGTTGTGCTCCCACCACCTTTTCACCATACAAGTGGCCCTTTACCAGCTGCAGGCAGGAGGGAGGGAAGAGTTACCTTGCTGCTTCCACTCCCTGCCTTTTCCCTTTCTCCCTGCCCCCCTTGGCTTCCTTCCCCTGAGACTTTTATACAGCCCCAGCCTAATTAGGCAGCAACTGTCTCTAGAGCCCCGAGCCCTAATTGGGGAAGCAAACAGCTCCAACTCACCTCCCTTAATTGGAGCTGGAGTGACAGAGGACCGGCTCAGCAGTTCCTGCTCAGTGCCCCATCACACACCTCCCTCCCTTACCGAACCACCAAGTTCGACTGTCCGTGTCCCCTTCTCCCCCTACCGGGTGTGGCCCAACGGGGGAGTCCTCCCTCATCTTTCTGGTGACCTGCTGGGTCTTCCTTGCAGGGTTCAGCCATTTCCCACCCACAGAAACCACATTGCGTCATGGGCGGATGCCCCCATAGGTCCGCCGCCACCCACAGGTCCTTGCACCATTCACACCCCCGGGTGTGTCCTCCTTCCTTTGCCCCCTTTGCCTCCAACAGGGGTGCGGGGTTGGCCCCAGCTCTCCCCTGGACACCCAGGACTTCAGGTTCCCCAAACCCGTCAAGCGGGACCTGGGTCTCATCTTCCAGGGAGTTCGGTGGGGCCCTTCAGCTCTGCTGAGGGCTCTGGGGTGGATACCTCCTCTATCTCCTTCTTCTCCTGTCTTTCCTGGCTCGAGCTGCGTTGTCTAGGGTTTTCAGCTTCAGAGAGACCGCTTTCCCCTTCCTCGGGGAGGGGGTCTCTCCCTTTTCCTACCATGGATTTCCTCTCCCGACCTCCTTTCCCTCTTGGTCAGGGGTTCCGGTCGATGCCCACCACCACAGGGTATGGCAGGCCCTCCACTACCCCAACCTTTTTCCAACAGAACCTCCCCCAGACCTCAAGGGGCAACTGGGCCATTGGGCACTGCCTCTTATCCCCATGGATGCATCCCAAATTCACTTTGGCACCAGCCCCCTCCTTACAAGAGAGCAGGCCGAGGCCGTGTCCACCAGACCCTGCTGGGGTCTCCTCCCCACCATCACGGGAATGGTGGACAGTTTCCACCCCTTCCCCTGCCTTCCACCCGCAAAATTCTGCGAAGCCACACTCCACGTCCAGGCAGTCCCCCTTTTTATGTCCTGGTCACCCACAGTGCCAGCAGACGAGTGGCCCGGTCCCAGTGGGAGCTCCCCAGTGGGTCTCCCGTTTTTTTCTCTGGATCCTTCCCGGTCAGGGGTTCCCTGGATTTTCTCCCAGTTTCCTCTTCCTTATATGGGTGTTCCTCCTTCCTGGGGAAGTCTGCCTCTGCATACTCCTCCATCAGCTTTACTGCTGCCTCTACCATACTCAGTTGGAGCCGTCTCACCCATAGCCTTGTGTTCTTGGGGAGGCCCTGTAAAAACTGTTCCAAGACAACCGTGTCCTGGATTTCCCCCGCACTGTCTGGGCATCAGGTCTCAGCCATTGGGTGGCCCAGTCCATTAACTTCTGGGCAAATGCCCGGGGCCACAAAGCCCCTGTCCACTTTGATTCCCGGAACCTCTGGCAGTACTTTTTGGCCAACAGTCCCACACATTCTAGGACAGCCGCCTTTACCACATCATAGCTCCTGGCCTGTTCCTCATTCAGGGCTATATAGGCTGCTTGGGCTTCATCAGCCAGGTAGAGAGCCAGTCGCAAGGTCCAGGTTGCCCTATCCCATCCTGCTTCCACGGCTGCCCACTCAAAAGTGCCTAGGAAGGCATCGGGGTCATCTGCAAGGCCCATATTACAAAGTCCCAAGCCCAGCACCCAAATACCATCCCCTACCATGGGACTCGCCATCTTCTGGAGGAGCTGCTTTGTATGTTGGCCTGCTCTGGTATAAAGTCCTGCAGCCTCATCTGCTGCTCGGCTTGCCTGTTGAGCAAGGCCTGCCTCTCCAGCTGGTGGGACTGCTGAAAGGATTGCATACCCTTTTGCACCTCTGCCTGATGCTTTACCAGCCACTGCAGGGTCTCCTCCATCTCTAGGCTGCCAAACTCTTGCTCTGGCACAAGTTATCCCAGACAAGCCCCCACGTGTAACAAGTTGCTGCAGGGCCCTGTTGTCTCCTGCCACTGTTAAGCTGATAAAGTCACTCAGAGACCCTCGGTTCAGTAATCACCAGTGCAGTTTATTTACTGGTTGTGCTCCCACCACCTTTTCACCATACAAGTGGCCCTTTACCAGCTGCAGGCAGGAGGGGAGAGCTACCTCTCTACTTCCACTCCCCGTCTTTTCCCTTTCTCCGTGCTCCCTTCCCCTGAGGCTTTTATACTGCTCCAGCCTAACTAGGCAGCAGCTGTCTCTGCTTCCCCAATTAGGGCCAGGTGGTCTAACCAGCTCCAATTCACCTCCCTTAATTGGAGCTGGAGTGATAGAGGGCTGGCTCAGCAGTTCCTGCTCAATGCCCTGTCACAATGTCTTTTATTTGCATGAATATTTGCAAATACGTTTCCCCTCCAGTATTCTAAGTGGCATATACTTCCTGGATAGTATACTCTGGTTACAGTGAAACGCTGTTTGTAGTGAAGCAGAATAAAGTTAATGAATTCTTTCAATGCATTGCAACGCATACATTCCAGTTAAAATATATCTCTGCTTCTGCTGAATTTATTGTGAGAACAACATGACTCCAGCATGAGGGGATTCTGCTGTAACACATGCTGTTGGAGGGAACATTGAAAATCAAGCAAAATGGAGAGGGTATAGTTCAAAATAATGTTTCCATCTCATTAAATGTATCCCTCAGTAATGGTTCTGAGTAGGAAGGGTGCAAGATAAATGGATGAGGGATCTCCTCTATTAATATGAGAAATTCTAGCATCCCCATCACAAACAAGAGGACCTTCTCAGATCATCACCAGCTGCAGATCCACAATATGTTCTCTGACAGAACCATAAGACATGAATGCCTGTAAATGAAAAGTCTGGAAGAGGTGGTCCCAGGAATGGTGAGGCTGCAGATAAATTCCAGTTCAGTCTCCCAAAAGGAGTCCTTTCAGGGGTAGATTGAGGATTATTTTGCTAGGGCTTGTGGGATTGCAATTCCAAGAAGCAGCACAGACTGCAGAGTCAGACATGGGCCCAGCACAGAATCAAGCTGTTCGACACTGCTTATCCTAAGCACGGTCTTTGCCACTCTTGGCTGAATGCTCAGAAGAAATGGGGCTCATAGCTTCCATTTAGGATCCTCACTTATATTGAAATCAACTCCTTTTGGGCCTTCAGTGCTTTGTCCCTTCATGCTAAAGGCAGCTCCTCCCATACACAGAGACATCTATATTTTACAAGTGATTTCAGCATCTTACAATAGTGAGATTTGATTTTATTGTAAGCAGCCAAGGCAAAGGACACATTGTTCTCTCTGGTTTCTCCCACTTTCACTGAGTTCCAGAAGTGTCAGAACTAGGGAGGAATTGCTTTGAAGATTGCACATCATTACAGTGGTGAGGGAGAAGGAAAGGCTGTGTTCTCTTTGCAAACAAACACACAGCAGCCCTTATGGGCAATAACAAGTGGTTTCTTGGATCAGGAAGTACCCAGGTCTCTCTCAGACTGCAGTTACCCGAAGTCAGGTGTTTGTGTAGCTTTAACCTATGTTGGGGTCTTTCCTCCAGTGTAATATCAACATCCATAAAGAGGAAACATTCTGAGTATGTGGTTCCCAAAGGAAACTCCAAGGATACATTATAAACCATGTGGTTTGTAAGTATTCTCACTTTGGGGCCACATGCTGTATTTAATTATGCTGTTATAAATCCAGAGTAACTCTAATGAAGTCAATGGAATCACTCCAGATTTACTCTGAGACTAGAATATGCCTTTGCATCTTTGCCCAGCTCTGCGATCGTTTCACTCATATCTCAGATGCAGTCCTGGCTTGTGGAAAAGCTAAGTGGTTTTCTCTGATCAACGGACAGTCTGGTGCTACGAACTCTCACTCACCTGAATAGTTCTTTCTCAGCTAAAACTTCCCATTAACAGAAGAAGGCCTCCTGGTTGAAAGGTAGCTGGTATCTTTACACTCAGCATGCTAACCCTCTTCTTCCATTGGATGTGGCCTCTTGCCTTGACCCCTATTTTCTTTTTGTTCACATGTTAAAAACCCCACTCCTTATCCTACATTTACACCTCTTCTTTTTAGTGCATTGGAGCAGATTGGCTTGAATGCATTTCTTACCTTAAAAATGGATTGTCCTACTGCAGTCAATGAAGATAGCGTGGGGAAAATGCATTAATATTTTCATTGTTATCACTAAGGACAACTATAAATAAACCCTCCCTTACAGTATTTATACATTATTACATCATGTTGCCATTTAAAAAGAAAAGCAATTGAAAGTACTGAATAATGTAAGAATAATTGCCTGTACATTAGTTCCGCTGTCACTGCCATTATGTTTGGGTCTGTGACATTGCCATATTTGTCACATTATAATATCTGTGTGCTTTGTGTAATAAAATTCAGTAGCTTTCATGGTATACTGGGATTAGCTATTATATAATGAGAAGGCTTTTCTGGAGAATTTAGCCAGCGTATGTTCTTTTTTCATTGGTTTCTGTTGGGCTGAATTTCTATGTACTGAACAGGACCAGCTCTAGGCACCAGCAAAGCAAGCATGTGCTTGGGGTGGCACAATTCAGGCCATTTGTATTATTTTTTTTTGCTTAGGCAGTTGCGCTCTCAGAGCTTGGGGCGGCAAATTTTTTGCTTGGGGCGCCAAAACACCTAGAGCCGGCCCTGGTACTGAAGGATACTTGTTTGGATCAAATAGCTTCTCAAAATAGCTCATGTAAACATACTTACTGAGCCAGATTCTGATACCCTTATTCACACCGAATAGTACCTTATTCCATGGTTATTATTTGTTTGTATTACAGGAATGCCTGCAGGCCCCAACCAAGATCAGAACTCCATTATGTTAGGCACAGGACAAACACAGAGCATGAGATAGACCTTGCCCCAAAGAGTTTACAATCTAAAGAAACAAGACAGACGAAGGGAGGGAGGGGAAACAAAGAAATGAACTGACTTGTCCAAGGTCAGGCAGCAGGTCAGTTCAGAGCTGGGACTAAAACCCAAGTCTGCTAGACCCTTATTGAAGTCCATGGGGTCCTTTGCAAAGTACTACTAAAGCCAATTCACAAAAGCAGAATCATTACGTTGCTTTTTTTTCTTGCCTTCCTGCTTCCTTTTTTTGTTTGGGGATGTGCGTGTCTTATGTGACTCGGTTATGTTATGGTTAAGTTGCCTTCATGCTGAGTCTATGGATTTTAATTTCCTCACTTATGACTAGCTTCCCTTTTTTGTTTTTATGTTTTATACCCCAAAACAAAAACCTTTGCTAAACTTGAATGCCACAGTGCAAGTTTTTATGGCAAGGTTGTTCAGCTTAAGTATGTTGTAGTCACTATTACTTAGTGGCTTAACTACAGTCACTTTTTGAACTAACTTCTGTGGTACTTAAGACTAAGCCAAGAGCAGCCTCTCCTCTTGTGTGTTCTGGAAATATCCATTCCAAATGTATTCATTTAAGATGCTGAGAAATCACTTCTCTGAACCTTGCCGTGACAGGACATATGACCATTTTATGTGTAAGTTACTGCAGTCATCTTTTATTACTGCTTAGATTTAGCTGCCTCTTTGATCTATCTTTGCAATGCACATTCAATATCTTTCCCCCGATCTGGAGGCCAGAAGTATAACACCCTATGAGTATGTTTGTATTCTTAGGGTTTAGGATTTCATAGATTCATTCATAGATTCGTCGAGTTTAAGGCCAGAAGGAACCAATAGATCATCTAGTCCAGGGGTCGGCAACATTTGGCATGCGGCTCACCAGGGTAAGCACCCTGGCGGGCTGGGCCAGTTTATTTACCTGCTGATGCGACAGGTTCGGCTGATCACGGCCCCCACTGGCCGCGGTTCGCCATCCCAGGCCAATGGGGGTGGCGGGTCGCTACGGCCAGCGCATCCCTCACCCGTGCCGCTTCCTGCCACCCCCATTGGCCCGAGACGGCGAACCGCGGCCAGTGGGGGCCGCGATCGGCCGAACCTGCCATGTCAGCAGGTAAATAAACTGGCCCGGCCCACCAGGGTGCTTACCCTGGCGAGCCGCGTGCCAAACGTTGCCGACCCCTGATCTAGTCTGACCCCCTGTATGTCATAATCTGAGGCCATTAATTTTCACCCACTTCTTGAAGACATCAAGAGATTGATAATTCACCACTTCCTTTGCTAGTTTGTTCCCAAGGTCAGTCACCCTCACTGTTATAATGTATGCCTAATTTCTAATTTGTCCAGCTTCAGCTTCCAGCCACTGGTTCTTGTTATGCCTTTGTCCACTAGATTAAAGAGATCCTTAGTACCCTGTATTTTCTCCTCATTAAGGTACTTTTACACTGTAATCAAGTCACATCTCAATCTTTTTGATTTGCTCTTTGATTGAACTCTTCTTACGACTTTCACTGTAAAGCATTTTGTCCAGCCCTCAAATAATTTTTGTGGCTCTTTTCTGCACCCTCTCCAATTTTTCAACGTCCTTTTAAAATGTGGACACCAGAACTAGATGATATTCCCGCCTTTGTCTCACCAATGCCATATACAGAGAAAAAAATCACCACCCTGCTCCTTATTCATTACTCCCCTACTTATACATTAAAACATTGCATTAGCCCTTTTCACCACACCATCATACTGAGAGCTCATATTCAGTTGCTTGTTCACTATGACCCTTAAATCCTTTCCCAGAGTCATTGCATTCCAGGATGCAGTCCACCACTCTGCAGGCATGGCCTGCATTCTTTATTCCTGGAGGTATAAAACTTTCCTTTTCGCTGTATGAAAATGCATTTGATTTGAATAGGCCCAGTTTACCAAGGGACCCAGATCGCTCTGTGTGGCTGCCCTGTTCTTATCATTATTACCACTCTGCCAAACTTTGTGTCATCCACAAATTGCATCAGCACTGATTTTATATTTACTTCCAGATCACTGATGAAAAGGTTGAATAGCACCCGGCCTAGTACTGATTGCTGCAGAACCCCACTAGAAACACCTCATTAACCGTTACTTTCTGAGATCCCTCAGCCAGTTCTTAGTCCTTTTGACATATGATTACTGATGTGCATAATTTGAAAATCAGAATGTTAGGTGATATTATGTCAAACGCCTTACAAAAATCTATTACATCTACACAGTTACCTTTATCAATCAACTTGTTGTTCAATATGGCTTCGACTGAATGATCCTCTCCAGTCAGAAATTTTATCTCATTTGATTTTAAGGAATATTTTAGCTAGACTGCTTCTGTCTGAACTGCATGACCCAATCTGTCCTCCTTATATACTTTATACCCAGTTAATATAGTTTCTTGTTGATGTTGCTGATTTTTTTTATTCCACCATGTTTCAGTTTTAATGCCACAAGGTCTTCTTCTACTGCCAGGCATTCTAGTTTTCTAATTTTTACTTTTAAGATGACTTTACTGGTACATTGACATTTAAAGTAGAATTAATGTTAATTAAAATTGGGCGTCCGAGTCCCCTTGGCAGTTTTGAAAATCTCAGCCTTAACATTTGTATTTTTGGCCACGTGCCTTTTTTGATTGAACTCCTTTAGCAGACAAACTGTTATTTTGTTGGAATGGACTTCTGGGATCTCAACTTGTCCCTCCTGCAGTTCAGCTGTGATTACTGCCCTGTCCTGGGTACATAGTTACCTTTGTATTACTGACAACCCCAGCAGATGTCTTAGCCTGATCTGAGTGCTCCTCAGGGCCCATTAGCCTCTCTCAGTTCCTCATGTACATAATCCCCCTAAACCTTGTTAATCTTCTGCACCAGAGTCCTAGCTCCTGTTTGGTTAATGTGGAGGATCTGCCTTCTCTAAAGAGAACAGAGGGTCCTGTAGGATCTGCCATCCCTCAGAAGTTATTAGTAAAGAATTTGCCTTCTCCAAAAGTTCCCCACTTTCCAATTAACTTAATTCCCTCCTCTTTACTCTATTTTCTTATCCACAGGCCTTGAAGTTTTCCCTATTTAGCTATGTGCATGGAACTGAAGCAGTTCAGAAAAGCCACCATAAAAAGCTTGGACTGAAGTCTTTTTCCTAGTAATCTAAATTTAGCTTCCAGGACCAATCTCCACCCTTGCCAATATCATGTATGATGACCACAGCCATCTCTACAGCACTCAGCAGAAATTGATTTTGATATCTAGTGAGATCCTTCATCTTGGCATCCAGTCACCAAATCGTGTTCTTCATCACCCCATACACAGATACTGTTACTTCTACAGTCTGTCTACAAAGATGGAATCCTCTAGTTCTACAGCCTGTCTACAGCTTACTGTGGTATCCCCATCTCCTGGGGGAGTCTCTTTGGTGCATGAGATCTGATCTGACTTCTCAGTGTCTATTGGAAAGCAGTTCCTGTCTAAGAGAATTTCTCCCTGGATACCTCCTATTATGAGGCAGGTATTCTTACTGTAATATCTGAGTGCCTCACAATCTTAAATGGATTTATCCTCACAACACCCCGTGAGTTAGGGAAGTGGTATTATCCCCAGATGGGGAACTGATTCACAGAAAAGCTAAGTGACTTGCCAAAGGTCACACAGGAAGGCTGTGGTTCAACAGGGAATTGAACCTGCATCTCCTGCTAATGCCATAACCACAGGACCATCCTTTCTCCTCAGCCTTCAGATAACCCGGGAGTAGAGATGGGCCAAACACCATGAAATCTCTATGTGGACCTGGCTCCAAACTTCTCCAACTTTTGAGGGCGCTTGGATTGGGACTTCCAGTTCAGGCCCATCTCTAGAAGAAAAGGTTGTAAAATAGCCATGAAGAAGCCAAGGCAGAAGTCTTTTTTCTCCTTCTGCCCTTCACCTGTGCCTTTGAAACCTCGCAACATTATTTCCAGAATTCTAGGCCTGTCACCCAACTCTCTGGCATGCTTGGGACACCACTATGTCTCCTCCTCCCCCACTCCAGAAAAGTCCAGCTACAGCCTTGACCACGATGCCCAAGAGGCTTTGGAGTTTGTCTGAAACAAAAGGAAAACATTGCGAAAGGCAGTGGTGTCAAATAATGCTTCCATTTAGTAGGAATTTTTCTCCCCTTGCATTTCCAGGCACCACCTGCTGCGTGAGGCTGCTGGCCAGCTCCACTGAGTCTCTGTAGTAAAACAAACAAAAGCATCAGGAAAAAAAATTCCTCTTTATAACGCCTGTTATCCTCAGGCTACCTTCCAACACTCTCCTTTTCTCCCCCATCCCAATCACTCCCTCCAGGGAAACTGTCTATTACAAAGCCAGAAAGCCTTGTACAAATGGCCAAATGACTGATGCACAGCCCTCATCTTACTGAAAACAAGACTATTTTCTTTCCCCCTCTGTCTTGTCTAAGCCGAGAGAGGTTTTTATTGATGTCCCAGCCAAAACAAGAGAAATGAAATGTTATCACTTCAATAGCAACAGCAGAACAAAAATGGTCCTAAAATAGACAGAATGAAAAGGTCTGAGGAGGGAGCATAAAGGGGAGTGGGTGAAGCTGAGCCCTTGGTGATGTTTATTTCCCGATGATCCAGTCTCTCATCAGAAATATTTATGTGCTCCTCCCTGTGACTTGTAGCTGCGATACAATATATTAGCTAGTTAGTGATTTGGACTGAAGATTATGTTTTGGAGCTTGGTGGAATTGGTGGGGAGTTGTTCTTAGCTTTCCAGCATCCGGCTTTTACCTGCTCATCCGTTCATGCTTCCACTCTGCTGGAAATGTTGATTAGGATCTGTGCTGTGCTAAGGAAAGAGGTGTCCCTATTCTTTCAAGCCACAGAAAGTCAAAGGGAGAATTGGTGACTGACTCTGTCTTCACAATCTCCCCATGAACTCCACCGTCTCCACTTCCCACTTCAGCCTTAGAAGAAGAAAAAAAAAACTTGCAGCATCATGTTTTTGTACTTGCTTTAGGCACCATCTTATAATGAGCTTCTGCTAAACAAAGTAACCCTGAATGCAGCATGAACACAGAGTCATAGATTTTTAAGGGACTGCTATGCTCATCTATTTTGACCTCCTCAATAACACAGGTCAGAGAATTACTGTTGTTGTCCAGAAAGTGGATACAAACGGCCATGTGGAGAGAAGGTATCAGAACAGCGTGGTGATTGAAATCACCTGCAGACATTTGAGAGGTGAGCGTGGAAGCACTGACTGTATTTTCTTGCTTCAATAGACTCTGAGATGATACAGTTACAGGGATATTGTTGTGCAAACAAGGTAATAAACAACTGCTAACTGGAGTAGTGGGTTGTTTCTTCACTGGTCTACTTTGGCTCCTATAAAACTAAAGTTGACTCTATGTTCATCATATTCAAAGATACCAACTGAGAGCCAGATCCTACCCTTCCTTCCTTCCTTTGCTAGATATAAAGCCCTATCTAGCTAATCATTGGCACAGGGAAATGCTAGGGCAAATGGATTTGTGTGCCCTTTGGCTCTCACTCTCTTCCTCTGCCAGATCATGGTTCTAGCCTGTCTGGCTC
This sequence comes from Terrapene triunguis, assembly GCF_002925995.2. Taxonomy (NCBI): domain Eukaryota; kingdom Metazoa; phylum Chordata; order Testudines; family Emydidae; genus Terrapene; species Terrapene triunguis. The sequence continues at coordinate 3,750,087 of NW_020664522.1, read as the reverse complement.
TCTGTTAATCTTTATTCTGCTCATCTGTATCCTCTTGATCCATCCTAAGACATCTCAATAAGGTACCAAGTCAAATTTTCTGTGCACATACTCAGAACTGCACTTATAAAAATATTACCCCCCACTTTGTGGGTTCCATAAGAGGTAGCGGGTGCAGGAATGCATGCATATGTTTGGTGAATCTGAGGCTTGTGGGAATGTAACACCGATAGCTCTGGCTAGAGTCATACATGTGCTTTTCAAGTTTCTCCCCAACCATAGCGCTCTGGCCAAAATCAATGTGGAACGCACTGTGGGAGTGTGAGTTACAGGTCCCAATCTGTGCCCAATCCACAGAGGATGTAAATCTGCTACAGCCCCAGCTAGAGGAGCTTGGTTCTTTAGTGCATAGAGGAATCTGACACTCAGGCAGCCACTTGCATTTTCTTATTTTCACGAGTGCATCTAAAAAACTAAAACAAGAAACTCAGGCCCCATCCAGACACTGACCAGGGTCTGACAGCCAGGCCTAGCCTTTGAGAAAGCCTGCCTTAGGAGATCCTTTATTAGTACATTCGCCATGCTGAGTATTGTGATATCATTGCTGTACGGTCTGAGTCTAGAAATGGTGTTCAATGCTGCTGCTATGACATGGCCATCACCCCTGGGAAATCGCGTGGGAGGGGTTAGATATATTCCCACTCTCCCGGTGGTCACCACATACCCTGCCCCCCTGCCCCCCAGTCAGCATCTCTAGATTTAAATCAACAACCGGGTGTCCTTCTGAAAGAGATGCTCTCAGTATTGCCAGCCCCAAATGTTCAAAAATCATGAGTCAGGCTCACCAAAAATCACGAGATTGTCTTTAAAATCATGAGATCCTGTAAAGAGACTAGAGTTGGTGTTCTTTTTATTTGCCTTCTGCTTTTTGAGCCTTTAGGGTGCACTGAGGTCACATTTTGAAGCTTTCTCCACAACCATGAGGGCTAGACACTTAATTTTTCTTTAAGAATGAAGGCGGGAATCATCACGCATCCACGTGATTCCATGGGCTTTAAGGAACACAGTAATTATCACGAGACACATGACAAAATCATGAGAGTTGGCAACAGGTAAACAAACATTAGCCTGTTTTTTGCTTGTTTGCACTGCCCCTCAAGTCAGACTTAGTGCATTTACCTTGCTCTGCAGCTCTGTAATTTCAGGCTAGGGTTAGCATGTAACTAGTCAGATTGGGGCAAGCCCTTATTATTACTATTCTGGTTGTGCAGTGTGGGCCTTGTGAACAGACCACTCGTCAGAAAACCCAGCTTGAATGTCAGAGCCGCCTATGCTGTATTTTATTTCACACTCTGGCTGTGGGAGAGTTTCCCCAGCAGAAGTTAGTATAACAAATGCCCAGTAGGATTCCATTGCATTAATGACTCTGGGGCATTGGCTACAATGAGCTCATAGATACTTCAATGGTTGCCTCCCATACCAGAAATCATGGTAGGGAATGCTGTAAAGTGGTGAATACTTCTCACCCTTTTCCATATTGTGACCCGTGTTACAATAGAAAGGAGGTTTGGGATGGCTCCCTTTCTTCCCCTTAGCCATAAAAAAAGGGAGGCCAGGTGCAACTCACAGGCTGAGAACCCACCTTGCATGGCCTTCAGAGGTAACCAGTGAGAATGCTATTGGATTACTGGCTGTGGGGAGCTCACAGTTGTTCCCATACCAGACTCCCCGACAAGAAATAATTGTGGACAATACTAGGGATGCCACTTGTCCAGGTTTTCCCATGACTGTCCCTTTTTTGAGGTAGCTGTCATGGGAAATCTCTACAGGTGCTCAGTACACACTGCCAGCTGTCCAGTTTTATGGGCTCAGGGTCATCCCAGATGTTCTGTTTCTTTGTACCTCAGAGGTGGCAACATTAGACAATACTGATGTAACTCTGTTTCTGTGGAGGCACCAGTGAGTACAGTTCCATTGTATCCCAAGACCCACCAATTCCAAAGCTCTGAATCCTCACACAGGGGACATGCAGAATTCTCTTCTGAACATCCTGGGACTATGAAGCCCAACACAGGGGATCTGCAGGATTCCCCCTCTATGCCAGAGTCCTGCACCCCGTCCAAAACTCCCTTGTGAGGGATGGAGGGTCTTCCATGAAATGTCTCTCCCCTCTCTTGTCATCTCACTTTCCTTGTCAGTCAGTGAACTATGAAGCAGCAGAAGAGAGAGAAATGAACTCTGACCTCATTTTTTCTACAATTAGCCAGAACTGTGCTTTTATTTTTTATTTTTTCCTCTCCACTTTTTAAATGATTAATAGGACAAGTTGGTCCTTAGCTTCTGCAGCGAGCCGGGTGTGCTGACAAAGCATTACAGCGCTTCTTCCAGGTCACCCAGCAGCAGGCCACGTCTTTGTGAAAACACAGGAATCGGATGGAGGAATTCACAGACTGACATGCAGGAATTTTTGCCCTTCAGACCCTGGCAACTGTGTAGTCCGCTGCGGTCTCCAGGCATTAGTGACTGCCGCGGGAAAGGAGCAGATGGTGAACCGCAACCTGCGATCTTTTCAAAACAAGTTTTTTTTCTTTTTAATGTGCAGCCAGTGACCCTCATTCTATTTTACATAGTCATGGTCTCTGGTGTGCAGTAAATTGTATTGGATGACAAAACACAGGGCTGTAAACACCCTTAATTTCAGTGCACAAACAGAACCTCACTCCAGTTAACCCAGCATCTGAACATAGTCTGAACTCCACTCTATTTCAGTACAGCACATATACTTTCCCCCACCTCAGAACCTATTCAACTTCTGCTGATGTGTGACCCAAGCAGTTATAGTTGCAGGGGGGGTATGAGTTATCTCCTTTCCTGGATGGTCCCCTTGATGTTTGTGTTTGCAATGCATATTGCTAGATATCACTGACCATTAGCACATGAATGCCCCCAGGTGGTTCGGAAAATGTGGTTGGGGCTACACCACAACCCCACTCATGTTCACAAGCCACTGGATGTTCAGGCAACTTGGGCAGAGCCAAACTCCAGCTTTGGAAACCCCCCATGGCATCCAACTCCCATTTGAGTCTCCAGGCTCCCACCCAAATGTTTGAAAATGTTGCCTTTAACTTCTCTGTGCAGCAGTTTTCCCAGCTGTAAACAGGAAAGGTGGCTTCCTGGCTGAAAATAATCTGAGGAGGTGGGCTAAACTTCTCCCACACTCTACAGCCACCTGCATCAAAAGGACTTTCCACGGGAAGCCGTGGCTGTCCTATTGACTGACACATTTGAGATGGCACTGGACAAAGCACTGAAGAAACACATTGTATGGAACAATCCTACATTGGCCTCTAGTGGATGGCTTATTAGTTTTTCCATCTCTTCTACTTATCTACTTCTATGGCTGCAGACAATGCATCCTTCAATTTTTGTCAATTAAAAAAAAAAAACACAGCTTCTTTCCAAGCTGCTTCAAACAATTCCAGCTAAGTTGGGATACTTTTCCCAAAGGTTGAAATTTACCCCTGTACAGAGGGCTACATACGCCTTAAGTCCTTAAAACAGGGCTTTTATAGGACTTAAGTGGTGCATATGTAATCATCGGCGGGTGGGATTGAACCTGGGGCTTCTGGAGCTTATGAATGAGCCTCTACTGCATGAGCTAAAAGCCAACTGGCTGTTAGCTAAGGCTATAGAGCAGACTCATTTTATCTGTTTCTCTAAGTGGTCTTGGTGCCACTAGATGGGACAGAACACCACACCCAGACGGTGTGTGGGTTACACATAGGTCTTGCGCTGGCTCACTAGATGGGGTGAATTTCACCCCTTGAGAAAAATATCCCAGCTTGGCTGGAATTGTTTGAAGCAGTATATAAAGAAGGTTCAGCTGCTGTGCTTTATTGTTTTCCCTCAAGATGCACACTAAGGCCAGAAGAATGGCTGGGCTTTTGCCCTTATGAAAAGTCTTCCAGCATTCTATAGTAATGGTCCAATACCCACCGCTTTACCATAACATTACTATAGTAACCACTGCTGTAGAATTGTATACCTTTCCAATGAGTGATGCTGCCTCTCGCTGTATTCCAGTGTCACTGCAGGATCACACAGAATTACATGCCCCCAGCAAGAGCTGGATGAGAGGGAACGTGCTGTTGCATGGATTCTGGACACATGTGCCTATTGATAAGCCACGTGGGGGTAAAGCTTTGAGTAGGGGAGAAAAAGGGTGAACAACTCAATAACTTCAGAGCCAGATCCTCAGCCAGGGACTGATCTAAAACCCCTTGAAGACAATGGAAAGACTCTTTTTGACTTAAGGGGGCTTTGGATTGGGTCCCTGGTATAAATCAGCAGAGATCCATTGATTCCAGTGTAGCTGCACTGACAATCACCAGCTGAGGTTCCGCCCCTCCGTGGTTTTAGCTTTCCCTATTTTTTTGAATGGCTGGGAAGTGTCCCCACAAAACAAAGATGGGAAACTCTGGAAGAGGAGCTTCCCATAGAATTTATGCTCATGCCCAGTTAAAGGGCTGTCATCACCCCTAAAGGGTGAAGAGTGGTTCTTTAGCTCTAGACAAGTATTTTAATTGTTGATGGATTCTTGAAATCTTTTTGGAAATGAGTGTAGGTGAAAGGCACCAGATTGACACAGCACAGGAGACTGACTGAAATCCTCTGTTTATCCACAGATCCGATATAATATGGGCAGTAACTGTGTAAGCCCCCAGTATCACCATGCTAATGTGCCCACACTTTGGAAGAGAAGCAATTGTCTATTGGGTAATTCAGGCTCTATGTTCAGTTCTGAGATACATACCTACCAGTCCTACAAGGTGACGTGTGTCTCCTAAGAGATGCGCAACTCCTTCAATTTCCAACAAAGGCCATATGAGTTGATACAGTTCAGCACCTCACAGAATCAGGCCTTTAAAATACTATACATTTAGGGCCCAATCTTGCTGCTGCTGAAATCAACCGCAAGACTACCATTGATTTCAATGGGAACAGGCTCTAACCTTAAGATTTCTTGGCTGAATTCAACCCCCTGGTCTACAGATGGAAGCCTCTGTCATCCTGTTCATAATCCCTGAGCTTTCCAGTCCCCGAGCTCTGAATTGTTTCTAAATTGAGTGTTTTTAAGAGATTTCCAGGAGGACTGACCTGCTCTTAAACCTTCCTCTGAAGCAGTGTTATCTCTCCAGACGTTCAAGAGGGGAGGAATTTGATTGGAACCTTCTTCATCACCTCTAACAAACACTCCCATTATCTGGCAGATGCCTCCCATTCCTCTCACTCCACAGCTGGGCAGCTGTGAGGAACATGCCAAGATACATGGGGTGGGGTAGATAAGGCATTCTGTGCAGCCAAGGGAGAGGGGGAAGCAATCAGTGCCCAGCACCGGTGCGCTAAAGTAACAGTGATGGGCTGTTAATTTACATAGGGCATTTAACTTGTTTTTAAGCATTAAAAACCAAGTATTTAACTTTCTATTAAATGCGTATTAATTATTATTATTTATTACAGTAGTGCCTGCAGGTCCCAGCTCTGACAGGGATCCCATCATGCTACGCATTGTGCAAACACAGAGTGAGAAACGATCCCTGTCCTGAAGAGGTTAAACAGACAAAAAGTGGGAGGAGAAACACAAGGCCACAGAGGTGACCTGACCTGCCCAAAGTCACCCAGCAGCTCAGTGCCCCGGTCCGGTGCCCTATCCACAGGTGCAGTATGGTCCAAATGAATTTCATTAGACACAGAACTTCCATCATAGACCTCCCAGTGCCACTGCATTCTTCAGCTTGTGCAAATAAGAAAACACAGCTAGATAAAGAAAGATGCACTTGGTTGCAAATGTTACATTTTTAAGTCATTGGTTCTTCAGATTAGTAAATTTAGAAGAATTTTGTATAGTTTATCTAAAGCATAGCCAAGTCAGTGATATCGTGAGTTAAGGGTCATTGCTCCATAGATTTTGATGCTGAAATCTTGAGATTTGGAGAATTTATGAGTAAATGTCCCAGAGGTGCTCATTAACTTCCTTCCCATTTAGGGTGACCAGACAGCAAATGTGAAAAATCAGGACGGGGGTGGGGGGTAATAGGAGCCTATATAAGAAAAAGACCCAACAATCGAGACTGTCCCTATAAAATCGGGACATCTGGTCATCCTATTCCCATTGCATTCTGGGAGCAGGGGAAGCGGAGTCTAAGATGAAAGTGAAGCTTCTAGTCCTGAGGGGATCTCGGTGAGAGAAGAAACCTCTACCAGAAAGGAAATCAAGAGCAATGGGTAGATGGGTAGGAAAAGACACCATCCTATTGTGACTAATGTTGTAGAAGAAATAAGATAGATTTTTAAATCAGAACTGGTACAGGGCCTCTCTCTTCTCTCTTTTGCTCCAGAGTAAATAATCAGGTGTAACTCCACTGCAGTCAATAGATATACGCTAGAGTACAAAACTGGTGTAAGTGAGAAGAGAATAAGGCCCTCTGCATGGGATGCTGTTAAGTGCTATATCAGCCCCTGGGTATATGTCCACACTGCTATAAGCAAATACCAGCCTACAATAGCTTGACTGAAATTAAAATGATCTCCTTCCCTCTGGGTATAATCTTTATAATGGAGCTTGCCAATGAGCACTGTGCCATCATGGGAATGTGCTTGTGAGAATTAGCTGGAGGTACTAGTATTCTTGTTTTTACATTTGATGAAATATTCTTTTGTTAACAGATGTTCAAACTGGGATTTTCCTTCTGTATTTTTTTGGTCTGTAGCACAAGGGACTCTAATCTGCTCAATTATAGGGTTAGGAAGGTGGAATCCATTCAAGCAGTCCTGGTTGGCTGAAACATCTTAGGCTGTTTTTAATTTTCTATAGACTGTACAGTATCTCTCTGTATAATAGATTATTGTTTTGTTTTGAGGGTCCTCTGAGGAGACTTGACACTTCTATAGGGTCAATTCTGGTACTGTTAGACCTACCTTACTCCATCAGTGGGGCTATCCTTAGAGTAATGTGTTTCTCAAGGCAAGACAGAGTGGCAGCATATGAAGGGACTAGTTAAGTGATTTACCCAAGAATTTATGGTGAGTCAGGGGCACACTAGGGAAAAGAACACAGGAGTCCTGACTCATGCCCCAATCACTAAACTGCACTCAGGCCGCGGCACTGTAGTTGTACTGCAGTGTAGACTCTCCTTACAATGATGGAAAGGGTTTTTCCATCACTGTAGATAATCCGTCTCCCTGAGAGTCAGTAGTTAGGTGGAAGGACTCATTCTTCCATCAACCTAGCCACATCTACACTGAGGATTAATGCAGAGCAGGTCTCGTTCCTTTGCATACAGGAAAATTAGAATGACCCATCATTTCTCTGCACGAATTCACATAAGCCAAGGTGGAATCAAGGGAATCTTGAGTCAGTTCTTGTCTGATAAAATAGAAGAAGGAGAAGAAGGAAAAAAAAGAAAGCATAAAGCTGGTTACTATTACTAGCACAGTAGGTTAAGAACAGATTTCCACAAGAGCTCAGGGCCACAGCTGGGGCTAGATTTTTGAGAGCTCATACCCTATCCAGGATCTAAATCAGAGTTAGCTTTCTGGATGCGCTCAGCACCTGCTCCCAATAGCTGCTCTTATTGGGACATCTATGGCCAGCTTTTCCAAAGACCGCAGCACCCAGCATGCTGAGACCTTTTGACAACCTGGCTGCTAGTTTTAGTGGCTAAACGGGAGCTGTGCTTTCCTGAAAACCTGGTCCTGACCACGAGTAGGAAGCTCTGTTGAAAATTCAGGCCCTAGTGTAGAATGACTTTTTGTTTTTTTAAAACACGAGTTCAAGGTAGACAAAACCAGCTGGGATGTGTAACTCTGGACTAGACTGTAAATTCTTTGGGTCCCTATCTGATATTTTTGTTTAGTGCTGAGTACCCTGTTAACATTCAATTAATGCGAAATACTGTAATGAATGGATTTCAAAAGCTTCAGCAGTTTGGTGTAGTTGAGCAATCAAAACTTTAGAGGCCAGATATTCAGCTGGTACAAATTGACATAGCTCCATTGAAGTCACTGGAGCGACTTTGACTTATACCAGCTGAGGATCTGACTCTAGATGTTTATTTGAACCTTGTCTGAACTTCTTCGGCCTAGAGATCAAGCTGGAAATCTTAACAGAGTTAAGCAGGGTCAGAAATACTGGTTTCAGCAGGGTCAGAAATACTGCAAGACAGCATTCCTCAGGGTATTTCAGTGCTCTTACCTCCAGTCAAGTCCCAAAGAGGGCAGAGGAATGTGAACGTTTTTTTTTTTTTTTTAAATGTTAACTGAACTTTTCAAACTTGAAAGAAGGGTCAAGTTCAGAGCGGTTCAAGTTTCAGGTTAAGGTTGAATGCAGATCTTACTCTATCTGAGCAGGTTCACACATCCCTGGTTCAAATAGAACTTCATGATTATTAGTCAGAAGTGACAGTGAGCTCCTGGACTGAACTGAGCCCTCACTGAACATTTGACTTTAATAGAAAAACCAACACTCAGTTTGGCAAATTTGCCACTACCAGCAGTCTGGGTCCAATATAGAACTAAGTCTGCAATAGCAGATCAGGGCCACAGCCCCACAACTGGTGGCACATCACTAGACCCTAACGCACATGTAGAGCTCCAGGCTGGTGCTAGGGTCCGATCAGGGCCCAAGACTAAAGGAACAGGCCTGCAATAGCAGGTTTGGACTGTGATATCTTAGCGGATCTATGTGGGGCTTTGGACTGGAATTGCAGGGGAGATAGCAGTTTGGATTGATATCTGTTAGTGGAGCTGTAGGTGCCTAGGGTTGAAATAAAAGGAGTGCTGCAGACTTAGGATGTGGGTACATTGGCAGGACTGCGTGAGGCCCAGGACTAAAATAGCAGGGGCATCACTGATCAAGTTTCCCTGACCTGCACAGCTCCTCCCACACTATACTTATTTCTAGGCAGTGTCCATAGCCCTTTCCGCTCATATGCACTGAAAATGCTTCTGAACTCACCTATCCACAAGCCATATAATAGATCTTAGAGAGGGAGGATGTGCCACTCAGAGGATACTTCAGGTGCTGCTTTAACAGGCTGCTTGCCTATAGCTGTAGAGAGACACAAACAGCTTTTTGAGGGAGTAGGTGGTGGTTCTTATTCAAACAGCTCCCATCTGCGGGGAAACAACAAACGATTAAGGAAAGCGAGCTTAACCATTAATGAGGGTGGACAATGATTAGGGATGTGGCTAAGTTCTCTGTAACTTAACAGCCTCTTTCTTGTCTCAGTGTAGTTGAATTATTTTTGGCAGGCCGGGGCTGGTTAAAGTCTTTTCAAGAGTTAATGAGCCAGAGGAGAGTCATTTTCCAGGGGGCTCTCTTTTGAACCCTCAGTTTTAGCATCAGGAACACATACAGGCAGTGGGGTTACAGAACTTTGCATGGTGCAGGGGGGGTTCATGGTTTGGGGGAAACTGTGGTCACACTGTATTAGGGTCGGGGGGAGCTATCCTTAGACTAAAGACTTTGGGTCAGACCCTCGTCTATGGCTAACCCCAGCGGTGCTAAGCAAAGGTGCTTTAAAGCACTCCATTGCACTTCCTGGATCCTGCTGCTGCCGCCATGTGCAAGCCAGCACCCATGTACCATGTTAGAGCAGCCTAATGGATACCCTAACTTACATCAGGCTGCAACAGCCACAGGGGCTGAAAACACGGCAGAGGACTGGTGTGATATAGGAGAATCCCAAATCACGGCAAGAAGCAAGTGCTTTATGCCATTTGAAAGGGGACAGTCTCACTTCCCCAAAGGGATACACCCTAGAAAAACCCAAGATAATGCACTTTAAAACTGTGACCCGCCCCCCCCCCCTTCTGAGCCCTGTACAGTGGGACTGCTGGTGACTAATGCACATGTGCTTACAGGGATACACAAAATAAGTCCATTATATTTTTTAAGATCCCTAAAACAGTTTTTCTGAAGCATGTGGCACAGACGCTATACCTGATGGTGGGGTGTGGTAATATGATCGTATTGGCATTCATTTGGCATGTCCTGCAGAAACCACCCCTGGCTTCAACATTAACGAATATTGTGCCCATCCTGAAGTTATGCCAGAAAGACCTTTTTTTATCACTCATGATAGATAAATAGATAGATCCAAACTAAAACTCCCTGAGCTAGACTTCACAACTGGCCAATTTCTCTATGAGTCCAAACCAAAATCCAAGAAATGGATTCTCCCAAGTTTAGATCTGGATAAATACAGCTGTGTGTGCACGTGAATGTCCTATTGTATATGTGCTATGTACATGCAAAATACATCATCTCCTCAGCTATCACTGATGTGCACTGAATGGGAATGTTACTGCTGTTGAACTGTGCACAGCAAATCTACCGACTACATAACAGGAAGTACAGAGGAATGACACATCCAAGGGGGTAATTGATGTAGGAAGAATGTAATTAAATTATCCAACTGAGAGTTGGCTCAGACACCAGGCTTGGTTGGCTAATTTACCTGTGGGCAAAAGGAAATGATTGAAAATGTTTTCGTTGTTTTGTTTTGTCAGGCAGGGCCGAAGGAGCCAATGGTGGCAACTTGCACTGTGGTTTTGAGAAAGTTACCACTCAGCACATTCTACCTCCTATTCAGTTGTCTAAACTCCAGTCAGCTGAGGGGAGGGGACAGATAACAAATTTCTGATGGATGCTCTGGCATTTGTTGCTGTTGTGCCTTCCAGTGGGTGGCCAGAGAATGTAACCAACTGGTGAAAATCCCTATTAAGTGGCTGGACTCACTGTATGGGCATATTCTGTGCATTCCCAAAGCTGAGCCTCCAACCAGGATGCTTGTGGGTGACAAAGAACAGCTCTCCCAGGAGATTCCCTCTGGCCCACCTGTCTGAGCTACAAGTGTCTGACCTTAGGACAAGTTATCCATATATTTTCTTTTTGTGTATGCGTCCACAGCAGAGTTCCCTTTCCCCATCATGTCGTCACTTCCGGAATGTGACCTGCCTTGGCTACGGAATGGGTGGAACTTCTTTCAGAGCCCATCACCATCACACTTTGCTGAGGCACTGCAGAGCAATACAAGTTGCTCCTGTGAGGACACTTGTAGGCCCTGCTAACCCAGAGTGCAAGAGGCAAGGGGTTGGAATCAAACCCAAGCCTTCATTGGACACTTCTGTTTGTTAGCTACAGGGTTACTTGGCCAGCCTTGGTATACTCCTTAGTATTAAAGCAACACCAGCAAGGTGCTCTGCCCTCACCATTATATCTCGTAGTTATAGGAACATAGGAATTGCCAGACTGGGTTGGACACATGGTCCAGCTAGTCAATATTCTGCCTCTGACAGTGGCCAGTACCAGGTGCTTTAGAACAAGGTGCTAGAAGCCGGTTGGTGGTTAGTTATGGGATAAAGCTGCCTACAGGGAAAGCTTCCTTCAAACCCCCATAAGTGACTGGCTTATGTATTGCAGCATGAGGCTTTTTTATCCCTTATAAAGCTAATTAACCTATCTACTGTAACTATGGATGTAGTCGCTGTGACCCATGTAGCAAATATTTGAAATTATGGCGGGTGGTTTTGGCAGGGCCGGTGCAAGGAAGTTTCCACCTTGCGTCCCCCCCCCCAGCCCTGCGACAGCTCCCCGCCCCCACCTCCGCCCTGAGGCGCACCCCCCGCAGCAGCTCCCCCCCCCACCCTGAGGCGCCCCCACCAGCGACAGCTCCCCCGCCCTAGGGAGCCGTGCGGCAGCTCCCCACCCCAGCTCACCTCTGCTCCGCCTCCTCCCTGAGCACGCCTCCCCCACTCTAATTCTCCTCCCCTCCCAGGCTTGTGGCACCAAACAGCTGATTGGCGCTGCAAGCCTGGGAGGCGGGAGAAGTGGAGCAGCGACGGCGTGCT